>NC_138552.1:42419646-42956851 GCF_964273705.1 Natrix helvetica
GGATGGCCTAAGAAGATTCTGAGAATATGAGACAGAGAAGCTATTTGTCACTAAAGGGGAAACTTTGCTCAGCTGGGAGTCTTCTCTCTGCAAAACAAAGAGAAGCTGGCTTGAGGATACAAAGAAATCAGGGAAGCCAGCAACAAAAAGGGTAACTAGCAATGGGGAAGCCTCAGGGAAATATCCCATTGTCTCATCTTGCTGCTTCAAAAACTGGTTGTCAGCATTCTTTTAAGTTGACTGGACAGGAGCCGGGAGGATGGCATGTTCCTCTTTGGTATTTCCTTAAGAGAGCCACCTCCTCAAGCCCAGAATTTTTTTGTTAAAGTAAGACCTAAACAAATGTGTATTTTGGAACTCAAATACATACTTTTTTTAAAGAACTGTGTTAATATACTGCAAATTCATATGCACTCTTAGTGGCTTCCAAAAGTCCACAGTAAAACTGCTACAAAAGTAACAATAATGATTTTGAAAGCATTATAAAATCAATTAGATACCTACCTATCCTAGCATTCTCCTTCAAGTATGGGCACATCTGGAAGTAAATCTTACTTAACACAAAAGGATTTAATTTCTAAGTCAAAATGCTTATAAGTTCAAGACAGGTAAGTAATGGCTCTAGGTTTGGTGCTAAATTCTACGTCTCTGAAATCTAAAAATTAATATACCTGGATGCTCTGTCAAATATAAAATCAATATTAGCAAAATAATAATAATAATAATAATAATAATAATAATAATAATAATAATAATAATAATAATAATAATAATGTCAAGAACATTTATTAATCGAAGTAAAGAACAAAAATCTACTGAAGGCCCAACAGACGAAACAAGAATACAGAAAAGATGTGATAAAATCAAGAATGGAGAGTTGGCAGAAAAAAGCCTTACATGGTCAATTTCTGGAAAAAATAAAAGATAAAGTGGACAGTGAAAAAACTTGGTTATGGTTAACAACAGGTACATTAAAGAAAGAAACAGAGTCACTAATCCTGACTGCGCAAGAACAAGCTATCCGAACAAATGCCATTAAGGCCAACATTGAAAAATCCTCTGATGATGCCAAATGCAGACTCTGCAAAGAAGTTGATGAAACTGTTGACCACATACTCAGCTGCTGTAAAAAAATCACGCAGACTGATTATAAATTGCGGCACAATTCAGTAGCACAAATGATCCACTGGAATTTGTGCAAAAATTATAATATTAAAACAACAACAAACTGGTGGGAACATAAGCCTGAAAAAGTCACCGAAAATCAGATGGTCAAGATCCTGTGGGATTTTCGTATACAAACAGAAAAAATACTAGCGTATAACACACCAGACATCACACTGATTGAGAAAAATAAGGTTACAATCATAGACATCGCAATACCAGGTGATAGCAGGGTCGAGGAGAAGGAACATGAAAAAGTCGCAAAATACCAGGACTTAAAAATTGAAATTCAACGATTATGGCACAAACCAGCAGTGGTAATTCCAGTGGTAATCGGCACAGTGGGTGCTATTCCAAAAGCACTGGAATTGCATTTAAAACAGTTAAAAATTGACAAAATCACCATCAGTCAAATGCAAAAAGCTGCACTGCTTGGATCTGCACGTATATTACGAAAATACGTTACGACGTCCTAGGCCCCTGGGTGCGGCCTGACTAGTAATTAATGCCAAATCCAGCGAAACAACTGGCCGCTGTGATACAATTCTGATAATAATAATAATAATAATAATAATAATAATAATAATAATAATAATAATAATAATAATAATAATAATAATAATAATAATAATGGTTAATGCAGTGCTTTCAACAATAGAATCAGGATCCATCTTGGAAACGAACCAGTTAATGTATAGTGCAGCTGTAATAGTCACTAATGAACTAGGCATTAAAATCAAAGTACCTAATCACACAATGGAAAAAGCATCAAAACCAAAGTGGAAAATCCGATTAGAACAAAAAGTCAAAAAATTAAGGGCAGATGCTAGCAACTTGAAGAACATGCGTGAGCAACGGCTTAAAAACCACAAAATTATAGATCAGCTAATCAGAAGGTATAGATTGGATACAAGAAACATCAATGAAGCTGTAGAGATTGTAAAACAGCAGATAACAGCAACAGCTAGGAAAATTGAAAGATATGAGGCACGAATCATCCAGTATAAACAAAATCAGCAATTTCGATCAGACCAACGGCGTTTTTATCAAAGTCTTAATGTGAATGGTGGCACCAAAAGTCAAAAACCAGAAAAGCAGGCCACAGTTGAATTCTGGAAAGAATTGTGGGAAAATGCAAAGGACTACAATAAGGAAGCAAAGTGGATACATGACTTTGAAGAAAGCATTGGTAATAAACAAATGCAAGTATTAGAAATAACAACTGAGATGGTCAAAAATCGAGTAAAAAAAGTAAAGAATTGGACATCACCTGGAAATGACCAATTACATGGTTTCTGGCTCAAATATCTGACCACTTTACATGCAATGTTGGCCAGGCAACTGAATGAAATTTTACAAAATGGTCAAATTGATGAATGGTTGACAACTGGAAAAACATACTTGATTCAGAAAGATGCAACTAAAGGAACAATACCTGAAAACTACAGACCAATAACATGCTTGCCAACAACCTTTAAATTACTCACAGGCATTATTGCAGATAACATTATGGATTATTTGGAAACAAACAACATCTTGCCAGTAGAGCAAAAAGGCAACAAAAGAAGGAGTAGGGGCACAAAAGATCAGCTCCTAATTGATAAAATGATATTAGAAAATTGTAAGAAAAGAAAAATGAACTTGAATATGGTCTGGATTGATTATAAAAAAGCATTCGACTCATTGCCACATAGTTGGATCATAAAATGCTTAGAACCAACTGGCATTAGCAAAAAATATTACATCCTTCACTGAAAAGGCGATGAAACAATGGAGAACTGAGTTGGCAGTAGGGAATGAGAACTACGGAATAGTCAATATCAAGCGAGGAATTTTCCAGGGTGATTCACTTTCACCTCTTCTCTTCATCATCGCAATGATCCCACTATCAGTAATCTTTAAAAAAATGAAATTAGGCTACCAAACAGCCAAAGAAGCTGAAAAAATTTCACATTTATTATATATGGATGATTTGAAACTCTATGGAAAGTCAGAAATAGAAATCCAATCACTGACAAACACAGTCCGAGTATTCAGCACCGATATTTCAATGCAGTTTGGCATGGAAAAATGCGCCACTGTATCCATAAAAAGGGGCAAAATCACTACATGTGAGGGAATTGAAATGCCCAATGGCCAACTAATTAAATGCAATGAAAATGAAGCCTACAAATACTTAGGCATTTTGCAGTTGGATAACATCAAACATGGAGAAGTAAAAACTATTGTCAGGAGAGAGTACACCAACAGAGTTAGGAAAATTTTGAAATCTAAATTAAATGGTGGAAATACAATCAAGACCATAAATACCTGGGCAATACCAGTTATAAGATACACAGCTGGTATAGTTAACTGGACACAAACTGATTTGGACATTTTGGACCGAAAAACCAGGAAACTAATGACAATGCACTAGTTTACATCCATGTGGTGACACTGATAGACTATACCTGCCCCGAAAATCAGGTGGCAGAGGATTATTACAAGTGAAGCAAATAGTTGAAGAAGAAAAACATGCACTGGCTGATTATTTAAAAGAAAGTCAAGAAGATCTATTAATCGAAGTAAAGAACAAAAATCTATTGAAGGCCCAACAGACGAAACAAGAATACAGAAAAGATGTGATAAAATCAAGAATGGAGAGTTGGCAGAACAAAGCATTACATGGTCAATTTCTGGAAAAAATAAAAGATAAAGTGGAAAGTAAAAAAACTTGGTTATGGTTAACAACAGGTACATTAAAGAAAGAAACAGAGTCACTAATCCTGGCTGCGCAAGAACAAGCTATCTGAACAAATGCCATTAAGGCCAAAATCGAAAAATCCTCTGATGATGCCAAATGCAGACTCTGCAAAGAAGTTGATGAAACTGTTGACCACATACTCAGCTGCTGTAAAAAAATCGCGCAGACTGACTATAAAATGCAGCACAATTCAGTGGCACAAATGATCCACTGGAATTTGTGCAAAAATTATAATATTAAAACAGCAACAAACTGGTGGGAACATAAGCCTGAAAAAGTCATCGAGAGTCAGATGGTCAAGATCTTGTGGGATTTTCGCATACAAACGGATAAAATACTGGCGCATAATACACCAGACATCACACTGGTTGAGAAAAATAAGGTTACAATCATAGACATCGCAATACCAGGTGATAGCAGGGTCGAGGAGAAGGAACATGAAAAAGTCGCAAAATACCAGGACTTAAAAATCGAAATCCAACGATTATGGCACAAACCAGCAGTGGTAATTCCAGTGGTAATCGGCACAGTGGGTGCTATTCCAAAAGCAATGGAATTATATTTAAAACAGTTAAAAATTGACAAAATCACCATCGGTCAAATGCAAAAGGCTGCACTGCTTGGATCTGCACTCATATTACGAAAATACGTTACGACATCCTAGGCCCCTGGGTGGGGCCCGACTAGTAATTAATGCCAAATCCGGCAAAACAACTGGCCGCTGTGATACACTTCTGTTGATGCAATAATAATAATAATAATAATAATAATAATAATAATAATAATAATAATAATAATAATAATAAAGCTAACGGAACTGGTTAAGATCAGGAGTACTGAAAAAAGAAACAGAAGGCTTTATTTTGGCAGCTCAAGAATAAGCCTTAGCCACAAACTGCATGAAGGCAAAAATTCAACATGTTACCACCAACAGCAAATGTCGCCTCTGTAATGAGAAAGACGAGACAGTAAACCACTTGATCAGCGGGTGCAGCAAAATTTCATAAACTGACTACCTATAATGCCATGACCACGTTGCTAAGATCATTCACTGGAAATTGTGCCAAAAGTTTGGATTTGAGTACAGCAAAAACCACTGGGACCATCAGGTTGAGAAGGTTTTAGAGAATGAGAAAGTCAAGATCTTGTGGGACTTCAGAATCCAGACTGACAGGCACTTGGCCCACAACACACCTGACATAACAATAGTTGAAAAGAAAAAAGTATGGTTCGTTGACATTGCAATACCTGGAGATGCACGAATTGAAGATAAACAGCAAGAAAAAATCACAAAGTACCGGGACTTGCAAATTGAAGTTGAGCAACTGTGGAAAAAGAAATTGTGTGTTGTCCCGATTGTAATTGGAGCCCTTGGAGCAATACCTAAAGGACTACCTCGCTATTTGGAAATTTTAAATTTATCAGATTTGAACATTCTGATTCTACAAAAAACCGCCCTACTTGGAACAGCTTATATCCTTCGACGTTACCTTAACAGTTCCTAGGTCCTTGGTTAGGAGTCAAGCTGTTGAGCTACCAACCAGCCCCAAAGGCTGTGAATCTCACCAAAGATTAACCATGCAATAATAATAATAATAATAATAATAATAATAATAATAATAATAATAATAACAACAACAACAACAACAACAACAACAACAACAACTTTTAAGTGAACAACATTTACAAATCCTTTCCCAGTCACATCTACCCAACCCACCAGAATAGGGAGGCAGGGAATGTTGCTGGCCCCCTCTCCTAAGGAGGTATAACTGACAGGACCCAGAATAAAAGACTTCTCTGTGGTGGCTCCCTCCCTTTGGAATATTATTTGTGTGGAAATTAGATTGGCCCTCACTGTGACACTCTGTTGCAAGTCCATGAAGACTTGGTTTTGCCAAGGACCTAGGGAACCCAAAGTGGGATGGAGTCCATCAAGTGCCTTGTTTGATTGATTATGGTTGCCAGAGAAGTAGGAGAATTACTAGGTTTTTTATTGTTTGTATCAGGGGTGGTATACACTTACCTTTCCATTGGTTCATAAATGTGAGACATGCACAGATCCTTCCACACATGCGCTTTTGATGAAAAAATGGCCTAAATGGGATGCCATAGAGTCGAGCATGGGTGGGCGGAGCCACCCGCGATTTCCACTACCAGTTCGGGCAATCTGGTCCGAACTGGTAAAATATCACCTCTGTCTATTGGATTTTATTTTTGTAAGCTGCCGAGAGTCACTGAGAGTGAGTGGGCGGCCATACAAATTTTCTTAAATAAATAAAATAAACATGGCAAAGCTATCAAAAAAGGAGTCTTCCTGGCAGATTCATCATTTAGGGCAAATCCTTTACCAAGTCACTCAGATCCCTTTGAATCCTCTGTTCCAGTACTGAGTGATAGTGAACCAAATTTCCAAATAGTTCTATTGATAGAAACAGAATATTTCAGAAACATTGCTCTGTATTCAAGGGTTCAAAAGATTATGGACCACACGCATGACAAAAATCCGAGCTACAACTTCTAAATACAAAATGCTGTCACAGCAGCATGACTTGTTTAAACATTTATTAAATCACTTCACAACAAATAGTAACACATCAAGTGCTATCCTCACTTTTCACAGCAATCTCACTTCTAAGGAGGAGAGTGCTAGCCAAACCGGGTGATGATTGTTGTGGTTTTTGTAAAAGAAAAAAAATGCCTCAATTGAGATATTATTTCAGTGAACATTTAGGGGATGAATTGCTGTTGCAACATCTTAATTACAAATATTTATTGGGCTATTTTGTAGTACAGCAATTGGCTACAAAAAGAACAAAGGAACAACAGAGTCCTAAAGATAGTCCAACATTTCCATTCTGTGTAAAATTACAAGATAAACAAAAGCATCTTTGCAGTGGCAGTGAAGGCAATTTATTTTTCTTATTAATAATAATAATAATAAAGTGCATAAAAATGATATCCAACATCTAGGGCAGAAAACAGCAAATTTTTCACAAAAGCAAAGCCCTTGGAAAATCTTTGCCAAATATCACCACGGTTATCTGATCATTAAAGCCTCCTGTCCTTGTTTATTCTCATTAAAGTCTATTGGCATGTCTTGAAGATTACATTTCTATATGTAGTCTTTTTCCAAAAATGTGATAAAGGTTTCTATTTTTTATAAGATTAATAAAGACCATGGCCATGACCTGGATGAGGTCCATGTCTGTCTCCATAGACATGTTCTATTTTACCTATTACCCTACCAATTACTTTCCCGCTTGAAGATTCATATGCAAATATTATTAGTTGGTTAATTCCTAAAACACATAGCATAATGAATAAGAAATACATTATATTTATAAAGGCTGTGGTGGAAATGTGGTGGAAGGCTTGCCCAAGTATCTTGAGGCTATTAAGGGACCTGCTGTCTGTACATTGAGGATCTCTGCCCACTTCAGTACTGTCTCTCAAAGGGGTTCACTTCTCCTAGAGAAATCATGCTCATCACTTGAAAGTCCTTGGATGACAAATTGGAAACTATATGTAGGAGGGCCTTGCCCTGCTCTGGTTGACATGCCGCTTTCAGCCATATCTGAAGCTGGAGGATGTAGCAATGGTACCTCATGCTATCATAACCACACAGCTGGACAACTGCAAGTGTCCTACATGTCATTGCCATTTAAGAGTCCTTGGAAATCACAATTGGTACAAAATAATGTTTGCTAACTGGCACTAAAGATCATGAACATATTACAGCTATGCTGTGAGCTATGCATTAAATGCCAGTAGGTATCTAAGTGTAATTTAATGTGCTATTTTTAATTTATAAGCCCTGTATGACTTGGTGATGCCTGCAGGAGCACCTCTCTCAAACAGAATTAATCCAATTCAAACAACTTGGAAAAGTATTGGTAGTCACCTATTAGTGGGAGATCAGAGAACTCAAAGCTAGGAAAAGATTATTCTCTGCTATGTTCCATTGTTGTGGAATAGTTTACCAAAAGAACTTAGGCTTGCTCTGATCCTGACAGCCTTTTCAAAGCAAGTTAAAATTGAGGTCTTCAAGTTTTTTTAATTAGTTCATATAGTGCGGTAAAATTGTATGTTTCAGTTTTCAAATAATTTAAATACTAAAATGCTATTACTATTATTACTATTATTATTGTATTATATATTTTATTTTCTTACAAATGCTAAAAGACATTGCAGGGAGGTGTATTGTTCAATTTGTTTGTTTTTCATCCTGGCAACTGGAATACCTCCAAAGCAAAGGTTAAACCTTGATTTCTTATTTGTTTTCCTAGAATGTCCCTAGCTTCAACAGGGAACTAGAACTATTCTTATGTACTTTCTTTCTCTCCAAAATAAGAAGGAAAGAAACCATATAGATGTATCATTAGGAACAGAGAAGTTGGAAAGTCAACAGGTAGACTAGAAAAAACTACAGGAACCAATGTAAGACTTGGGGCAGGAGCAGGGGTGAAATCCTACCAGTTCAGTAACAGACATTGTGCCTGGGTTGCCGAACCAGTAGGGAATGAAGGCTGGCTATGCCTCCAAACCAGTCCCCCGATTGCCGCTCACTCACCCACCCCCACCCAGTCTCTGCTTTTCACCATCCCAGCATGTTTCCCTATTCCTTTCCCTGTGACCAGCATCCTGCCATGCTTGCCTGCCTTCCATGCAGCTTTCCTTGTGTCCCCATGGCCAGCTTGTGAAGGCAAGCAAGTGGTAGGCCACGTGGAAGGCAGGCAAGCATGGCAGGGCCGGCCAGCCATGGGGAAGAGAATAGCAGCCTACTCCCTTCCTTGTAGCCGTGCCATGCTTATCTGCCTTCCACATGGCCTTCCCGGTGTCCCCGAGACCAGCTTGCAAACGCAGGCAAGCATAAGGCCACATGGAAGGCAGGCAAGTATTGCCTGCCTTCCACACAGCCTTTCCGGCAGTCCCCCACACCAACTTGTCTTTTGAGGTTGGAGTCCAGCCCAGCCCAGCCAGTGGGTTGGCGGGCAGCCCTTGGTGGAGAGGCAGCCACTGCTCTTGGGCAGAGATGGGAGGCAGTGCTCTGGGAGAGCAGGCGGTGTGCACATGCAGCAGCCCCAGGACATCCATCTGGTGCCTGGCCTCCCAGAGCACCACTGCCACCGCTGCCCTCTCAGCCCAAGAGCAGCAGCTGTGTCTCCACCAAGGGCTACTGCGGCGATAGAGGCAGAGCTTGTCTGGGCTCTCCGCCATCCTGGAACTCTGCCGTGCCAGGGAGTTCTCCTGCACAGATACGTCTAGCAGCAGCGGTGGCAACAGCAGCAGCAGAGCACACCCAGAGAAAAAGAGAGAGAAAAAAAAAGAAAGAGAGAGAGAGACAAAGAAAGAAAGAAAGAAAGAAAGAGAGTGAAAGAAAAAGAAAGAAAGAAAGAAAGAAAGAGGAAGTGAGAGAGAGTCAAGAAAAAAAGAAAGAAGGAAAGAAAGAAAGAAAGAAAGAAAGAAAGAAAGAAAGAAAGAAAAAAAGAAAGAAGGAAAGAGGAAGTGAGAGAAAAAGAAAGAAAGAAAGAAAGAAAGAAAGAGGAAGTGAGAGAGAGACAAGAAAAAGAAAGAAAGAAAGAAAGAAAGAAGGAAAGAGGAAGTGAGAGAAAAAGAAAGAAAGAAAGAAAGAAAGAAAGAAAGAAAGAGGAAGTGAGAGAGAGAGAGACAAGAAAAAAAGAAAAAAGAAAGAAAGAAAGAAAGAAAGACAGAAAGAAAGAGGAAGTGAGAGAGAGAGACAAGAAAAAAAAGAAAGAAAGAAAGAAAGAAAGAAAGAAAGAAAGAAGGAAAGAGGAAGTGAGAGAAAAAGAAAGAAAGAAAGAAAGAAAGAGGAAGTGAGAGAGAGAGAGACAAGAAAAAAAGAAAGAAAGAAAGAAAGAAAGAAAGAAAGAAAGAAAGAAAGAAAGAAAACCTATGACCACAATTGAGCCCAAAATGTTGGTTGCTAAGCAAGAGCATTGTTAAGTGAGTTTCACCACATTTTACAAGTTGACCACGCCCACATGGTCACATGGCTACCAAGCCACACCCACCAAGCCATGCCCACAGAACATGTAGGGAACATTTTTGGATTTCACCACTAGGCAGGAGTAGAGGATTTGGAAAAATTAGGGGTGCTAGGAAGGAATAATAAAGTTAGTGGGGAAGAACAAATGGTGCCATGATGGGTTTGTGAAAGTTTGTCAGTGTCCTAGTTGGCATCTTTTTATGAAAACTGCAGATAACGTCTGCTGTTGAAAATACACATAAAGACACAAAAAACATTCAAAGCAGTGATGGGTGGAAAACCACAAAGGATTCACTTCCTAAATGCAGCTTACATACTCTATGGCAATGCTTAATTTACAATGGAGGAAAATGCTTTTTTATCACTTTCACATAAATGCCTTCCCAATCAGCTTTTGATAGTTTTGTGGTTGCTGAATGAAGTATACATGTTGTATTTTTGGCTAGAGACTTTGAGAGACTGAGTCTGGGTAGGTAAGCATTCAGAAAATTTAGCTAATATAGTGCTGCTTAGGCACTTCCACAAAGCAGAACCGTAATTCTTTTGACATACACGATCTATGACATAAAGTCTTTGTGTGTTCTTGTAGATCCTTCAAAAAACAAAAAAGATTGAGAACTTGAATTGTAATGAATCCAAAACATTGTATTTCCTATGTTACTCATTAGGAGAGAAAGGAGGCAGCATAAATGGCTATCAGATGATAACAGAAGAGTTTCAGCGGTCACTGTAAATCAGAGTCTGTTTCTGTTTACTATGTGTAGTTATGTCCAGTGAGAAAATATTTATATATCATTGTACTAACTCACACATATTTTTGGAAACTGCTATTCCCATTTTATGGAAGCTGACTTCTGGGTTGTGACTGAAAGTCTTCATAATAAGTGAATTTGACTACTTTAAGATTAGCATTAATGTTAGAGTGTAATGAGCTTCAATCAATGCCATGCCATCTATGGTAATCCAATTTTCTTATATGTTAGACATCTTGATGAGCAGAATAAGGCGGAGATGATTGATTCATGACATTTTTGAAGCTCTGTAGGGAAGAATTGTTTGAATGACTACTTGGCACTTTATGTCTGTCATTCAAGACTAGCCTTACAAAAGAGAGTTTTTAAAGTATTTGCTTAAAACTCAGAGACTTACCGTATAATTTGATGATATCCTATAAAGAATGAAGATGTTCTTACTCATGCTATATAAAAGAAGCTAGGTGGAATTAAAAAAAGATTTCCATGAAATTTAAATATTTTGTTGCTTATCTGGTTAATATTTTTTTAATTAAACACATTCCTATAGCAACATATTCCCCTCCCCTTTACAGGTATACTGCCTAACGTCTATAGAACCTATGGTTTCCACAACAGTGTTGAAATAAATTGATCACACCTTTTTTAAGTACAGTAGCTGAACTCATAGGCAGTTGCTTAAAAAACTTGGGAAGCTCATAACTGGTGACAACACAGTTTGATCCACAGACAGCTCTCAGAAATGGAAACCCTCCCTTTCTGACAGTGTGTACTGTGGCTGCTTTGACACTTAACTAAGGATTAATAATCTAATTAGAGCAGAGTTGTTATAAATGCATATGAAACAATAGGACTAAAGAACAAGAGAGAAAAGAGACAAAGACACATCAGCTTTGATCCAAGATTCACTGCTCTGTGAGAAGGGAGATAGCCATTAATTTTTTTCTAGCCAATGGCTGAAATACATCAATAGTGTGACCCAAATAATCTTCAGAGGTTACCAATATAGATTTTCAAGGATGATGATTATAATACTTTAGTCATTAAACATGAAACTCAATCAAATGAACATTCAAAAATGCATCACAAATACCACTGACTGGTGCTAATAGTTGATACGGGTTGCTTCCAGTGTCCTATTAGCAACCACGTACCTTCTTAAAATATATGATGTTCTGAGTAGTGCAGATTTTTTCAGTTTCATTGGTCTTATTGCAGAAAGCTGCAGTTTATTTATGTATCTTATAAAATTCTTGGACATAGTACCAAATTCCCCGATGAGAATGGGTATCATTGTAACATGTTTCATCCATAATCACGTAGTTTTGATGGCCGGGTCATGGTATTTCATGATTTTTTCTAGTTCTTTTTCTTCGACCCTGGCATCTCCTGGTACCACGATGTCAATAAATTGAACGTTTCGGTTTTTGATAACTGTGATATCTGGCATGTTGTGTTCCAGATGGCGATCCGTCTGTATTAGAAAGTCCCAAACGATCTTTACCTTCTCATTTTTAATAACTTTTTCAACATGATGTTCCCTTGACTTTCTGGATACAGGTAAATTGTATTTTTACATAATGACCAGTGGATTAATTTAGTAATTTGGTCATGTCTAGTTTTATAATCAGTTTGTGTGATTTTGCTGCATTCACATATTAAATGTGAAACAGTTTCAACTTTGTTGTTGCAAAATCGGCAGTCTGGATTATTGGTGGATTTCATGGCATTAGTTTGTAGTGCTTGCTCTTGAGCAGCGAATATTATTATTATTATATATAAAATATATTATTATTATATACTTTATTCATTAAACATGAAAGTCAGCCAACTGAACATTCAAAAATGCATTACAAATACCAGTGACTGGTGCTAATGGTTGATACGGTTTGCTGCCAGCGTCCTAGTTATCAACCAAGTACCTTCTTAAAATATAAAGATATTCCAAGTAGCACAATTTTTTTCAGTTCTGCTGGTGTTATTGCAGGAAGCTGCAATTTGTGTACCTTGTAAAATTCTTGGACATGGTGCCAAGTGCCCCAATGACAATGGGTATCACTGTAACATGCTTCATCCATAGTTGTGTAGTTTCGATGGCCAGGTCATGATATTTCATTATTATTTGTAGTTCCTTTTCTTCAACTCTGGCAACTCCAGGAACAGCGATATCAATAAACTGTACACTTTGGCCCTCTACAACTGTGATATGTATGTACTCAAATCCAAACTTTTGGCACAATTTCCAGTGAATAATCTTAGCAACCAGGTCATGGCATTGTAGGTAGTCAGTTTGTGAAATTTTGCTGCACCCACTGATCAAGTGGTCGACTGTTTCATCTTTCTCATTACAGAGGCGACATTTGCTGTTGAATTTTTGCCTTAATGCAGTTTGTGGCTAAGGCTTTTCTGTCCAAATTGTCCAACTCCATATGGGTCCAGTCAATTATACCTGCAGAATATCAAATTATAGGTATAGCCCAGGTATTTATGGCTTTTATGTTGTTTCCTCCACTCAGTTTGGACTTTAATATCTTGCAAATCCGTCGAATGTACTTGGCTGAGGTTAATTCCTTGACTTTATTATGCATTAAGTCAGAGGCCTCTAAAATCCCCAAGTACTTGTAGCCTTCTTCTGGTTTTACTGTCTTTATCATTTCTCCATTCTCAAGTTGTATTCCATCATCTTCTAGGACCTTGCCTGCCTTGATTGCCATTGTTGCACATTTGTCAATTCCAAACTGCATACCAATGTCTTGACTAAATTCTTTTGTGCTTTCAATTAATAAATTCAGTTCAGTTTTTGTTTTACCAATCAGCTTCAAATCATCTATGTGCACTAAGTGTATTATTATTATTATTATTATTATTATTATTATTATTATTATTATTATTATTATTTCTTCTTCTGAAACCTGGGCAATACTTTTACAAGTTGTGGTGGTGCAGTGGTTAAAATGCAGTACTGCATTCTGCTGCCTGCCAGTTGCCTGTAATTTTGCAGTTCAGTTGTCAATGGCACAAGGTTGACTCAGCCTTCCATCCTTCCAGGGTCAATAAAATGAGGAGCCAGATTATTCCTGGCAATATGGGGCAATATGCTGACTCTGTAAATCATTTAGAGAGAGCTGTAAAGCACTGTGCAGCCATATATAAATCTAACTGCTCTTGCTACTGCCACAATATGGAATCAACATAACAGAATCAACCCATTCTTCATTTAACAAACTATTACTCCCTATTTTTTTAACTTCAGTGTCAGGGGAAAAAACACCCTGTTGGAGATCGATGGATCGTGGCTGATTCCCTTCCGCATATCTTTTGAGATATTTAGAAAAGAAATAGTCTTTAAGAAAATATTCTAATTAATAAACAAACTTTAATAATAAAATAATAAAAGTAGATGAAACAGAAAATAACTAATTGGTTACATTTTGATAATGAAAGCTACGTTTGCCAAAGTTGGCTGCTGAACAAAGAAGAGAGGAATTTTGGAATGTGTAACGCGTGCGCAATAAATCACTTTCAGATAAGAACCCTTTTTTTGTTTTATGACCTGCGCAATAAAGCTTTCTTAGTTTAACTCTTGAGTGTCAGTTTAGGCAGTTCAGGCCTAGCAAACCTTTTAACATCGTGACACCCCTTCTTTTGCTAGTCTGGGCTGACGTCATCAAATCATCAATTAAGGCACATCTTCTTTCGCAGATACTCATGTTGATTTGCGGCAAGTGGTTTGTTAAGCATGTCTGCAATCTGATCATGTGTAGAAACATATTGCAATTTAACAAAACCTTGCTTAACTAATTGCTTTGTGTTTTGATAACGAATGTCAATGTGTCTGGACCTAGAACCTGTGAAATGTGACTCAGAAATATAGACAACAGATACATTATCTTCCATCACGGTGATTGGTCGAATCGGACGTGTCCAGATATCTGTGATCAAAGCATCAAACCACGTTAGAGAATTACAAGCATCTGAAACACAAGCATATTCAGCTTCAGTAGATGAACATGAAACAAAACTCTGTTTTCTCACTTGCCAGTAAACAGGACAACCATTTAGGAACATCATGTAACCAGAAGTGCTTTTGCGTGACTTCTTGTCGCTCGCCCAGTCGGAATCAACAAAACAAATCAACTTTGGTTGATCAGTGTGTGTTGGTTCTAGCAATAACTTCATGTGTTTAGTGTGTTTTAGGTATTTCAACAACTTCTTAATGCATGACCAATGAAATTGTGTTGCCTTACCTACGTGTCGTGATAAAAGATTAACACTAAGTGCGATGTCAGGTCTGGTCCAACTACTAATGTATAATAGTGAACCAATGACTGAACGATAAAGTGTTTGATCCTCGAACTCAGGACTTGGTTCATGTGTTAAGTTGTGAAAATCTGTTTGCATGGGTGTCTTTGTTGTGCTAGCATCTTTCATGTTGCAATGATGTAGAATGTGGTCAATTTTCTCTTCTTGTGAAAGACTAAACCCCTTCTGTGTCTTTTCAATTTGAACACCTAAATAAGTGCTAATGTGTCCTAAAGATTTTAGTGTGAAGTATCTCTGCAAACTTTTGGCAAAAATCTCACTCATTTTCTTATTTGGACCAATATAAACAATATCATCAACATAAACAAGAATTATCTCATATGCATTGTTAGATCTTTTTGTGAACACGCATTCATCAGTTTCGGACTTAATAAAGCCCATTGAATTTAGTTTGTCAGTAAGACATAAATACCACATTAAACCTGACTGCTTCAGACCATAAAGACTTTTGTTCAGGAACCAGGTATCCCCTTCTTGCTTTCGGAATCCTGGAGGGCTTCTCACGTAGATCTCTTCATCTAGGTCTGCATGTAGATAAGCTGTGTCCACATCAAATTGAAAAACTTCTAAACCAAGAATAGTTGCAGTGGTTAAAGCAATTTTTACACTTTCAGTTCTGACTGTTGGTGAGTAAGTGTTTGTGTAGTCCTCAGGATAACGTTGAGCGAAACCCTGAGCTACCAGTCTGGCTTTGTATAAAGACTCACCATTTGGTTTCTTCTTGATTCTGTAGACCCATCGGGTGCCAATGACTTTCTTGTTTGCTGGAGGTTTTGCAGGTGTGAATACATTAAGTTTCTTTAAACTGTCCATTTCATCCTGCATTGCATCATACCACTTGTCTTGTTCTGAATCAGGAAGCTGTTTGATTTGTGTGAATGTCTCTGGAGGAAGAGTAACGTTGCAAATCAAAGGTTCTGGTGTTTTTGTCAGTTGCCATGAATAACGTTGTGGAGGGATTCCTTTTGTGGCCCTCTTGGAGCGTCTAGGAACAACAGACCAGTCTTCTTCTTCTTCTTCATCATCATCCTCGTCCTCACGTTCGTCGCTAGCATCAGCATCCGCGGCTTGAGAAGACGGAACATCAGGTTGTGAAGAGCTGGTAGAAGGAACATCTGCCTGCGAATTGTCATCAGGCTGCGTGGCATCTGGAACACCATCTCTAGGAAAATAAACTTCAGGATCATTGGAATGAATCCTGGACCAGTCAATGTCTTCCTCAAAATTAGCAGATTGTGAAATGACAATCACATGTTTAGTATCAATGAATTTGTACCATTTTGAATTATCATCAATACCCATAAATCTCAGTCTCTTTGCTACTGTACCTCCCTTTCTTCTTTGACTTAAGGGAGTGTTCACCATAGCATATGAACCAAAAATGTGGAGGTTCTTGAGATCAGGCTTGTAGCCATACAGCATGTAGAAAGGAGTTTGATTGATTACACTGCTCCAAGTACGGTTGACAATGTAATTTGCATATTTGATTGCTTCACCCCAGTATGCGTTACTGAGATTGGCATCTTCTAGAAGACAACGCATCATGGTTTGTAGAACCCCTTGTCTTCTTTCTACAACTCCGTTATGAGCCGGTGTATATGGAGCAGATGTCTGATGAAGAATTCCATTCTTACGCATCCAGTCCTGGAAACGCTGAGACATGAATTCTGCACCACGGTCACTCTGGATTCTGGCGATGCGAACTTGGTATTGTGTAGAAACAAACGCTGCAAAGTCTTTAAAGATCTGAAAGGTCTCAGATTTCTCTCTCATAGGATATACAAATCCATATCTAGAATGATTATCTACAATTGTTAAAAAATACTTTCTGCCACCAAGTGTTGGTGGGAAAGGACCCACTATGTCAGTGTGTACCAAATCAAAAATGCGTGTTGACCGGCGTGTAGCGTGTTTGGGAATTGCAGCCGCCTTGGATTTAGCCTTTTTGCAAACCGCACAATCCAAAAACACCTTACACCCCTTTAGATCCAAACCTTTTGCGAACTCCGGCATCTTTCTAAGAACACGGAAACTGGCATGCCCCAATCTTCTGTGCCACTTGTGAATACACCTGGAATGCAAAGGTTTACCAGTTAGTGAATTCTCAACATTAACAGTTTCATGAGGACCCTCAGGCTTGCTTTGAGCAATCTGTTTCTGTTTTCTTTGTTTGTTGGCTTTAGGAGCCTTTGGCACAGTAACGCTTTCTCTCTCTGGGACAACTCTCTCTGGGTTTGCGTTGTGCCTTTTTGGAGTTTGCATACTTGCCTGTGCTTGCCCTTTAGGCTTTGGCTTTAAGTAATAAACACCACCAATCAGTATGGTTTCAGCAACAATATCACCATCTTTAACTAAGTAACTTGCTTTTTCGAGGTGGTGAACCTGGAACTTTAAATCTCTAGACAAGTGACTTTGACTAAGCAAATTACTGGTTGCTGAAGGTATGTAATAAACATCAGGGATGTATGTATCGAGCTCTTCAATGTAAACAGTTCCTTTTCCCATAACCTTGCAAGTGTGGTTGGTGAAGGAATACAGTTCTCGATACTCGGGCTCTGGTTCGCCCATCTCTGTGAAAAGTTCCCTTCTGTGGGTAACGTGCACAGCTGCTCCACTGTCTAAAGTCCACAAAAGACGTCTGTCGAACTTTGGATCAGGTTGTGGAACGTTGGTTATGGCCAGTGTTGCAAGCGGAGCTTGTGGATCACGCCTTGGACCACGACGACCTTGTCTTCCGCCTCTACCTCTGCCTCTGGAATCTGTTCCTATGGGCTGGTACGTGACGGGAGCTGGAACTCGTTGGGGACAATCCCGGGTGTCATGTCCCACACGGTTGCAGGTGTAGCATTTTGGCATCCTTGGAGCGTAGCCTCTTCCTCGGAAGGGACGTCTGGCTGGAGCCTTTGAGGCTGGAGGCCGTTGCAGATGTGGGGTAGCTAACCTGATAGCTTCGTCTTCCACTAAAAGTCTGCAAACGTGGTTAACTGTGCGTTGAGCAATAGGCACGTAGTTAATCTTTGCAACAGCATCTTTCCATTCATAATTCAATGAGTTAATGATGATGCTAATCATTTGGATATCATCGATTACATGGCCATTTTGTCTCAATTCACTTCTCATTCTTTTCAGTTTGGTCAAATGTCCACCAATTCGTTCACCAGGTTTCAACTTCGAACCATGGAACTCAGACATAAGCAAACATGAAGATTCAATTGAAACGGGCCTGTAGCAATCTTCCAAAATAGCCCATATTTCTTGGGCAGTTGCATCAGGTGGAAAGATACCTTGGATCTCAATTTCCATTGACATGAGTAAAGTCGTGATAGCTCTGTTTTCGAGATCTCTTATCGCAGGTGTCCAGGGCTGACGGGGAGGATTAAAAACCATGGAATGTGTGCCTTCTCTTCGAAGCAAGAGCGCAATTTCACTGACCCAGGCTTTATAATTCTCTCCTGACTCCTTTAATTTGGACTCACCAGTCAAGGGGGTGACTGTGAATACCTGCTGAGGAACAATTTGTTGCTCTGGTTGCAAAGCTGGTTGTTGAACCAGGGGATGCTGGGGTTGCATCATTGGCCTTTGCGTGGCAACATCAAATTGGCTTCCTCGAATTCGCCTTTGGCTTTGCCTTTTTCCATCTAGGGAGAATTCCACACCGCCAGGGGGTGTTGAAGACTTAACCTTTGAGGGCAAAGTTTGGGCTTCTGTAAAACTCATAGACATATCTCTGAAAATCTGGTCCAATTGCTCAATTTTTTGCTGTAATAATTTTTCTCCGCCAGCAGATGGCAGTGCAGCTTCACTTTTTGGCTGCCTCTCCTTTCTATACGTATGCGGAAGTTCAGTTGACTCAAAGGGACCACGTGACCTCGGTGACGTGTACATGTCTCTTTGTTCTAATTGACCAATGAACTCTGTGGGGTGTGTCTTAGGCTGTTGTTTTGAAGAAGACAAGATGGCGTCCTCAGACATTTTGGGAGTGGGGGAGCTTCTTCTACTTCGCCTTATCTCTTCAAAACACACTCTCGCCTCCCTAGCATATTTTTCAAACAGTTCTATTTGATCTAGATAGCTTTGCATTTCTTGCTCATCTGGGGAGATGTTATAAAATCTGCTTTCTGCGTGGGAGGATTTTTTTTGTGCCGGCAGTTGCCATTCATCAATCGTTTGATAATCTGCGAGGGTCTGGGAATGGAGTGGCTCTGGCAGAGTGGGAAGTTTTGGCTTGGCCCCCAAAAATTCATAATCTCCTGGAGATATTTTAGAAGGAGGAACCACTGACCTCGTTTCGTGGATGTCGCGTCCTGTAGCTCCTTCTCCCATATTTGGCTCGGCACCTGAAGGAATTTGTTGTTCCTGAAGCACGTTTTGATCTTGCTTCTCTGTGTCCGAGGGAGCCTCCTTGTCAGAGGAAGCTGATCCATCTGTGCTCGCCCCATCTTTCTTTTTCTTTTTTTTCTTTTTCTCCGACATTGCTAATTAGGCTTAGTCGGTTATCTTAAGATAGCGCGAAGAGAAAATACAGCCATAAATTGTAGCCATCTCAGCTAGTATCATCAAAACCATCCTCTGCTACCAAGTTGTCAGGGGAAAAAACACCCTGTTGGAGATCGATGGATCGTGGCTGATTCCCTTCCGCATATCTTTTGAGATATTTAGAAAAGAAATAGTCTTTAAGAAAATATTCTAATTAATAAACAAACTTTAATAATAAAATAATAAAAGTAGATGAAACAGAAAATAACTAATTGGTTACATTTTGATAATGAAAGCTACGTTTGCCAAAGTTGGCTGCCGAACAAAGAAGAGAGGAATTTTGGAATGTGTAACGCGTGCGCAATAAATCACTTTCAGATAAGAACCCTTTTTTTGTTTTATGACCTGCGCAATAAAGCTTTCTTAGTTTAACTCTTGAGTGTCAGTTTAGGCAGTTCAGGCCTAGCAAACCTTTTAACATCGTGACATTCAGTTCCGATAAAGAGGCCAAGGGAATATATTTTTCCTAATAAATTTTTCAGCCAGCACTTATTTGAGAAGGATTTTGTTTCATCTCTATCTTCCTCTACAAAGCAAGATATTTTTAATTGCGTTTTATAAAATTACACAGTCGTTATATGCTGCTAACCATTTTAACTGTATTTCCTTTCAAAAAGATACAGAAAAACAAACAAAATGTAAATGGTCTGGAGCAGAATACATATGCAAATATTACTATATGGTCCATTTAAAGAATGCAACTTTATACAGAAACATAGATGCAATATAACATTTCTACAAGCTTTATACGTATTTGATGTACTTAGGAACTCATGCATTTGTAGAGATGAATTTGAGAGTCCTACATGCAATTTAAAAAGGTAGAAACTAGGAAAAAGTTGTCTGCCTCATTTTCTGTTTGCAAGAGCAGACTTACCATGTTGTGCAGTGACCTTCATGTGTGAAAAACCATACAAATCAGCAAAGCTTTCATCATATCAACTAAAAATCAGCTCAAGCCCAACACTTTTCAATGAAGTACAAACATGTGTGAATCAGCTCTACAAAGTTCTTCTTTTGGCTGGCTTTTAGTGTCAATTATCAGATTACTACATAGAAAAAAAGTATATGTCTATGTGATAAGGGGATTAATTTGCAATTTTCTTCTGACTGGGTTTTGTTCTGACAGTTTATGTCTTTTATTTTCAACAGTTTGGTTTATCATTTCATTTTTAAAGCTGGTGTAATCTTTTCTGAACTCTGGGATAGGAAGGAAGAAAATCCAACTAAATTCATCATAAATAATATGTAGCCATCTTGTGCCTGTCCTGACACTATGACATGACTAGCAGTATCTGAATATTGAATACCTTAGGCTACCAAGGAGAAATATCCTTCTATAACCACATATGGTCAAGCAGAACCCATTTAACACTCAGAAATGCACATTCTGACAAAAACTTGGTCTAGAATCAGATAGGGCTGAAATCAAAAAAATAAATAAATAACCCTCCAATGGCCTAAAATACTATATAAATATGAAAAGAAAAATGGATAGACATTTATGAATAACATGGACCATCATGCCCCCCCCTTTTCTTCCTCTTTTTGGATCACTGTCTCAAGAGCTTATCTTTTGAGATGTAGTAGATCACCGTCATGCTTGCTTTTCAATAGGACTAATGCAAGATAATTCCCAAATTCTTTATGACATGTCTGGAGAGGTAGACATCCAAAGTAGGAAGTGTTGCTACAGTACCATTATGCAATGCTTCCCAATAATTTCAATTTACTTAATTTATTAAATGTATAATCATATATTGCTTAACAGTATTTTTATATCAAATTCACGATCTAATTTTAGAGGGGGAGCCGGACCTCGCGGGAATAACGGAGACCTGGTTGGGCCACGAGGGAGGTCTTCCCCTCGTGGAAATGTGCCCACCAGGCTACCGAGCATTTCATCAGCCCCGGGCCCAGGGAAGGGGCGGTGGGGTGGCAGTAATTATTCGGGAGGACTTAGAGCCGAGGGAGTCTACTGCGCCACAGACATCCGGATGTGAATCCCTTGTTGTGAAATGGGGCCCTGGGAGACAGTTGGGCCTGCTGATTGTATACCTGGCTCCTCGCTATACATCAGCGGCCCTGCCTGAACTCCTCGAGCTGATCGCATCGGTGGCGGTTGAGACCCCCAAACTTTTAGTGATGGGGGATTTTAACCTGCCATCGATGGGAGAAGCATCAGAGGGGGTTCGGGAGTTCATGGCTTCCATGACAGCCATGGACCTGACTCAAATGATTCAGGGCCCGACACACGAGGGAGGACACACTCTGGACCTCGTTTTTGTCTTTGGCCAGTGGTTGAGTGATCTGGGAGGAGGGGACTTAACCATCACTCCCCTGTCATGGTCAGATCACTCACTCCTTCGTCTTGACTTCCCTGGTGCTACCTCCCGCTGCGGGGAGGCGGAACCGGAAAGCACTAGATGGTTCCGCCCCAGGCGCCTGATGGAACCAGATAGGTTCCAGACGGAGCTTGGGCCACCTCCTGTAACCTTGACCCGCCCCCGGGTAGAGGACCTGGTGGTCGCATGGAATAATGCGACTTCCGGGGCCTTGAACCGGGTGGCGCCTTTGCGGCCTCTCCGGCGGCAACGATCCACCCTGGCCCCTTGGTTTACCGAGGAGCTGAGGGTGATGAAATGCCGCAAGAGACGTCTAGAGAGTCGTTGGAGATCCTCTCGTTCCGAACTTGATCGAACACAGGCACGAGCCCATTTAAGGACGTACCTTGTGGCATTGAGAGTGGCCAAATGCCAATATTGTGCCACTCTCATTGCATCCGCAGAGAACCGCCCTGCCGCCCTGTTTCGGGTGTCCCGCTCCCTCTTGTTTCAGAGGCCGCGGGAGGCCCCTCTACAGGGCAGAGCAGAGGAATTTGGGAAATATCTGCAGGATAAAATCGCTCAAATTCGGAAGGATTGGGTCCCTGTTAGTGGTCCAATGGAGACGTCCGTGGCGAGTCTTGAGGAATCGACCTGGGAGGAGTTTGACTTGGTTGCCATCGAGGATTTGGACAGAATGCGTGGACGACTGCGACCCAACACATGTTTATTGGACCTGTGCCCCTCCTGGCTTGTACTGGCATCCTGGGAGGTTACACGAGACTGGCTCCTGGACCTAGTGAACGCCTCGCTGAGCGAGGGGTCTCTCCCGGCCGCCTTGAAAGAGGCGGTGGTGAGACCCTTGCTCAAGAAGCCTTCCCTGGATCCTTTGGAGCTGGCCAATTATCGTCCTGTCTCCAACCTTCCCTTTTTGGTGAAGGTTGTAGAGAGTGTGGTGGCCTACCAGTTTCCACGGCATCTGGAGGAAAATGATTATCTAGACCCGCGCCAGTCCGGCTTCCGCCCCGGTCACAGCACGGAGACGGCCTTGGTCGCGTTGGTGGATGATCTCTGGAGGGCCAGAGATAGAGGTTGTTCCTCTATCCTGGTCCTATTAGACCTCTCGGCGGCTTTTGATACCATCGACCATGGTATCCTGCTGCGCCGGCTGGAGGGGTTGGGGGTCCGGGGCACCGTTTTGCGGTGGTTCGGCTCCTACCTTTCTGGCCGGACGCAGCGTGTGTTGGCAGGGGAGGAGAGGTCGACCCTACGCCCCCTTACTTGTGGGGTGCCACAGGGGTCGGTCCTCTCGCCACTCCTGTTCAACACATATATGAAGCCGCTGGGTGAGATCATCCGTGGTTTCGGGGTGGGATACCATCTGTACGCTGATGATACTCAGCTGTACTTTTCCACCCCGAACCACCCCAACGAGGCCATCGAAGTGATGTCCCGGTGTGTGGAAGCCGTACGGATCTGGATGGATGACAACCGACTCAAACTCAACCCCTCCAAGACGGAGTGGCTGTGGGTACCGGCTCCCCAGTTCAGCCAATTAATTCCATCATTGGCCATCGGGGGCATTCAACTTGCCCCCGTGGAGCGGGCGCGCAATTTGGGCGTCCTCCTGGATGCCCGGCTGTCCATGGATGACCATGTGACAGCCGTGGCAAGGGGGGCGTTCCACCAGGTTCGCCTGGTGCGCCAATTGCGCCCCCTACTGGACCGGGACGCCTTACGCACAGTCACTCATGCGCTGGTGACGTCTCGCTTGGACTACTGTAACGCTCTCTACATGGGGCTTCCCTTGAAATGCACCCGGAGGCTACAGTTGGTCCAGAACGCAGCCGCGCGGGTAATTATGGGGAGTACTAGGTACTCCCATGTGACACCATTCCTGCGCGAGCTGCACTGGCTTCCTGTGGTCTATCGGGTGCGTTTCAAGGTTTTGATAACAATCTTTAAAGGGCTCCATGGCTTAGGACCTAGTTACTTGCGGGATCGTATTCTGCCCCATACATCCCTGCGACCAATCCGCTCGCACAGAGAGGGCCTCCTCCAGGTGCCGTCCACCAGACAGTGTCGAGGGGCGGCGCCTAGGAGTAGAGCCTTCTCTGTGGCGGGCCCAGCCCTGTGGAATGACCTCCCCCCGGATATTAGGAATACCTCTGACCTCCGCTCCTTTCGTGTAAAGCTCAAGACCCACCTTTTTCAAGTTGCTGGCCTGGCTCAACTTTGATCCAACTATATCGCTCCTGACGGGTTTTTTATTTGGGGTATTTTAATTGCATTCAATTTATTTAGGGGTTTTTAAACATTGTGTTTTTACTTGTTTTTATCTATCAGTTCACCTCCTCCTTGTATATGTCGTATATATGTCTTGGTATATGTTTTGTTATATGTATGTCGATATATTTATTTCCTATGTTTTGTTGTACGCTGCCCCGAGTCCTTCGGGAGAGGGTGCGGCTAAGAAATAAATATTTATTATTATTATTATTATTATTATTATTATTATTATTATTATTATTATTATTATTATTATTATTATTATTATTAAATGATTGATATAATGAATAAATTTTTTAAAAAATGGTACAAACAGATGCTAGTCTCAGTCAAGAGACAACTGTCATGAGATCTTTAAACTCAACTGTCATCATCTATGTAACACTATTATATACGCTCATCTAATTTCCATCAACTTCTCCTTCCTGTCTCTATTTACATGATGGGCTATCACTTCAGTAAAATAAATTCGAAAGTATAAAACGTGCTCTGTACACCTTATTTTTTGTTTAAGTACTTTCCAAAATCATTAGATCAGATGAGTGTACTATTAAAAATCTTATAAGTTTTTTAAGTATGTACAGTATTTTAGTCACATATTCTAAATGAGTCTAGAAAAAGGGAAGTTTGAAATATTGATTCGACCCTTCTTCCTGAGGAGATACTAACTGTATAGTTTTAATTTATCCGATATTGCTTTCAACAGTTCATTTTGTATTAGACAATACAGGTTGCATTTTTAAGAGTCACATATTAATGGTATCTGCAGGTGATAAGAACATGGGGGTGGGGAGAGAGATGGCAACTTTTATAATCCCTCTCTCTCTCATTTTGTTATCTTGGTTGCCGTTCTGTTATGATTTTTACGGATAGACTTATTTAACACCTCAGCACCCAGAATCCATCTTTAGCCCGGTGTATTTACTATTTATCATTTGTCATGTATGCGAGGTCTGACCTTATTTTATTGCGGGAGTCCCCCCTCTCGCAGTTATGTCCTCCTGCCCTTTCTAGGACCAACCTCGAGGACGGGTTTATTAACCCAGAGAGGTGGAGGAAGCGCACATTGAGGGGTTTTTTAATAAATTCTTTTTTAAAAATTGTAAGGGGTTCCAGGGGTGGGTGGGGGGAACCGGTTAGGAGGGATGGAAGAGCCAGGCACCTAGGTGTGGTCGAAAGAGGAGGGAGCGGAGTGGGGGAGGAGAGGGAAGATAGCATTCCTGTGCAGGGCTCCTTAATACCAACGGTCGTGGGGAGGGGCAGGTGCGAGGACAGTTTAAGAGCGCGTAGTCGGTTGGGAGACCGGGGTTTTTGGTCATTCCCGGTCGTTTGTACCAACCCCTGCATACTAGGTGGTCAGGATCTACAGACCCAAGGCCTGAGACTGCTGTTATGCAACGCGAGGTCCGTTGTCAATAAGGCCCCCCTCATCCACGATCTAATTTTGGAGGGGGAGCCGGACCTCGCCGGAATAACCGAGACCTAGTTGGGCCACGAGGGAGGTCTACCCCTTGTGGAAATGTGCCCGCCAGGTTATCGAGCATTTCACCAGCCTCGGGCCCAGGGAAGGGGCGGCGGGGTAGCAGTGATTATCCGGGAAGACTTAGAGCCGAGAGAGTTCACCGTGCCGCAGACATCCGGGTGTGAGTCCCTCGTCGTGAGATGGGGCCCAGGGAGGCAGTTGGGCCTGCTGATAGTATACCTGGCTCCTCGCTATACGTCAGCAGCCCTGCCCGAACTCCTTGAGCTGATCTCATCGGTGGCGGTTGAGACCCCCAAACTTTTAGTGATGGGGGATTTTAATCTGCCGTCGATGGGAGAAGCATCTGAGGGGGTGCGGGAGTTCATGGCTTCCATGACAGCCATGGACCTGACCCAGTTAATTCAGGGCCCTACTCACGAGGGAGGCCACACCCTGGACCTTGTTTTCGTCTCTGGCCAGTGGATGAGTGATCTGGGAATAGGGGATCTAGACATTATTCCCCTGTCATGGTCGGATCACTCACTTCTCCGGCTGGACTTCCCTGGTGCTACCCCCCGCCGCGAGGAGGCAGAACTGGAAGGTATTAGATGGTTCCGCCCCAAGCGCCTGATGGAACCAGATAGGTTCCAGACGGAACTTGGGCCACCTCCTGTGGACCTGACCCGCCCCCGAGTGGAGGACCTGGTAGACGCATGGAATAGTGCGACTACCGGGGCCCTAGACCGGGTGGCGCCTTTGCGGCCTCTCCTGCGGCGACGAACCACCCTGGCACCTTGGTTTACCGAGGAGCTAAGGGTGATGAAATGCCACAAGAGACGCCTAGAGAGTCGTTGGAAATCCTCCCGTTCCGAATTTGACCGAGCACAGGCACGAGCCTATTTGAAGACGTACCTCGTGGCATTAAGAGCGGCCAAACGTCAACATTGTGCCGCTCTTATTGCGTCTGCAGATAACCGCCCTGCCGCCCTGTTTCGGGTGACCCGCTCCCTCTTGTTTGAGAGACCACGGGAAGCCCCATTACAGGGCAGAGCAGAGGAGTTTGGGAAATATCTACAGGACAAAGTCGCTCAAATCCGGATGGGATGGGCCCCTTTCAGTGGTTCAGTAGAGACGCCCGTGGCGAGTCTTGAGGGACCGCTTTGGGAGGAGTTTGACTCGGTTGCCATCGAGGATTTGGACAGGTTGCATGGACGTCTGCGACCCACCACATGTTTATTGGACCCGTGTCCCTCCTGGCTTGTACTGGCATCCTGGGAGGTTACGCGCGACTGGCTCCTGGGCCTGGTGAACGCCTCGTTGGGTGAGGGGTCTCTACCGGCCGCCTTGAAAGAGGCGGTGGTGAGGCCCCTGCTCAAGAAGCCTTCCCTGGACCCAACGGACCTAGTCAATTATCGTCCAGTCTCCAACCTTCCTTTTTTAGCGAAGGTTGTAGAGAGTGTGGTGGCACAGCAGTTCCCACGTCACCTGGAGGAAAATGATTATCTAGACCCACGCCAGTCCGGCTTCCGACCCGGGCACAGCACGGAGACGGCCTTGGTCGCATTGGTTGATGATCTCTGGAGGGCCAGAGATAGGGGTTGTTCCTCTATCCTGGTCCTATTAGATCTCTCGGCGGCGTTCGATACCATCGACCATGGTATCCTGTTGCACCGGCTAGAGGGGCTGGGAGTCAGGGGCACCGTTTTACGGTGGTTTGGCTCCTACCTCTCTGATCGGACGCAACGTGTGTTGGCAGGGGAGCAGAGTTCGACCCGGAGGCCACTCACATGTGGAGTGCCACAGGGATCGGTGCTCTCGCCTCTCCTGTTCAACACATATATGAAACCGCTGGGCAAGATCATCCGTGGTTTTGGGGTGGGATATCATCTGTATGCTGATGATACTCAGCTATACATTTCCACCCCGAACCACCCCAATGAGGCCGTCGAAATGATGTCCCGGTGTCTGGAGGCCGTACGGGTCTGGATGGATGGCAACCGACTAAAACTCAACCCTTCCAAGACGGAGTGGCTGTGGCTTCCGGCCTCCCGGTTCAACCAGGTGCTTCCATCTCTGGCCATCGGGGGCGTCCAACTAGCCCCCATGGAACAGGTGCGCAATTTGGGCGTCCTCCTAGATGCCCGGCTGTCCATGGATGACCATGTAACAGCCGTGGCAAGGGGGGCGTTCCATCAGGTCCGCCTGATGCGCCAATTGCGCCCCTTATTGGACCGGGATGCCCTACGCACAGTCACCCATGCGCTAGTGACGTCTCGCCTGGATTACTGCAATGCTCTCTACATGGGGCTTCCCTTGAGATGCACTCGGAGACTACAGTTGGTCCAGAACGCGGCCGCGCGGGTGATTATGGGGAGGACTAGATACTCCCCTGTAACACCTCTCCTGCGCGAGCTGCACTGGCTTCCTGTGGTCTACCGAGTGCGTTTCAAGGTTTTGATTATGATCTTTAAAGCGCTTCATGGCACAGGGCCTAGTTACATGCAGGATCGCATCCTGCCCCACACATCCCTACGACCAATTCGCTCACACAGAGAGGGACTTCTCCGGGTGCCGTCCGCCAAACAGTGCCGGGGGGCGACACCCAGGAGCAGAGCCTTCTCTGTGATGGGCCCAGCCCTGTGGAATGACCTCCCCCGTGACATCAGGATTACTTCCGATCTCTGCTCCTTCCGTGTACAGCTGAAGACCCACCTCTTTCAATTATCTGGCCTGGCTCAATCGTAATTTCTCTTATTCCTCCTAACTGTTTTTTAAATTGTCTTTTAAATGTTAAATTTTTAATTGCATATTCGGTTTCTTACAATTGGGGTATTTTAATGCTGATTTTTAACTGTCTAAATGATGTAATTTGTTACCTCCTCCGTGTATGTGTGTTTTGTATGTATGTACGTTTATGTGTTTTGATACATCTTCTATGTTTTATATGCTCCATTGTACGCCACCCGAGTCCTACTTGGAAAGGGAGCGGCTAATAAATTCAAATTATTATTATTATTATTATTATTATTATTATTATTATTATTATTATTATTATTATTATTATTATTATTATTATAATGCTAGAGGTTTGTAAATGATTTAGAGGGTTTTTTTTGGCTAATTCAAGCTGTCAGCTATTTAGAGCAAATATACCTATTTTCCCAATCATCCAAGTCTTATTGACCTATTGATGGTGGTTGACATTGGAACAAGTAAGGAAATAAGATAACACAAGCTTTAATTGGATGCATAAAGCAAGGCAAACACAATCACTTTATCAATACTTAGAAAGTTATTTATGATTTATCTTTATAAAGCAGGATCCCAAGTGATTTGAATAACATAAACACTTGCTTGTTTATATTCATTGATAACCTAATCAGAATCCTGCACAGTCCTTCAGCCAGTGTTGCCATGAAGTGGTTCATACAAGAACTATTATTTCACTCACATGAAAGAGAATAGGATAGGTAAATGTAATGGCTGTTTGATGAGATGAAAAAAAATTATTTTCTTCAAATTTCTAGACCGCCCCCTCTCCCGAAAAGGACTCGGGGCGGTGTACAGTCCACACAACAAACAACAAGTATCAAATACAAATATAAATACAGATATAAATACACATAAGGAGGAGGTTAAAAATTTAAAAGAACTGTACGGAAGAATATAAATATGGTTCTAAAAACCCTAAAATCAGTTAAATTTAAAACCGTACCCTATAAATAACCAGGTAAGAATATGTTTCCAGGAGGTAACAGTTGTCACAATTATAATTATGCCAGGTCAGCTAATCGAAACAGGTGAGTTTTCAATTTTTGTCGGAAGGAGCGGAAGTCTGTGGTGGTTCTGATATCGGGGGGGAGGTCATTCCAGAAGGTTGGGCCCATCACAGAGAAGGCCCTACTCCTTGGCGCCGCCCGCTGGCATTGCCTAGTGGACGGCACCTGGAGAAGCCCCTCCCTGTGAGAGCGGATTGGCCGCAGGGATGTATGTGGGAGGATGCAATCCCGCAAGTAACTAGGTCCTGTACCATGGAGCGCTTTAAAGATGGTAATCAGGACCTTGAAACACACCCGAAAAACTACAGGTAGCCAGTGCAGCTCGCGCAGGAGTGGTGTTACATGGGAGTATCTAGAGCTCCCCATGACAACCCGCGCGGCCGCATTCTGGACTAGCTGCAGTCTCCGGGCGCGTCCCAAGGGAAGCCCCATGTAGAGAGTATTACAGTAGTCTAGGCGAGACGTCACCAGCGCATGAGTGACTGTGCGTAGGGCATCCCGATCCAGAAGGGGGCGCAATTGGCGCACCAGGCGAACCTGGTGGAACACCCCCCTTGCCACGGCTGCCACATGGTCATCCATTGACAGCCGGGCATCTAGGAGGACGCCCAAATTGCGCGCCCGTTCCACAGGGGGCAATTGCTCACCCCCTATGGCCACCGATGGGGTCAGCTGGCTGAACCGAGGTGCCGGTAGCCACAGCCACTCAGTCTTGGAGGGGTTGAGTTTGAGTCTGTTGTCCCCCATCCAGACCCCGACGGCTTCCAAACACCGGGACATTACTTCAACAGCCTCGTTGGGGTGGCTCGGGGTTGAAATGTACAGCTGAGTGTCGTCAGCGTACAGATGGTATTCAACCCCGAAACCACGGATGATCTCGCCCAGCGGCTTCACATATGTATTGAACAGAAGGGGCGAGAGGACCGACCCCTGCGGCACTCCACAAGAGAGTGGCCTCAGGGTCGATCTCTGCCCTCCCGTCAACACATATTGCATCCGGCCGGAGAGGTAGGAGCCGAACCACCTCAAAACGGTGCCTCCGACTCCCATCCCCTCCAGCCGGCGCAGTAGGATACCATGGTCGATGGTATCAAAAGCCGCTGAGAGGTCTAATAGGACCAGGATAGAGGAATAACCCCTATCTCTGGCCCTCCAGAGATCAAATGCTGTTGTTGTGCATTATAGTTTTGAAATTTGATAGCTTTTACACATTTAAGCTGTTAAATGTCCATATTGTGTCTCTTAGCCTTTTGATGTACTTTCCCTTTTTTGAAATCATTTATTTTATTATTCCATGTCATATCTTATGATTTATGATGAATGTATTTTTTGATGACTATGATTATGATTTACCACATTGCTTGTATGTACACTGAGAGCTTATGTACCAGGGACACATTCTTTGTGTCTCCAATCACACTTGCCCAATAAAGAATTCTAGTCTATTCTATTTAGAATGTTTCATATTTTTCTTGTATCTATCTGTCTGTCTGTCTGTCTGTCTGTCTATCATCTGTCTGTCTATTTATCATCTATTATCTATTTAATATCTGCGTCTCAGTTTCTAAAACCTGGAAACATAGAAATGGTAAAAAATCGAATAAAAATTAAACAATGCTAGTACAATTACAATATGAATCAAAAAGCAAAAAATCAATTACCAATTAAAAGCTTAGTGGAAGAAATGTTTTTACTAACTTCCTGAATAGATTTTATTCTTGCCTCTAGACAGAAGTTGCACATTTGGAAGTAACTTTAACATTATTACTGCCAGTTTACCTCATAAGTCAGATGGGTCAAAACTCACCAAATTTTTTTGTTATTTTTCTCTTCAATATTCTTCCTTCTCTCCTCTTTTTAATTAGTTCAGGTATACTCTGTCACACATTTCCAATTACCTGAGGCAGAAGGGTAATCTCATTATATAACAACAACAACAACAACAACAACAACAACAATCCCTCCGAGGAGCTTTACATTGTCGTGATGGAGGGGTTTGCATGCTCTAGTGATCCTAAGGATTATGCTGAACAGGTGCAACCATATCAGACAGGTCTTAGGTCAAGGGCCAGACATAATTTGCTCCATAACCCATTCAAACATGGTGAATACGAGAAAAATGAAATTTATGCCGGCTGAACCATCACCTGGATTAACAAGGGTTCTGTTGGATGCTATGGCTCCTGGTCATTCTGCGCAAAATGAGCTACAGGGCTCAGCTCCCTCTGCTAGGCAACCAAGGCAAGGAGCTGACAAGCTACTGGAAGGAAAAGCAAAAAAGCGAAAAATCTGGACTAGGGAAGAAAATATCTCTATTATGGAAGCTTACTATCAGTTTGAGCCAGAAAAACGTGGATTTCAAAAATGAATGTATCAGATTTGGAAGGTGAACCACATGGACTGTGATATCAGTGAACAAAGACTAATGGACCAAGGATGTGTAATTCTGAGCCACAAATTTTTCACTACAGCAGAATTAACAGGAATCGAAGAGAAAGCAACTAATGGTCTGAGTATACCAACAAAGAAGAGTAACATCAATGATTTGCAGACTCAAAAGCAAACTGAGGAAGAAAGGGAGAAAGAGGCTGCTGAAATGGATGAAGATGAAGAACAAGGAAGCACTCAAGAGCAGACACCAACAGTTAGTGCTCAATTAGCTGAGTAAATAAAGCATCAAATGGAAGATGCTGAAAGAACACGTTTGCCAAAGCTGAACCAAGTGAACCAGAAAGAATTGAGAAATGTACTAAAAAAGATCAAAGAGGCTGTGCAAGCCATTCAAACCACTACATTAGCTGAACAAACCAGCTGATGTATGCAGCAGCCTTCATAACCACCAAAGAATTGGGTTTGAAAATACAAAGGAACAAAAGAGGCAGGAAGGGGAAGCCTACATGCAAAATTCGGTTGGAATTGAAGATCAAAAAACTTTGTGGAGACTTGAGCAACTTGAAGAAGTTAAGGCAAGGTCAGCTAAAGAACAAGCAGGTCAAAAGCAGCCTGGAAGCAAGATACGATTTGGGGAATAAGGAGATTGCAGTAGTAATTGAAGAACTGAAGCAGAGGGTTGTTGCCATTGCTGAAAAGATTAAACAGTATGAAAATCGAGTAACTCGGTTCAAGGAAAACTCACAGTTCAGAGCAAATCAGCATCAGTTTTATAAGAGCTTAGAAAGTGGAGATGGAAAACCTGATAAAGAGAAAGCTCTGAAATTCTGGAAGAATTTGTGGGAAAACAACAAGAAGCACAACACAAATGCAACATGGATCAAGCAGGTTGAGGATTCTATTAAAGTGCATAAAATGGAAGATGTGAAAATAACAAAAGAAATGGTGCAAAGGCAGTCAAGAAAAGTGAAGAATTGGAGTGCACCTCGACCAGATGAGCTACATGGTTTCTGGCTGAAGGCACTTACAAGTATGCACGAAAGATTGGCAGCCCAAGTGAACCAGATCTTAAAAACACCTGACAGTGATGAATGGATGACATCCTGGAAGGACATTTCTGATCCAAAAAGATAAAGAAAGAGGAAAGGACCCTGGAAACTATAGGCCAATTACCTGTTTGCCAATAACATACAAGCTCCTTACTGGTATCATTGCAAACCAAATTTACGGATACTTGGAAAGAAATGACGTGCTTCCTGTAGAACAGAAAGGATGCTGCAAAAATTTAAGACAACAAAGGACCAACTGCTGATTGACAAGCTAATCCTAAAGAATTCAAAGAAAAGATGAACCAAGCTGTTCATGGCTTAGATAGACTATAAGAAAGTGTTTGATTCAGTTCCCCACAGCTGTATCAAGAAATGCCTGAAAATCTTTGGCATTAGCAGCAACATACAAAAATTTATTGAAACTTCAATGAATCTCTGGAAAACAAAGCTTACGGCTAATGGAGAAGAACTGGGTGAAGTTGAAATTAAATGAGGCATTTTTCAGGGTGATTCCCTTTCATCTCTATTTTTTTATACTCTCAACGCTACATTTTGAAGAGGGTGAACTGTGGATACGAACTTGCACAGAAAGGACTGAAAATTTCACACTTGGTGTACGTGGATGATTTGAAGCTGTTTGGTAAAACAAAAGCTGAACTGAATTTATTAATTGAAAGCACAAAAGTATTTAGCCAAGACATTGGTATGCAGTTTGGAATTGACAAATGTGCAACAATGGCAACCAAGGCAGGCAAGGTCCTAGAAGATGATGGAATACAACTTGAGAATGAAGAAATGATAAAGGCACTAAAACCAGAAGAAGGCTACAAGTACTTGGGGATTTTAGAGGCCTCTGACTTAATGCATAATAAAGTCAAGGAATTAACCTCAGCCAAGTACATTAGACGAATTTGCAAGATATTAAAGTCTAAACTGAGTGGAGGAAACATCATAAAAGCTATAAATACCTAGGATATACCTGTAATTCGATACTCTGCAGGAATAATTGACTGGACCCAGATGGAGTTGGACAATTTGGACAGAAAAACAAGGAAGCTTATGACAATGAATCATGCTTTGCACCCTAAAAGTGATGTTGACCGATTGTATCTACCAAGAGCAGAGGGTGGCGAGGACTCTTACAAATAAAGCAGACTGTGGAAGAAGAAAGACACAGCTTGAATGATTACATCCAGAAAAGTGAAGAACCAATGATTAAGGAAGTAAATAAAGGAGGCCTTTTGAAGACAACTAAGTTAAAAGCTTAATATAAGAAAGAAGTAATTGAGAAGCGAGCTGAAAATTGGAAAAACAAAGCTATGTATGGCCAATACTTGGAAAGTATTTAAGGCAAAGCTGATCAAAAACTAACTTGGAACTGGTTAAGATCAGGAGTACTGAAAAAAGAAACAGAAGGTTTTATTTTGGCAGCTTAGCCACAAACTGCATGAAGGCAAAAATTCAACATGTTACCACCAACAGCAAATGTCATCTCTGTAATGAGAAATATGAGACAGTCGACCACTTGATCAGCGGGTACAGCAGAATTTCACAAACTGACTACCTATAATGCCATGACCGGGTTGCTAAGATTATTCACTGGAAATTGTGCCAAAACTTTGGATTTGAGTACAGCAAAAACAACTGGGACCATCAGGTTGAGAAGGTTTTAGAGAATGAGAAAGTCAAGATCTTGTGGGAGTTCAGAATCCAGACTGACAGGCACTTGGCATAGAACACACTTGACATAACAATAATTAAAAAGAAAAAAGGTATGGTTCATTGACATTGCAATACCTGGTGATGCACGAATTGAAGATAAACAGCAAGAAAAAATCATAAAATACTGGGACTTGCAAATTGAGGTTGAACGACTGTGGAAAAAGAAACCATGTGTTGTCCCAATTGTAATTGGAGCCCTTGGAGCAACTCCTAAATGGCTACCTCGCTATTTTAAAGTTCTAAATTTACCTGACTTGAACATTCTGACTCTACAAAAAACCACCCTACTTGGAACAACTTATATCCTCCCATGTTACCTACAGTTCCTAGGTCCTTGGTTAGGACTTGAACTGTTGTGCTACCAACCATCCCCCAAGGCTGTGAATCTCACCAAAGATTAACATAATAATAATAATAATAATAATAATAATAATAATAATAATAATAATAACAACAACAACAACAACAACAACAACAACAACAACAGACGAAACAAGAATACAAAAAAGATGTGATAAAATTAAGAATGGAGAGTTGGCAGAACAAAGCATTGCATGGCCAATTTCTGGAAAAAATAAAAGATAAAGTGGACAGTGAAAAAACTTGGTTATGGTTAACAACAGATACATTAAAGAAAGAAACAGAGTCACTAATCCTGGCTGCGCAAGAACAAGCTATCTGAACAAATGCCATTAAGGCCAAAATCGAAAAATCCTCTGATGATGCCAAATGCAGACTCTGCAAAGAAGTTGATGAAACTGTTGACCACATACTCAGCTGCTGTAAAAAAATCGCGCAGACTGACTATAAAATGCGGCACAATTCAGTGGCACAAATGATCCACTGGAATTTGTGCAAAAATTATAATATTAAAACAGCAACAAACTGGTGGGAACATAAGCCTGAAAAAGTCATCGAGAGTCAGATGGTCAAGATCTTGTGGGATTTTCGCATACAAACGGATAAAATACTGGCGCATAATGCACCAGACATCACACTGGTTGAGAAAAATAAGGTTACAATCATAGACATCGCAATACCAGGTGATAGCAGGGTCGCCGAGAAGGAATATGAAAAAATCGCGAAATACCAGGACTTAAAAATTGAAATCCAACGATTATGGCACAAACCAGCAGTGGTAATTCCAGTGGTAATCGGCACACTGGGTGCTATTCCAAAAGCACTGGAATTACATTTAAAACAGTTAAAAATTGACAAAATCACCATCAGTCAAATGCAAAAGGCTGCACTGCTTGGATCTGCACACATATTATGAAAATACGTTACGACGTCCTAGGCCCCTGGGTGGGGCCCAACTAGTAATTAATGCCAAATCCGGCGAAACAACTGGCTGCTGTGATACAATTCTGTTGATGCAATAATAATAATAATAATAATAATAATAATAATAATAATAATAATAATAATAATAATAATAATAATAATAATAATAATAATAATAATAATAATAATTGACAAAATCACCATCAGTCAAATGCAAAAAGCTGCACTGCTTGGATCTGCACACATATTACGAAAATACGTTACGACGTCCTGGGCCCCTGGGTGGGGCCCGACTAGTAATTAATGCCAAATCCGGCGAAACAACTGGCCGCTGTGATACAATTCCAATAATAATAATAATAATAATAATAATAATAATAATAATAATAATAATAATAATAATAATAATAATAATAATAATAATAATAATAATAATAATAATAATAATAATAATAATAATAATGGCACAAACCAGCAGTGGTAATTCCAGTGGTAATCGGCACTCTGGGTGTTATTTGAAAAGCACTGGAATTACATTTAAAACAGTTAAAACTTGACAAAATCATCAGTGAAATGCAAAAAGCTGCACTGCTTAGATCTGCACGTATATTACAAAAATATGTTACGACATCCTAGGCCCCAGGATGGGGCCCGACTAGTAATCAATGCCAAATCCGGCGAAACAACTGGCCGCTGTGATACAATCGTATAATAACCATAACAATAACAACAACAACAACAACAAGAACAACAACAACAACAACTCTGCCGTTGGCGGTCCCAAGCCTGGATGAGAAAAGAGGAGGCTTGGCAACCTGGCCCCATAAAAACTCGCCAATCCATACAATATGGTGAAAGAAACGACTAAAAATTCTATACCACATCGGTCGTCATGCGGGTTAACAAGGCCCGCAGCAGATGTTGGGGTCCCTGGGCATCCGTCGACAAGTGGGCTACAAGTGGACCAACCAACAAAACAACAAAAATATAATGCAGATGAAAATTGTGCCATAATGGCCTGTTATTACAACTCAGAGCCAAAAAAAGAGGCTACTTAAAGCGAATGTATGATTTATGGAAACAACAATATCTAGATTTAAATGTTAGTGAACAATGACTAGCAGATCAAAGGCGATTTATTATATGGAATAAAGTGTTTAGCGAAATTGAACTGGAGGAAATTCAGGCATATTGCAAAAAAAAAAAAATCACAAGAGGAATTAACTGATACTCAAGACACAACTAAAGAAATCATAGTAGAACTCCCAGAGGAAGTTGTCAGAGAGGAAATAACAACACTACCACCAGAACCAGTTACCATTGAACCAACTCAAAAACAAAAAGAACTGAAGGACAAGATCATGGAGCATTTTGTGGCTAGTGAGGAAAGGCAACGTTTACCATCATTAAATACTGTCCCTAAGAAAAGTTTGGGTCATATCATGAAAATGGTTAATGCAGTGCTTTCAACAATTGAATCAAGATCCATCTTGGAAACGAATCAGTTAATGTACAGTGCAGCTGTAATAGTCACTAATGAACTAGGCATTAAAATCAAAGCACCTAAGCACACAATGGAAAAAGCATCAAAGCCAAAGTGGTGACACCAAAAGTGAAAAACCAGAAAAGCAGGCCACAGCTGAATTCTGGAAAGGATTGTGGGAAAATGCAAAGGACTACAATAAGGAAGCAAAGTGGATACATGACTTTGAGAAAAGCATTGGTAACAAACAAATGCAAGTATTAGAAATAACAACTGAGATGGTAAAAAATCGAGTAAAAAAAGTAAAGAATTGGACATCACTGGGAAATGACCAATTACATGGTCTCTGGCTCAAATATCTGACCAGTTTACATGCAATATTGGCCAGGCAACTGAATGAAATTTTACAAAATGGTCAAATTGATGAATGGTTGACAACTGGAAAAACATACTTGATTCAGAAAGATGCAACTAAAGAACAATACCTGAAAACCACAGACCAATAACATGCTAGCCAACAACCTTCAAATTACTCACGGGCATTATTGCAGATAATATTATGGATTATTTGGAAACAAACAACATCTTGCCAGTAGAGCAAAAAGGCAATAAAAGAAGAAGAAGGGGCACAAAAGATCAGCTCCTGATTGATAAAATGATATTAGAAAATTGTAAGAAAGAAAAACGAACTTGAATATGGTCTGGATTGATTATAAAAAGGCATTTGACTCATTGCCACATAGTTGGATCATAAAATGCTTAGAAACAACTGGCATTAGCAAAAATATTACATCCTTCACTGAAAAGGCGATGAAACAATGGAGAACTGAGTTGGCAGTAGGGAATGAGAACTACGGAATGGTTAATATCAAGCGAGGAATTTTCCAGGGTGATTCACTTTCACCTCTTCTAACAGTTGCAAACCACAATACCTCAGTATACACCGATCAGCTTCTAACAAAACAGAGAGAGAGATCTAACAACCATTCTGGCTCCCTCTTATGGCTGCTTGAAGTAACAAGCCAATTACATCTGTTAAGCATTTAAAGTAACAGTAAAGTAATCATAGCTTATATACATTGCCAAGCCAAGCCTAGGGTTACATCCCTAACATTCTCCCCTCTTGGGTTGTCAATGTATTTACACACAACTTCACATTCTTAATCCATAAACATCACAGTAATAATTTATGTTTTTCTTTAACACACAATACAGTATATAATGTAGGTTCAAGATACAATTCATAACGCATCTCTTATCACACATAGAACCTTTTATATCAACATCATCTAATTCATCGGGGTTTACATATTTTCCACCCATAATGGTTTACATAATTCCCATTCACTCCAGTTTTACGCTTATAAAACCGTTTACGTCCCCTTGCATGTTTACTTGAAGGTAAATCAATCTTATCAAGCACTCCCAAATCCTGCAATGACTTAAACTCACTGTTCCTCAGTTGGATACGTAGTCAGTTCATTGTATGCAGCAGGTACATTATCCACCTTACATGCAACAGATGCCTGATACCTATCAAGTGGCCGCATTACATGGGTTGACCTTCTGGGTAACTCAGGGCTTATAGGTGGACTATCTTTTTTTTATATAAACAAAGTTTTATTAATTTTTTAAAAAATTTACAGGGAAAAAGGTAGTAGGAAAAGTATACAAATTTTGGCAGTTGCGAAGTGCGGTAGGTGCCCCCTCCCTCCATACTCATAATATACATCTAAACAAAAATCATTAATACGAAGTAGTATATAGTCAGCATGTTAATTCAATTGGTAATTTCGATCAAATTATGTCAAAAGGATTTTCTTGTTCATTTTTGTGATCTGAGCTTTCTTAGTATTGCCCCATCTCCCCCCGCCGACAGAGCTCCGGCCCCTCCCGTGTCCTGCATGTCTGTTGTAGGATCATCTGATTTTTTTAGGTGTGCTTTGTTTTTTTCCATAAAGGCCTGTGCCTCTATGAGTGTAATAATTCTAACTCTTGTCTCCTCCCAGAATATTAACATACCTTCAGGCATCAACCATCTGAACCACACCCCCTTCTGGTATAATTTATTCGCTAATTGTGAATAACTTTTTCTTTTTCCCCTCACTTTCTTGGGGATCTGCTTCAGAATGGTTATTTCCCTGTCTTGGTATGTCACGGCTTGCCCCCTTTGTGCACTCAGAATTTCATCTCTTGTACTTTTTCTGAGAAATTTAATGTGTACCTCCCTGGGTACGTTGTGTGTTCTAGCATAAGCTGAGTTCACTCTATAAACCAGGTCTATGTCCCACCCCTTCTGTTGTTTTTCTTTCTGGATGTATTCAGCCAAAATACTTGTCATGATGTCCCTTATGTTTTCATCATCTACCTCCATCACGTTTTGGAATCTAAGATAAAAGGACATTCTCTCAAACTCTATTTTCATCTGCTGGGTATCAAGTTCTTTGTTTCCCTTCTGCATCCCCTCCACCCCCTCCCTCATCTCAGCCGTCCCACCCTCCAAAGGATCCAGTCTCTGTGAGTTCTTATTAATTTGAGCCTGATTCTCTTTAATTTCTTCTTTCATCTCCTTTAGTTGTTTCTTTATTTCCTCTTGTCCCTGTAAAAGTTGCTGGAACATTTGTTGAAACTCCATCTCAGTGCTTTTAGGTTGCATCAAAGCTGTTATCGTTGATTGTGTACTAGGACCGGAGGTTGCTGATGTTTGGGCAGAGGTAGCAAAGCCAGGCTTTCCAGGAGGTGGTCTTTTAGGAGACATTGTTTGTGGAATAAAGAGTTCAGTCAGTGTAGAGAATGGTCAGTCAGAGCGGCAGAGCAGCCAGGAGAGTCCAGGGGGCAGAGGGTCCAGGCAGAAGAGAGTTTCTCTATTCACCCTGGCAATAGAGCAAAGTTTTTCACTCCAGGGAGTTCAAAAGGTAGCAATCCACAAGAGATTTGTCTGGGTAGCACGGAGACAAAGACCGGAAGCCTGAAGTTTTAAAGGTGGAGTCAGGTTTCACAGTTCATAAAGACAACGGAAGTGTGCCATCTTGCCCTGCCAGCTTCGGGTTTAGAGGCATAACAAAGTTTTCAAAGTTCAAAGTTCCCAAAGTTCCCAGATCATCAATATATTATGGAATTAAGTCCAAGAAAAACAGTTTTAGCAAGGGCGTGACATCATTGGTTGGCTCTCCCCCCTCCTCCTTCCCCTGGGGCTGAGAGCAGAATTGTTCCAAGCCGCCTGTCCGGGGGGGGAATCCCCCTCCCTCCAGCCGCGCCTCTCCTAATCAGCCGAAAGGAAAAGTTTTAAACTGCTGGCGATTTCTCCAATTTTGTAAAGGGGATGGAAAGGAGTCTGTGCCTCTTCTTCTTGTTCATTCTCCGCACAGCCTCGCAGCGAAGACGCCGGAGCGTCTCCCCATCATGCTCCCCAGTGCCTGGAGTGAGGCGGGGGGACCCCACCGGCCGCCGCCGATCCCGGAGATCCCCCGTGGTGCGGCCCCTCAGGCAGGAGCCTCTACGGGGCATCCTGTGCCCCCCAAGGAGTGGGGAGCCCACCGGGGAAGCGCGGGGCGAGCAAGGCTTGCCCGTCGCCATCAGCCGCCGGAACCGGAAGTCATAGGTGGACTATCTTGAATGTCCTCCTGCTTTATCACTTCCTCCTCCTAAGTAGACTCCTTCCCTTCATCACACATTTCTGGTATTCCTGATACCTTATTTTGGTCTACTCGGGTTTCAATTACTACCTCGTTGTTTATTTCCAGTTTATCCCAACCAACATGCTTGAAAAACTTTGCATTTGCACTGTGATAGATTTTAATTGTCCCACGTTCCCAGAACCTATAAGATCTATGATTTGAGTCATAACCAACAAATATTAACAGCTTTGCACAAATCTGTCCCTTTAATCTAATCTGTGCTGGAATATGCACCCATGCAGGAACTCCAAACGTGTGCAAGTAGCTCAAATCAGGTTTCCTACCATGCCAACAAGTAAATAGTTCCTCTCCAGTAGAAGCATTTACAACATTGTTCAGTAAATGATTAGCGTACATCATGGCTTCACCCAATAGATTATCCGGTAAATCTGAATCGGATAACATGGTTCTAGTCATGGCTTGTAATGTTTGCCCCCTTCGTTCTACAAATGAATTATGTTGAGGTCTATAAGGAGCAGAATGTTTATGCTCAATACCAGCTGTTTTTAACATAGTTTAGAACTTATAATTTGTAAACTCCATCCCATTATCAGTAACTACAGTAATAACCTTGGCTTTTATCTTTCTTTCTGCAAATCGCAGCCAATTAAAAAATTGTTGAAATGTTTCTGTCTTATTTTATTATTTATTTATTATTCATATTTATAGACCGTCCCCTCTCCCGAAAGGGACTCGGGGCGGTGTCTTGTCTTTCATTAAGTAGCAGAAACCATATATTGAGTAATGATGCACGATACTCAAAACATAACAGGCACCTCCCAAACTGGGTTTTATAGGTCCAATTAGATCAGCAAAAACAACTTCTAAAAGTTCCTTCGTTTTAAACCCATTATATTTGTTTGCTGGAGTAACCCTGCTCTTTTCCTTACTATATACATTACAATTTAAATACTTACTGCAAGGTTTTAATTTCACTCCTTCTGACAACTTTACAGTTTGTTGCAGCGTCTTGAAATTAATGTGCCCCATACACCTATGTAGCAGATGTATGCATTCATCATGTGGCTTCACATTATCATACATTGAATTTGCAGTATGGTCATCAGTTATAATATATAAACCATTTGTTAATTTTGCAGTAATCCTATTACCTTCCTTTTCTATGATACATTTATCTCCCCTAAAGGTTACTACGTAGCCAATGTTAACTAGAGCTCTTAGTGATAACAAATTAAATTTCAGTTTAGGTATATACAACATGGAGAATTGCTCATTTACAAATGAACACCTTGTCATACCTTCACCAGATGCTTTCACCCTCCATCCATTTGCCAAAGATACATGTTGCTTGCTGGCAGATATTTTTATAAAACAATTCTATTTCTAGTCATGCACTGTGATGCTCCACTATCAACAACCCATGAATCATGGCTTATTGGTGCATTTCTAGAGATAGTCAAGGTAGACATACCTAAATTGACATTATCATTTTTCTTAGCCTTTCTAGTATTCTGTTGTTTAGCGTTTTTACAGAATCTAGCTATATGCCCCTTAGCCCCACAAGAAAAACATTTTCTAACAGTATAGGCAGTTGAAGGTGAGTCTTCATGTTGTGGTGGTTTCTTTCTCAGTTGCTCTCTTTCCAACCTTCTTCTGGACTCTTCCAACAGGCGTGAAGTTATGTCAGTCAATGTTAGTTCATTTCGAGTTAGGACCTCGAGGGATGATACAAAATCATCATAACTCTTATCCAGTGATGACAGAATGATGTACACTTGATGTAACTCTGAGAAAATAAGTTCCTTTTCATGTAGCTCTTGGAAAACTCCTTTCATAAAGTTTAAATGAGCTAACATATCTCCTCCCTTCAGAAGACATGCCCTAAACAGTTTGCGGGTAAGGTGTATAGGTGCACCTACAGTGTCACGTACATATATCTTCTTCAATTCTCCCAACATCTTGCTGCAGAATTCTCCCCACGAATATGAACTAACTGTTGGTCAGTCAACATTAGACAATGCTCGTTTGTTGAAACTCTGCTATCTTCTTGGCATTATCCTCGTCATCTGGATTCGAAGAAGTCACGTCCAGTGGATTCTGTACAGCATCCCACAATCCTTCAGTACACAGAAGTAAGCTGCACTTGATTGACCAGGAAACATAGTTTGTTCCATCCAACCGGGTTATCAGTGATAAATTTGCTGATGGTGTGTGTGCCATCTTCTCCATAATAGTAAACACTTACAACTAAACAGCTATCTGTATATGGTATTGCGTATCAACACCAACTCTCTTTTTAGCTACGTCTGGTACACTCTGGGCCCATAACCAGTGTTAAGTAATTAAGCTTCCCTTAGAAGAGTGAGTTCGCAGAGAAGCGCAATGAGAGTGATATGGAATAACACGCACAAACCAGCATACAGAGACACTGAATAGTATAAAAATATAGTAGTTTACTATGTAGAAATATAGAGGTATTCAGAGTCCGGTTAACAGTCTAAGTCATACACGGTTCAGTAATTCAGTTATCAAAATAGTCAGTCTAGCACACAAAATATAGCTAACAGTTGCAAACCACAATACCTCAGTATACACCGATCAGCTTCTAACAAAACAGAGAGAGAGATCTAACAACCATTCTGGCTCCCTCTTATGGCTGCTTGAAGTAACAAGCCAATTACATCTGTTAAGCATTTAAAGTAACAGTAAAGTAATCATAGCTTATATACATTGCCAAGCCAAGCCTAGGGTTACATCTCTAACAAAGTTGAACAAGATAAAGTATGCATAAAATAACATTATCTTTTGCATTTAACATAACAACCTTGAAATATTATATTCCTATTTTCATTATGATTTATGAGGTATTTCAGATTTATCCTGTCCTTTCTATATTAATTTATTGAAATTCCATTATATTCCCTTGGTTAAAATGATCAAGGCTTATAAACACATCTTGCTTGCATTATACGTGCCTCATACCCTACCATCCAGAAGAAAACTTTTCCTTTAAAAGGTGTTTTTATTTATTTATTTATTTATTTCTTGGATTTCTAGACCTCCCCCTCTCCCAAGAAGGGACACGGGGCGGTGTACAGTCAATGCAGATAAAAATACAATCATAAAACACTTAAATACATTTGGATGGAGGAGATAGGCTGTACAAGAAATAAATATATTCTAAAACCCTAAAAAACATCCCCAATTAAAACCCAAACCCCATTAGAATAAATCCCCGGGAGATAAAACTAAGAGAGTGCCAGGCCAGCTGATTGAAATAGGTGAGTCTTTAACTTTTGACGGAAGGAACGGAGGTCGGTGGTAGTTCGAATGTCGGGGGGGAGGTCATTCCAGAGGGTTGGGCCCATCACAGAGAAGGACCTACTCCTAGGTGTCACCCTCTGGCATTGCCTAGCGGACGGCACCAGGAGCAGTCCCTCCCTGTGTGAGCGGATAGGTCGCAGGGACGTGTGTGGTAGGATGCGATCCTGCAGATAACTAGGTCCTATGCCATGGAGCGCTTTAAAGATGGTAATCAATACCTTGAAACGCACCCGAAAGGCCACAGGTAGCCAGTGCAGCTCGCGCAGGAGAGGTGTTACGTGGGAGTAACGTGTACTCCCCATGATAACCCGCGCGGCTGCGTTCTGAACTAGCTGCAGTCTCCGGATGCGTCCCAAGGGAAGCCCCATGTAGAGGGCATTGCAGTAGTCGAGGCGACACGTCACCAGCGCATGAGTGACCGTGCGCAGGGCACTCTGGTCCAGTAGGGAGCGCAATTGGCGCACCAGGCGAACCTGGTGGAACGCCCCCCTTGCCACGGCTGCCACATGGTCCTCCATTGACAGCCGGGCATCAAGGAGGACTCCCAAATTGCGCGCCCGCTCCACAGGGGACAGTTGTTCGCCCCCTATGGCCAGCGATGGTGTCAGCTGGCTGAACCGAGGTGCCGGTACCCACAGCCACTCGGTCTTGGAGGGGTTGAGCTTGAGTCTGTTGTCCCCCATCCAGACCCCAACGGCTTCCAAACACCGGGACATCACTTCGACAGCCTCGTTGGGGTGGTTTGGGGTTGAAATGTACAGCTGAGTGTCATCAGCGTACAGGTGGTACTCAACCCCAAAACCACGGATGATCTCACCCAGCGGCTTCACATATGCGTTGAACAGGAGAGGCGAGAGGACCGACCCCTGTGGCACCCCACAAGTGAGTGGCCTCAGGGACGACCTCTTCCTCCCTGTCAACACACATTGCTTCCGGTCGGAGAGGTAGGAGCCGAACCACTGCAAAACGGTGCCTCCGACTCCCATCCCCTCCAACCGGCGCAATAGGATACCATGGTCGATGGTATCAAAAGCCGCTGAGAGGTCTAATAGGACCAGGATAGAGGAACAACCCCTATCTCTGGCCCTCCAGAGATCATCAACCAACGCGACCAAGGCTGTCTCAGTGCTGTGCCCGGGTCGGAAGCCGGACTGGCGTGGGTCTAGATAGTCGGATTCGTCCAGGTGTCGTGGAAACTGTTGCGCCACCACATTCTCAACAACCTTCGCCAAAAAGGGGAGGTTGGAGACTGGACGGTAATTAGCTAGCATAAATATATTTATTTATTTGATTTAAGCAGCTGCCTAGTTCACATACACAACTCTGGATGGCTTACAGTAAAAATACTATTTAATTGTGCCTTGTTGTTTTTGTAATTCCTGCCCAGAATTTTTCCTTTAGTACATTTAACCTCATTATCTGTTTCTGTTGTGAGCATCTTAGCTTTAGAAGCTTGCATGCTCTTTTAAGAAACCCCTTTCTGTTACAATAAGAACAGAGCACACCCTTCCCTTTCAACTTGTTTAAAAAGTTCCATTCAGTTGCATCATTCAGATCACGATGAAATGCTTCCAGTTGGGTAATTATATTTTCAAGGATTTTTTTTTCATGTAGATCGATTAATTCTATTATATATTTATATTTTTCTGGTAATGATCTTAATCATAAATCCTTGATTGATTCATAAGAAAGTGTTACAGTATTTGTTTTAATGTTTTCTGAGTTGAGAGATAATCTGACACAGATTCTATTACATTTCTTTTCCTTTTTCTCCCCAATCATTTTTATTTTATTAATGAAGTAAAAAGCAACAGAAAAAAAGCAAATCCAGAATAAAAAGAAGGAATAGAATGCATATAATTATATAGCAGTGTAATCTTTAACTCATCTATGTTATTGATTATTTTTAAAAAAAATATTATTATTGCTGTTTCTCTGTTACATTGAAGTTGAAATGAGATTTGGAAAGGTGAGGTTCTATCAGTGGTGGGTTGCAGGCGGTACGTCCTGGTACATGAGTACCAGAGCCTGTCCACCAGAGCACTGGGTACTGTTCCGGTACGGTGCTCTGGAGGGCCCACATGCCCGCCCGCGCTCCTTACCGTGTTTTAAAGCTGTTGGTGCTTCCGCACACGTGCATAGCGCCTACAGCGCCTGCATGATGCTCCGCTGAGCAGCTGGAGTGTCGCAGAGGCTTGTGGAAGCATCATTTGATGCTACAATGCATGCGCGTGCTGCACACGAGCATGGGTGTGATGCGGGGGCCGTTCCAACCAGATCAGTTGGAATGGAATCCAGAACCCACCACTGGGTTTTATTCAAACATTTAGAATAAGCAATAATAAAATCAAAGAAAAACAGAAAAAAAGTTTATGAGAAAAAGCATTTAACCATTTTTCCCTCTTTTCTTTCTCTCCCCACTAAATGTCTTTACTTTTTTTTTACTTATTCTAAATGTCTTTACTTACTTATCATGTGATACCTTCATTTTCAAATGTTCCAAGAACTGGTTAGAGAAGCCATCGGTTTGAAAATAAGCAAAGCAATAATTGTAATCTGTAAGAGTAAGTGGGAATGGCCTTGGGAGACAGGAGGAAGAACCACAGCATAGACAATCATCATGAAAAAAGATCACAGAAGCAGAGAAGGCATGGGAAATATCTCAAAAGGGGCCTTCCTTACTTTTTTTTAAAGCAAAAGGAAAGGAGTGGGGAAATGCTTTCAGTCTTGCAAGATTCTATTAGTGTAATTTTGCAATAGAGGTAGAATTAGTATTCATTGTGCTTTTGGACTACCTTGAAGATCTGACATAATCAAAGCTTAGAAGGATCAGACCTTTAGTTCACCAGTACAACTTTCTTCATTTGTACAAATGTATGGGGGGACGAGGACAAATAGCATCAAATCAACTGGAAAGCTTTATTTGTTGGCATCTGTTATGTTCACTTTTTATTATTTTGAACCTGCAAATAACTTGCACATACATAGTTAGTGTGCATTCACAGTTGCAGAAAGATGTATTTATATTTTCTCATTAAAGAATATGTGTCAGCTTCTGTTCACTTGAGATTTATTAAAAAGTACAACCTGATCAAAGGCACCTACATTTCTTCATGCCATCATAGAATTTCTTCATGCCATCATAGAAATGATAAATATCCTTACAAAATACTGATTTTACACAAATAAAATAATATCAGAAGATCTAAATCCCATCTCTTTGGTCCAGAGTTTTGAATGATTCTCATCAGTCTCATTATGTTGCTTCCCTTTCTTGATCAAATGCATTTGATTTTAATCAGACTTCAAGTGTGAGTAGTCACAGATGGTGACTCTCAAATCTAAGTTCTGACAATAACAACACATGGAAGCTTAACTTTCACTTTCCCAAACAAGTTGGGATGTAAAACCTTGTTTCGTCAACGTGATGGCAGTTGCTAAAGAAGGGCTTCTGTGCCTCAAGGACATAATTTTAGCATGAAAATGAATTATGGAGTTCAGGAGATTATATTTCTTTTTTGTTTTGTTTTTCTCTATTTCTTGCATATGCCCAAATTTTATTACAAAACTATATGAATAATTTTGGTGCATGAAGTGGTTACAACAATATACAATGGGATGGGCAATTGACAATCCCTAAGCTACCAAAGAGCCTTAGTGCACATATATTATACTCTTGGACCTCACTCAAAACTTTATTCAACAGAAATCTCTAGTAAGATCTATTGTTGATCATCTGATAATTTGCTTTTGATCTATTTTTGATCATCTGGCAAATTGAATGCACAGGGATTCAGTGAATGAGTGAGGCTTCCCATAAAGATAAGAGGTCAGAGAAATTAGACCTCAAGAATAAAATGATAATATCTATCTATTTATTAGTCTGGTCTCCTTCACTGCTTATTTCACCTTATCTACCACCCAATAAAAGTATCACTAAGAAAATATGGGTCTTTACAGAAAATATGCTATCTACTATCAATGTAAAATGATTAATATTAAAAGATTTTCTCTCTCTCATCTTCTCCTGGATGAAGATGATTTAATTTATAGGATGAGATAGTATGAGCACCAGAGTTGACAAATTATTTAGGTTGGGATTGTTGTTGTCCAAGACATAAATTCTTAAGGGATAGAGTAATTTGAACTTTTACATTTATAGACAAATGTCTCTATTTTTCCTTTTAGCCTGTTTTTGTTGAGTGAGTTGATTGGGTATCTTTTCACATTATTAAGAATTCTGAGTTTGAACAGTCACTAGAAGTGGCGAGGTAATTGGATGATGGTACTTATATCCTGCCTTCCTAGTTTATTTAACACCCAAAGTGGTAACATAACATCAAAATAAATTCAAAGTTCTAAACAGAAAGATATGAAAGAGAATATTATCAACTAGTCATGCCCAAACCTTCTAAATTGCACAAAATTAAAAAAAAATTCAAAGGTAGCAAAGAGAAAAATTGAACATATTTCCCAGGCAGGAAATTTCTAAGAGGTTAGCCAAATGAAAAAAGATGCTAATGCTTTAATAGTTTAGAACATGGGTGTCAAACTCATGGTGTTACACTGCTGTCACGTGACATTTTGTGATGCTTTCCCATTCGTGGAGCTGGAGTGGGCATGGCCTGCACATGACGCATCCAACCCATGGGCCGCCAGTTTGACACCCCTTGATAAAGTGAATAGGCTCAAATTATGGAATGTTTTGCATGAAAATAAATTAAAAATGACTCCTTTATGCAATAAAATTGGCATATAATAGAATCATGAATGTGAAATGTCCAGCAAATAGTTTAGTCCTGACCAGGAAGTTAAATCAAAATTATTCTTATGATGATGAGGCAATTGCTTGAATAACAAGCAATAGATTGCTTGTTATAGATTTGGGGGAAATCTATAATTCGATTCTAATTCTCAACCAGGCACAACTAAGGGATTTTAGTTCACTTCCCACATACACAAGCACACACACAAATATTGTCTTCTGTGAAGTTTCATTTCGCCTTCATTTTTCCTGATTGTAAATTTCAATTACACACTAACATGGCAAATGCCACTTTTCATCAAACAAAGTGAAAATGTGAAAAATAGTGAAAATGAAATGCTATTGAGAAAGTAGTTGTCTTTTATTAACTTCATCTCTTCCAGTGCAGGATAGTTTCTCTATATTGTTGTCTACCACTTTGCTCAGTTGAATACAATCAAGATGGTTAATTAAGATAACTAATTAGAGAGTCCTGACAGAATTGTGCTTTCCACATAAAGGACCTATTCCCCTCCCACTCATGCCAGTGACACTTAAGAGTTGATCTAGGGAAATCAGTATCTGTATAAATAGCCAGCCACAACCATTAGAGAAGTAGCTCCCAGCATGACAGATACTAAGATTATTAGCCAGGAATTTGTTTGCCTGTCATTGTAAGAGGCAAGCAATTTCTTTTCTTAGGTGGCATTCTCCAACAGCCAAAACACCCCAATTTATAAGACAGAAGAGAGAGAAAACAACACCCTCTTAAAAATGCTCTTCTGGATTGCTTTATCCCCAATGCAACTTTATAAGAGTCTGAATGCTGTTGTCATTGGTTACAATTTCTGTATTAGCCATATATGTACTCGTTCACTAATTTTTTTTTTTAAATCCATGATTGTTTTGCTGAACAGATGCACTGCCATTTCATGGCAGTAACTTCTCCGAGCCATAATTGGATGTCAATATGCTTTCATATAATGCCATGGCAAATTCAATACATTTTTAGTTTCTTGGACATTAATTAGGATCGTATGCTGGATTATAACATCTTTCTCAACCCATTTTTTGAGGAAATAATTTTAGCATATTTTCCATATTAGAAAATGCTCATATTTATGCTGTTCCGTGCTCTTCTGGAAGATTTGTTTCTTGGAAGAATAAGTTACTCCTACCAGTAATTCAGTAGGTAATATAAGAGGGAGAGAGTAGGGGCAGCTGGAGATGGGAAAAGTGGATTCATCCTAAATTAGGTGGGATAATCATTAACTTTTAAGTCTGTACAGTTTTAAAGAGTTGCCTCAGGCAAAATCTTGCCTTCCTAAATCTCAGGTTAGGCCAGAGTTATTTTGGCTTCCATTATCCATGAGTTGGAAAACAGAACATTTCCCAGAAAGCTATATGACAGCCTAAACATTTATTCCCTTATAGTAGAGAAAAATTTCTGAATGGAAACATGAAGAAGGCAGAACTGATATAGAATCAAAGAGACACTATCTTTTGACATACTTTGCCAAAAAAAGTGAATTCTATCTACATATCTATCTGCTGCTGCTTCTGAGGAGATAGGGCGGTAAATTCTTGTTGTGGAGAGCTGGAATTATGTCTTAAAACAATCACAGCAAAGGTTCTGGGAAGAGCAGGAGGTATAAAAATGATAATGATCCTTGAAAATGTACTTCCAAGGTAGGTCTATCCTGAGTAAATCAGGGATTAAAAAAACATTGTAGTAGGATTAGGATTAGGGTTAGGGTAGGACAGCCATATTAGTCAGCAAAAAAAAATCTGAAAGACTTTTTTGACTAACAAATTTTATTAAAAGGCATAAACTCCATCAGCTGATGGAATGAATGCAGATAAACCTAGTCTGTGGCTGTAAACGATGAGTGGCTTGTCATTTTCTCAGCCTTAGTCTAATATATAAGGGTACCTGCAAACTTTGAGAATATTGGCACATAATAACTGCAGAATTTTAAGGAAGGGGCATCTTGTTGATTGTTACAATTCTGTAGCAAGATTTTAAGTGAATAATTACAACAGTACCAAGCTTTAGTTGTACCAAGCTGCTGTAGTTTAATATTTGTAGAAAAGCATGTACTGACCATAATAGAAAATACAAATTGAAATGGTTTAAAAATATAAGAATCAAAGTATGCCTATAAAAGGAATATCTTGCATTTAAGAAATATACAGCATATCAATCCGTTAACGTGTAAAAATAACAAAATGCAAAATAGAAAGTAAAATAATTTTATACAAAAATAATTCATAATTGAACAGTATGAATACAATTTGTTTAAAACAGCTATAGATCAAATGGTGAAGATTCCCCCCCCCCCAAAATACATCAAAAGTCTTTGAGCATCTCCCAAGGTTCTGCTGATTAACCCAGTAGGATATTAATTAACAACACATCTGCCAACCATACTCAACATTATCCTCTTCCAATTAAATGAGATCTGGGAAACTCAGATTTCTGAGCCACATATGAAATTAGTTTTGTAGGCTGGAGTATATAGAGCTGTTCTGATTGAGATGTATTATAAAACATGCTATATAAACCTTTGAGTCGCAGAATCAAAACTACAAAATGGATAGTGCAACTCAAGTTTCTGTACATCCAAAAGCTAATCTCATAAATATTTTGCTTGATGCCAAATATCTTGCCTTCCCCCCCCCCAAAGGCTGCAATATTGGAAGTTCATTGATATTCAGATGGCACAAAATAATGAAGCAGAGACAACTTATCAATAACCATGTTTATTTGGTGAAAACCATTTCTACCCAGAATACAGACAAATTATCTTTCCTGATAATATGTGAAGCCAGTTCAGAAGGAGAGCACTGCTACCTGCTTTTATTTGGGAATCTTTTTGGATGACACAATAAATAAAAGGAGAATTGCCACCAGCAACAGATGAAGCAACAACACGTATAACTAAGCTGTTCAGACTGGGGGGAAAAAGGTTTCTCAAATGCACCTAGCCCTAACTTTAAAATCAAAAGAACCTAAAAAAAATTATCAGCTCCGATGTTGCCATTAACTAGAAAAATATATTTTGGTCCAACTTTTTCTGTGATAGCTCAACTCTCAATTTTTAACCTTATAACAAATGCTGTGAGGCATGTTATATTGCATGCCAGTTTGACCCTGCAACAAATCTAGTCATGCTCCAGGATTATCTCTAATTACAATATCTCTCGAGCTCCAAATTAATTAATAAAGGAGAGCTGGAATTAAAAAGAATGTATTTGTGTAGAAAGGAGACAGAGCAGGGATGGGATCTCCTCTTAGGTTATTTGTCAAGGTCAAAGGAATTTGCTTAAGCATGTGGTAAGATGAGTACAATATGTAAGAGAGAATTATAGGAAAAATATTTCTCTTTACTGTTTATTGTCTGGATGCACTTTCCATAATTTTTTTAAATTATAAGAATTTTCATATTTACAAGTTGTCCAGAAGAAGGAAATCCTCTAAAATATGTAGGCATGGTTCAGTAAGTATTTTGACTCAGATGCCTATCAGAATTTCTCTCTTTTTTCCTCAAATGGTTACTTTTGAAGTCTTCTCTCTTCAGCTTCTTTGATTTGAAATTGAACTGGAAAAACAACAAGTAGAAGAAAGAAAAATTACAGATAACATACAGTCTGAATCTGAGCAACAAATGGGATGTGACGCTGTGATTTGTCACTAATTGTCACTGAAAAGTGTGAGAGAACAGTTGTGCCAACTAGCTCTGTTCGTGATTGCAATACATCTTACCACTTTCACATTCTAAATGTACATGTGTGTGTGTGGGCACACATACGTACCCACATATACATATACCAATCACACTGTTTTCTTTGGGAATAAGCAATATTATACAAAGTACAGAAGAAAAATAAGAAACAGTAAGTGAAAGAAATTAAAGACATGAGAATGTAAGTACTAAAAATGCCTGGAGAGATATTCAATGGTGAATCTGGAACCAATAAGAGTCTATGAATACATGGAAAATCCATGTGTGCATCTAAGGCACAATCAGAAGGCTATGTGGCCAATGCATGTCCAGTGATCTTGAACAGGACTAAGTGAAGTGATCTTCCTCTGCCATACATGTTCTGTTAGAAAAAGGTCTGTATCAAGGCGAGCAAAAATTCATCTGCAGAGTATTTCTCACATATACTGAATTCATGTCCATATGTGTGAATGCTCTCTCTTAGACAAAAACACACCACTTCCTGACAGATGCAGAAAGAGATAAATAACATTTTGATATTTAACCTGTCATTTCATCCGTTCATAAATGTTATATGATGGCTAACAATGAGGACGGTTACAGGATCCATGTTCTCGATTAGAAAGCTCCCTTTTACCCCCCTGTACACTTCCTTGTTTTCATGAAAAGAAGCTATATAGCTAAACTGTATAGCTTCAAGTTTCAAACCAAACTTCAGCCATTTGGTTTTGATTCACAAGTATGCCACTTGTTCATTCACGAACATAATTGATTGCTGCAGATTCTACCTGTGCTGTGAACTTTTTCCCCCTTCTGTCAGAAAGCTAAATCCCCACAGCAGTGGATGATAGATTAGGGTTTGTTGCTTAATTCTTAATTACTGCTGCAGAGCCATATGTATGACATTATGATTAGCTTTCTAACAAAGAACACCAGAGAGTACAAGCAAGGAGTAATAATGCTGATAATTACTTGAAATAGTAAAGACATTGTTTAGCTTTTCATAAAGAGCCTTGTTATTGTTTCTTTTCTACTGCTGCTGCTTTACCCTTTTGAAAATCCATATCGGTACCAGTGTTTCTCAACCTTGGCAATTTTTAAGATGTGTGGACTTTAATTCCCAGAATTCTCTATCTGGCATGGCTGAATGAATCGAGGATTTTTAGAAGAGTCAATTAGCATGACACAACATACTGGTAGTCAATTATTTTCCTGCACACAAGGAAGATGATGGAAACTAGTGGCATTTGTCATTCACCAGTCAAACCTAGTGTGAATTTTATCTATTGATGAAGCATAGTAGCATCAAAAACAATATTAGATGTAGTTTCAATTAATAGCATACATCAGGAGAAATATGTTCAATACCCATTAAAAGAGCATGAATTCATGCATATGGGTAAATGTATGTAAATCCATGTATTTGGGGGGTATGGCATATAAAAACTGCATATAGGAAGAACGCGGTGACTGCAAAACAGTGTTTTTGATGTACTTTTAAGTACTAGAATAAACTTAGAATAAAGTACTTAGAATAAAGTACTAGAATAAATTTTCACTAAGGTCTTTGTGAACTTGAAATAGATTTATCATGAGTCACATATCCCTAGTTCCTTGTTGACTAATATGAAACCATTTCATATTTGTTCTTCTAGTCAACATTTGATTTGAAACAGCTGGAGAAATAACTCAGAAATACTTTAAATGGTAGCATTTTTAAAAGGATCGGTTTGCATTGCCTCTCTTCACTGTGAAAACATGACTAAATGTACCTGTTTAAGCAATTATACTGAAACTTTAAATCTGAATCTTCATTGTGACTACAACTTATTTATCTATACTATCAAATGAGTATGGCAATATATGTTTATCTTGTTGTAGATGTGTGCCAGAGACTATTGCAATAGCCTCTTAAAAATATACATATCCATTAGGAGTAATGGTAGTGCTTTGGTTTATAAGCCATATTTAGTTATTTAAACCAGAGTTTTCAGTGTAGGTATGTTTCTATTAGGTTCAACCAATAAAACTTACTAAGCTGCTCTGCAATAATAAGATTACGTAAGTTTAAAACTAGTCAAAAAAGCAGAAGCCCATAAAGTTCATCAAGCCCAACGTGTGCAGCACTTAAGATGGATGGGAAACCATAGCACTCCAAACACTATGTTAAAGATTATGCTTCTTGCAGGCAGACAACTTTTAAAGAAAAGATTGAACATACTGATTTTTTGTTGCTTCAAGGGGCAAGACGGATGGGTGGAAATGCCACTGAAGCAGACTTTAGCTAAAAACATTGTGACAAAATTTCATAATGGTAGCAACTGTTCAACAATGGACAGACTGTCTCAGGAGGTGGTGGGCTCTTGCTTGCAGGAGGTATTGAAGCAGCGGCTGGAGGACCATCTGTCAAGAAGGATTCCTGCATTGAGTAGGGGTTGGACCAGATGGCCTCCAAGGCCCCTCCATAATTTTTAATACCATCCAGTCCCTATACAGTACCCAAACATTCCACAAATGATTTCAAAATTGGGACATACATCAAATGAAGAGGTGTTCACTTAACATTGGATGATAGAAGGAAGAACTCAAAGCCTGAAATGAGTCCATGGATATAGCTCTGCTTTGTATTGTTTTTGCCTGAAGAAACATTAATGGAATGCATTCATTTATTTACACACCTTTCTTTTATGATTTAAAAATAGTGATTTTCAAACTACATGGACCATCCATACCTCTTCCTTAGGCCAGTAGCAACTCAGAAACCACAAAAATGAAAACAATAGAATCAATAAAATAGCCATATAAATGCCAGAATGAAAGCAATCGTTCATATTTCCATTTTCTTAGACTCAATCTCCACCTTGTCTTTCCAATATAGAAATTATTTCAAATCCCTTTCTGCAATTCTGGCAACACTTTTCTCAGCTGTCAATGTTGCCTTTTGCGGACAACGGTTCTTCACATGTGCACTAAAGTAACTGACTGAACGATTGCTTTATACTTTACTTGATGTAAAATTGGTGATGTGTGCCTTGGTTCAAGATGAAGGATGTGCTTTGTTTGCAGAAGGTCCACATTTCCATTTTATTTCCATCTATTTCAAGGGCTATTGAGGATGAGAAGAGATGGGAGAACCCGTCCCAAGTTGTCCCATCAGAAAGAGCAGAAATTACTCGGATCTAAGGCAATGTAAAACAGATTTGAGTGTTTGCATGAACACATGGGTTTTGTAGCTTAAAGTTGACACTTTAAAATATAAGGGCACCCCTATTGTTCCTTCAGTTATTCCAGTTATTTTATCATTCAAACAAATTGGATTTGAATGCATGTTAAAAATTAAACTCTCTTTATAGGGACTTGTGGGAGAACCTGTTACTTTTGGTAAAGAATTGTCTGCCAAAAAATTTTAAGTGACATCTGCATATCTAATATTAGAGAATACAATTGAACTGCTTGCTGCAGTTTCACAAAGTGCTCCTGCAAGGAACATTTCCTTCTCCCCATGATATGACATGGCAGCTTCTACCACTCATTAGGATACCAACATGTCTTCCAGAAATGAGGCCAAAGGCCACATGCTTTAGCCATCCAAGTACTGATATTATTTCAGCACTACACCCTAAAATATCTCACTGTGGCATTAAAAAGCTGCCCCCTAACGTGGAGTTTTGATTTTGGTATTTTTGTTTTTTTGTTTTAAGTCTCCATGGTCTCCGATTTCTGGGTAAGGGAACTAAAAACAGTTCCAAGTGTAAAGCAGTGAAATTGGCACTAAGAGGTAGAACTGAGAAAAGAAAAGGGGGGAAAAACTCTTAGTTTAATTACCACACCATCAACATTCTTATGTGCTTGCCTAGCTATAAGTTTTAATGGCAAACACGTACACACACACCCTCCTGCTTTCCCCACTCCAAAACTCTCACCGCCTCCTCCTCCAATCTGGCTTCTCTGCCTCCTTGACAGGCTTTTTAGCCTCAAGTTGATAGTTGTTAAATCAAAAGTAAAATGTAACCAAAGTTTGTTTTAAAGTAGGAACAAAGAAGGAACGCTGCCTGCTCCTAGACAGCCCAGGGAAGTCAGCCACCATTTCTGCTGCAGAGCCAGAGATCCGTTCTGCAAACCACTTAGGCAAAACCACCAATTTCTTCTATTTGCCTCCCACAACATAAGCCCATCATATTGCCTGAAGAAGAGATCAAAGTGTACTTCCTACTCCTCTGGAGCCTTCACTTTATCTTGCTGCAAGGGGAGGAGAGCCCCCAGTCCATTTGCCAGCACCATTAACCATTGAATGCATGCATATACACCAAGCTGGTTGAACTGGTCTTCTGATTAGGACAATGCAGAACTAGGAGCCAAGGGCCACTTATTTGTAGAACAACAACAATAACAACAACAAAAAGCTAGCAAATGTACCAGGTAAACAGATTGTTTTCACTTGATAGAAGCAGTAAATTTAAGGATACATGAAATATAAGAAAAAAGTAAAGGAGGAGTTTTAATAAGAATGAAAAATGAAATTATAAGAGAGGTAAATGTCAAATTACATAACTACAGCCATAATAAATAGATGCATTTATATTCCATTTTTCCTTCTGAATAACATAGTTTAGAAAACATCACTAGCTATAGAATATCCAGCAACATCCATTTATATAAATCATACTACAAAAAGTATGGAGATGGATGCATGGATGGATACATGGATAAATGAGAGAGAGAGAGAGAGAGAGAGAGAGAGAGAGAGAGAGAGAGAGAGAGAGAGAGAGAGAGAGACAGAGAGAGAGAGAGAGACAGAGAGAGAGAGAGAGAGACAGAGACAGAGACAGAGAGACAGAGAGACAGAGAGACAGAGAGACAGAGAGAGATTTTTTTAAAAAAACATAATTTATTTATTAAAAATATTTATATAACTACCCATCTTATAGCAAACTAGGATGCTCTATCAAAAATTAAAGAACTTATAAACCATATTAAAACCAAACACTAAAAACAAAAACCTGGTGCCAAAGCAAGCATCAGATATGCAATCACCTCATCTTATTCCAACACTTGGAGGGAAAGCCAGATCTCCTATGCTTTTCACAAAATCAGGGAAAATAGAGGCTAACCGTACTTCAGATGGAAAAGGTTTCCGTAGGGCAGGGGCTGCCACAGAAAAAGTACACTTCCTAGCTCATAAAAGGTGGCAACATATAAGGGAAGAGATTAGGAGCATGCTCACCAGAGGTGGTATTCTACCGGTTTGGACCAGATTGCCTGAACCGGTAGTGGAAATTGTGGGTGGCTCCACCCACCAACGCCCAGGTCTACGGCATCCCATTTAGGCCATTTTTTCACCAAAAGCATATGTACAGATGGATCTGCGCATGCGTAGAGGTGGCCTATGTGTTCAAATTCGCAAACCAGTAGGAAAGGTAAGTGTTTACCACCCCTAATGCTCACCCTATCTAACCTGGTAGGACAGGTTAATGTCCTTAGGGAAAGGCAGTCTTGTAGATAACATGGCCCTGTAAAGGTAATGGCCAGCACTTAAATTGCACCTGGAAAGAAACTGAAAATCTTTGCAGCTTACACAACAAAGCTATTACATGGGCAAACCTGAACACCACCATTACTGGATGCACTGCTGTGTTCTAGACTACTGGTACTTGATGTTTTTGGGTAGTCTTCAAGGGCAGAGAATATTGCAATAATCCAAACAGCAGGTGACAAAGAATGAATGACTAAGAGCTTCATTAATATTATTATTATTGCACTATTGTATTTCACTCCATTCTCTTCAAACATCTCTAATCCTTAAACCTAAACTGTATACATGTTTCACAAAGTGGCTACAACTGTAAAAACAGAATAGTCAAGTCATTCATGGTATTGGTTTTAATAATTGGAAACAAGTCAAGTTCATCAGATAAACATTCTTTTGAGGCTTCAATGGTCATTAGTTTCTATATAAATTTAAAGTGCAAATAATTATGAAGATATGTAGGTACGGTGGGTAGGTAGGTAGGTAGGTAGGTAGGTACATAGATGATAGATGGATGGTTGGTTAGATAGATGGATATAGATGATAGAAAGACACATTTTTATATAAAGTTTTTTATTTTTTCATTTTCATAACATATAATCACATGTATACTATTACATAGCCAACATCGTATTGTATTTTTAAATGTTTACATCAATTCATCTTACAATCAACTCCCAAAAACAATTATTGGCTCTTCTACTCTCCATACACCATATTTGTACCTTATCCATCACTTTCGCCTCCCTGTCCCTACCTTCTTCCCTCTGTCATCCTTCTCTTCTCAACTTCCCCTCTCCTTCTCCTCTCTCCCCTTTCCACTCCTCCTTTCTCTCCTCCTTTTTTCCCACCTATCCTCTCTCCTATCCCTCTCTTCTTCCCTTACATCTCTCCTCTACACTCTTCATCTCATTTACTTGATGTATTTCAGCTTCTGAGCAAGCTCCATTTTATGTTGATGGTATTTATAATTCCTTTTCAACATACATATTTAATTTTAACATATATGTTACCCCTTCTTTAAAAAAAACAGAACAAAAAAGTATACATATATAGTCAATGTGCTTTTAATCCCTCCCCTCCTCAATTTTGGTTGAGATGTAGACCTGGTTACAATTCCCAGCTATTCTCATCATTATATTTATATAATTATACATCCTTACTCACCCCAATTTGTGATTCTTTAAATCTCAATAGTTTCCCATTATAAGTATATTCATGTTCCCTCTCCATTTTTCCATATCTTGGATTAGTTACCCTTAATTGTCTATAAATGGCAATCCTTACTGTTCAATGTTCATTACAATTCCCTTAATCTACTATATAGAATAACAAGCGGTAAACATCTCACTTTGTTCATCATCTTAAAAGTTCTATATATGTCCATGTTTCATATATTTTAACCCATGCTTAATTCTCCTTCTATTGTCATATTCTATCAATTAGCAACTCAGTTTAATTATCATGTATAAAAGTGAATCACAAATCTCTGCTTTACAATCTCCCCATATCAGTGTCATATTTGTCCATATTCCTATATTTAACCTTTATTTAATTATCTTTCCATTATCATATTTAACCAGTTAGGAACTCCATTTTATTGTCATATTTAGGAATAAACCCCCTTATCTTAGCTTTATATTTTCGGATATAACAATTTCTAGTTGTCTGATTTTTCCTAGTAAGTCTTTTGTCCCACTTCTCTGTTTTTGCCTTCTCCCTTTTCTTTGTTTTGACATGTCTACCCTCTTCAATTTTCTGCAAGCCACCGTCAAGAAGATCTTTTATATTTCTTCCTTATGCCACTGACAACCTCCAAAACATCTTTTGTCTGCTTTTTATTCCCTTTTGTTGGGACACGTCCCCCTTTTACAATTTTTCGTATCCCATTGCCAAGTCCAATGGAGTTTTTTGTCTGCTTTTTATTTCCCTCCATTTCTACCCCTTCATTATCTTGCCCCCCTTCTTCTTTGCCTTCTTCTTTAAATACCTGTTTCTCTGGGTTCATAATTCTATTTAGGCTTGGTTTTAATGATTTATGCATATTTTTAATAATTTCACATAGTTCTTCAAATTCCCAGCTTTCCATGATGTCCAGTTCCAAAGTTACAGTTAGTTATATAGTTTTAATTTCAGAGTTCTGATCCACCTTAAATTTTCTGCTTCAGCTGCTGTGGGGAAGAGCGATGGGAGCCATCTTGGTCTTTTGTTCTTCCTTAATGTCCAGTTCCAAAATTGCAGTTAGTTATACAAGTCTTATTTTGAGGTTCTTAAATTTAGTTAATTCAACTACTGTGAAACCGGAAGAGAAGCTGGAGCCATCTTAATCTTTTGCAGAAAAAAAGGAAGAAAAGGGGAAAAAAACCTTCATATTTGCCAGTTCTTGACTCTGTTATTATTCCCTTTCCTTGTCACTCCTCATCTCTCATTGGTCAAAGCTGCTCAAAATATATTAATTGGAACAAGCTTGCATACAGTCAAAACTCAGGTATGTTTCTTCTTCACCTCCTGTTTTTTCAAGTTCTGATTTACTATGGTTGGTTAATTAGCATTTCCCACACAAGCAGTTGTCAGTGAGGAGATAGTGCTTTTTCTTGATCTTTCTCCCTTGTTACGTTCCATCTCTCATTAATTGGGGTTGCTTAAGATATATTAGTTAAGAAACACTTGGACGAAATAAATCTTCACACTCCTAGACTCCTTTAAAAACACAATCTTTTCAGGTCGGAAGCCAAATTTAGAGTTAGTGTTTAAGTGGATTTGTCATTTCTCTGCTTTCTCCTTTCTGTCTAAATTGTTTCAAACAAATGGCTTTTTTGGGGGTGGGACTAGTGTTTCAACCCTCCACTTTCCTTTTCTTTTTTCTTTCTTTTTACAAAAATCCCGATCTGACCATCAATATTATTTATGCTCTCAAAATTCTTTGCCTTTTCCAAGTTTGATTTAAGACAGACATATTTTTTTACAGTTAAACCTAGTAGAAGAGTTTCACAACTATGGAATTTGATTCTTAAACTCCTTTATTACTAAACGTATTCTGTGTCTTTCAAACACACACATAGATCTATACACAGGCTTAAATGCAGCTATTGAGATAAGTCTGGAGGATGTCAATAGTGTAACCTGCATCAACAAGGGTGAAACTTTTTATCTACCCCTATAGAAATAAGGCAAGGGGAGGCATGACTGTTTCTTTTTGAAGAAAAAAAATGACTGTATATAATTACCCAGATAAAACTAGATTTTAAAAACTGACATTTCCACAAACTGTAAAAGATTGGCTATATGGGCAGGTTAGCTTATGGGACAAATGAATTTAAACTTTTTCAGTGCTATGTTCCAGTGTGAGCACGTAGCAGCTTTTAAGAATAAGTGTATTCTGTACTGCTATACTTGTTTTTACATATATTGGAAGGGGGGGACAGTAATCGATTCAGTGTTAAAAAAAAAAAGAAGCAGAAAGGAAGAGGGGGAGAGAAAGAAAATGCCAAAACATGTTGCAGCTATCTAATGAACCTATCAACAAGAAAAGTTGAGATGGTAAAACCAGCAGCAAATACAGCTTTGCAAAATGCTTCACTAAGAAAGAAGTAATTTACTTTTATTAAAATGTGATACAAAATTCCACCAGATACTGCTAAGTTTTCCAGCTGTCCCTTTTGATAATATAATTACATGTGATTCAAAGCTTCGTAATGAAAGAAGAAGCTTGAAAGAGGCCTCATGTGCGTGAATTAAGTTTGCAATATTTGATTTGCAATTTTTACAAAGTGAGAAGCATATTACATGTGTTTGCCACAGAAATATCCTTCCATCTTTTGTTACATTCCATCTCTTGCTGTGCTCAGCCTGATTCAGATTATAAAGCACCTTAGAATACAGGCAAGGCACTATTATTTGCCCGTAAAATTATTTGCCCATCTTGGTGCTGTATAATGAATTGATTACAATAATTAATTGTAATTATACTGTTTCAAAAAGGCCCTGCTCTGTTATCAACAAACTTGTAATTAAACCACATGTCCAAGGAGATCTTAAGCATTTCTTGTCCTTCATTTGTTTGTACCAGAAAGCCAGGATTATCAGCTTCTGAGGTAAGAAGGTTTTCTAAACTTGGATTGGAGAAGCAAGAAAAAAAACTTTTGCATAAGACCTCCAAAAGCCTCTTCTGGAGCACCTCATGCACTGAAACACAGCATGCAGAACTATTTAATATGTGTAAATTGAATACTTCTGCTTCTATATGTACTTATTGTGTTAAGAATATATGTTCGCATTAAGATTTTGGCAAGGCTTGTGAGACAACGTAACATCTTTGGATTTTTCTTCCAAAAAGGATAAGACTGAATTAGCTAATGGAATCAAGTATGTTTTGAATGAACTTCCATTATATGAATGGCAGTGGTCTAAACACATTTCCTTAGACACAAAGATCACCAAATCAATGATAACTACCATCTACAAATTAGGTTTAGGATTATTTTATTTCTCCACATTGCATCACATTTTATCTGCATGGCTTGTTGCAAAAATATGTATATCTTTAGGGAAAGACTTAGCAATTTTATTTCCTCCATGTTGTTCATTTGCTTTGCTTTGTTTTTTGCTTGAATGGCCTTTAGCCGGCTTGGCCTAATTCCACCTATCCCACCTCAGTTCTATTTCTAAATTTTTAAGATTGGTTTTAAGGTTTGTTTTTTAATTTTTATAAATTGTACAGGGGTTGTTTAATTTGGTTTTTACTTATGTGTATGATTGTCTGTATGTTTTAAATTTATTCCTGTACACCGCTCCGAGTCCCTCCGGGGAGAGGGGGCAGTCTAGAAATTTAATAAATTATTATTATTATTATTATTATTATTATTATTATTATTATTATTATTATTATTATTATTATTATTATTATTATTATTATTATTTTGTGCAGTGGAAGAGAGAATGGATAATTACAGAAGGTATATTAGCAGATACTCCATATTCTTATAGCAATAGCACTTAGACTTATATACGACTTCATAGTGCTTTACAGCTCTCTCTAAGTGGTTTATAGAGTCAGCACCAACAATCTGAGTCCTCATTTTACCAACTTCAGAAGGATGGAAGGCTGAGTCAACCTTGAGCCAGTAAGAATCAAACTGCTGGCAGCTGGCAGTCAGCCGAAGTAGCCTGCAGTACTGCATTCTAACCACTGCACCACCACATCTACTATCCTGATATATCTTCAGTGCTATAGTCATTGAAAATAACAAACTATATAGATGGTTTTCATTAACATGAACTTGGGTGATTTCTGGAACTTGAAAACAGATTCTGGGGAGATTTATAAGCCATGGATTTCAATCTGTGTCTTATAACCAAAAAGACAGAAAACAGGAGGCTGAATTTGTGATGACATATAGTTAGGAGATAGATTCCCAGGCGAGAAGGAGTGGATTCTGGAGGAATGAGAGGCAAGTCAGCCCAGATATTTTGCATTGGAGGAAGAGGATGAAGACAACCTCACCTTAATAGTTCACAGAACACATAGCAGATGCAGATAATAAGAGTCTTCAATCTGGCAAGACTTTGTTTATAAGTCTGAAATAATAAAGAACTCAGCTTGGGAGAATTGCCACATGTCATTCTTGGTTTTGGACCTGACACTCGGGTTCCAATACACATTCTGGAATGAGCAGCTTTTACAAAGTGATATTCATCCACAACCCAAGAACAAAAGAAGATAGATTTTTGTTTTGTTTCTTTAGAGGTCTATATGCTTCTTTCAGTTCATAAAATTAAGGATGTGCCTTGTAATCTTTTCCATTTTTTCCAAAAGTGATACCCAGTTTAGAAAGTAATTTTCTGGTTTTGTTTTGTGGGTATCTGTGTGCATTTCTGTGTGGGTGGATGTTTCTTCATATATTGCTCTGAACCTTGCTCAGAAAAAAAGTGCCCATCTCAACTGCTCCACAATACCGTTCCTTTTTACTTCCTATGAAAGCTGTTGTATAAACAAAAAATTGCTGTCAAAGCCCCCTTGGCATTTTCGAAAGTAAAAATGTTGATGGAGTCTTTGTTTTGCCTAATTCTAACTTCCTAATATATTAATCAAAAGTTGTTTTATAAATAGTAAGGTGGATAGACAACAAGTAGTATAGTGGCCTTCGACTTATGACCACAATTGAGGCCAACATTTATGTTGCTAAGCGAGACTTTTGTCAAGTGAGTTTTGCTCCTTTTTGTTACCTTTCCTGCCACAGTTGGTAAGTGAGTAACATGGTTGTTAATGAATCTGACTTCCCTATTGACTTCGCTTGTCAGAAAGTCACAAAAGGTGATCACATGACCCCAGAACACTGCAACCAACATGAATATGAGTAATTTGCTAAGTGCCTAAGTTTTGATCACATGACCATGAGGATGCTGCAATAGTTGTAAGTGTGAAAAATGGTCCAAGTCACTTCTTTTCACTGCCATTGTAACTTTGAACGGTCACTAAAAGAACTGTTGTAAGTTCTCTAAATTAAGACTTCTGCTTCAGATTTTCACTGTATGTAACAAAAGAGGATAGAGCTAATGATATTGTTCTCCATTCCCTCCTGGAGTGGACAACCTAAGTGCAACAATTATGTGTTTGTCCATGTGTGTGCGTGTGCGTGTATAAAGTACTTGAAACTGTTTTGTTGTGAATACTTGCAGTGATTTCTCTGAGATTTGTTTTCTTTATGACAAGATTTCTGTGTTGGTGTTAGGCAGATTTTTCAGTCTTCAACAAACCAGATGGCTATCCAAAAATGTGATATGACAATTTTTAAGGGATTTAAGAACCAAATCCATCAAACAAATAAGCAGACTTTTTTTTTTGCTGAGATTTTGAATTATTAAAAATACATACTTTTATGTTCTGGTTTATAGTAAGTTATAATAAATAGCTGTAAGGATATCTACCTAATGTCTATATTTAGGGTAAAACAAAAATATGTATGCAATTTTGTATGTTTTTTAAAAAACTGATTGTGATATTAATAAAACCCAAGCCTTTTCTAATTAAAGGCATTCAATATTTACCCAAGCTTCTTAGACAATTTAAATAAGTATGCTGCTTATGATTTTTAAATAATGATTTCATCTTCATATGTTCGACATAAGCAAATTATGGCCACCTAAAAATCATAAAGCTAGGAAGAAGTTTTAATGTATTTCTTTTAGGTGAGTCCAGTTGTATTTTTCATTATTAAATGAAAAATAAGTAAAATAAATAAAATACATGTAAACCAGATTTTAGAATTTGTCTCTTCCACTCATCTTTTATTTTAATCTCAAGTATCTGATCTACCATATCTTATTGCTTTTAACATACCAATCCTCTACAAGTAAGACTACACATTGCATCTAACCTACCACCTGTAAAACAATCAGACCATTCTTCGCCAGCTTTTAAGCTTCTTTAAAATATATATATATATAAATTCCAACATCCTTTTTATCCTATTGCTTTTATCCTATTGGATGTAGACAGGTCAAAATCTTTTATTAAAATCTTTGCTTGCTCCTAGTGGCAGCAGCTGCTTGGTGTTCGTTACTAGCTGACAGTGCAGGTGAAATTGTTGGAAAACATAGGGTCAAGAAGTATGTTTTCTATCTGAGAAGGTCTTCCAGACACGATATCTTCTGCAAAAAAAATGCTGTTAGAAGGCTTTATGAATGTGTTTTTAATTCTTGGAAGTTGGAAACCAACACTATCAGAGCTAAAACTTCTCTTGGGGAATAAAGAATGTTACTTCGTTTTCAGGATTGTTTTCTGAAATTACAGGAATAACAATAGTAATGACATTATCTGCTTTCACAAAGGCTTTCTTGGTCTGTTCTGCATTAATGCCTAGAAACAGTCAAGAATAAGGTTAGTAAAATGTTGGTAGAATTGGAGATTCGTAATAGGTCCACAAGTATGTTTTGAAGAACTACTTATTATATATATATATATATATATACACATATACACATATCTACATATCTACATATCTACATATCTACATATCTACATATCTACATATCTACATATCTACATATCTACATATCTACATATGTACATATATACATATATACATATATACATATATACATATATACATATATACATATATACATATATACATATATACATATATACATATATACATATATACATATATACATATATATATATATATATATATATATATATATATATATATATATATATATATATATATATATTTGCCTGTTGTACATGTTCCTCTGTCTTCCTGCTTTTTTCTGACTTCTGTGTTGTTTTTGCAGTTCTGTTGTTGTTTTTAATGTTTTTTGATATTTAATAAATAAATAGCAAGCTATATTATTATCATTATTAGATTTGGCCACATAGCCAGCCACATGTTTATGCTGGATTTGGTATTTTACTATTGAGTTCTTCCCAAGGACTTGGGATGGGTAGATGTTGTTGTTTGATAGTGTTAAAGGTATTATCACAAGCTGTTCCAAGTAAAGCTGCCTTTTACTATTGATTGGTGTGATTTTGTCTCTGGTGTTTCTTGCACTATTCTATTCTAATTATTCCTACTTTGTCATGTTGTTGTCTGTAGTCAGTTTGTGCAATCTTCTTCCAGCAGCTGATTAAGTGGTCCATTGTTTCTTCAGTTTCTTTGCAGAGACAGCACTTGCTGTTTTCTCGATTCTGGCTTTGTGTACATTTGTTCTTAAGGCTTGGCCTTGTGCAGCCATAACTAGCCCGTCTCTCTCTTCAAATTTCCTGTCCTTAAATCAACTTTCCTGTTCTTAGCCATTGTCAATCTTGATATTATGTGCATGGCCTGCTAGTTTTTTTGGGGGTAATAGCCATGCAATACTTTGCAATGCCCTGTTTCTTTTCTATTCTTCATTTAGCCTTTCTTGTAGGCCTACAATATTCAGTAAGCCGTCACAGGGCACCATTTCAACGCATCCTTCACATATTATTCTGATAATAACCTTTTTTCTTCTTCAAATATCTGGTGTCCTTAAAGCATTCCATGTCCATCATTTTTCATTGGTAGGTTGGATCTGTGTGGATGAAGGCCATGATTCATAGTCATTAATATTTTTTTTGTTCTGCCTACCAAGACCCTTTAGTTCTGTTTGTGTCCAGTCTAGCAGTATATCTAATGATTGGAATTGCCCAGGCATTAATTGTCTTGATGGTATTCCTGCCAACAGTTGTCACAGTTGTAAGTTTCTACATGTGTTTCTCACCAAAACAAGCTGAGTTGACATGCAACTGTAAAAAATATATATTATTGTCTTTTTGGCTGCTTGCTATGGTATTTCAACTTTATTGCTTTTCCAGCACAATTTTCAATTAAAATCATGCAATCAAAAAATTGCTATAGGTTTACCTTTCATTCTTTTTTCCTTTTCTCCTTTGGGAAGCAATAATTATGCTAGAGGAAAGGGTAACTGAGGTGAGCATGTTTGACTATTTTTTCCCCTGTTGTCATCCTGTACTTTTGCCAGAGTAGCAATCCATGGTGGGTTCTTTTCCAAGTCACAGTAAATAAACTCCCGGTAAATTATTGATGCAAACATGTGTCCTAGTGTTATTCACGGGCATAAAAAGGTGAGCAACTTGTCCATGAGCATAATTGATTTTCTTGTGTTCCTCCGCTATGACCTGACCACAAAACCAACCAGGCGTTGTAGTATTTGCCCTATGAATTTAAGAAAGTACACAAAGCTCAATTCAATTGCTGAACCCATGATCATGGGCTGATTTGGTGGTCCTGAAATCCATTTTTTAATTAAACCTTTCCAATCCGCACCACCAAGAGCAACAACAACACATAAACTTACCTCCAAAACCAGACAAATTCACTCACATAACACCTCTAGCACAGTGGCACACCATGGAAAATGTTACACATTCCAGTGAACTTTGAATCAGTAAACATTCCTTTGGGGAACAGAACTCAGGAAAAAAATGTCCTCTTTTAGGTAAGAATACTAAAAGCAGTGATGTGGAAGATGAAAACTGAAATATATTACTCTTATACTACAGATGACAGAGATTATTGCCATGCAAATCCAACATACAGAATACAGAATAATAGAGTTAAAAGTGTCCTAGTCCAACCCCCCCCCCTCAAGCAAGAGACCCTATACCATTTCAGGCAAGTGACTGTCCAGTCTCTTCTTAAAAGCTTTCAGTGATGAAGCACCCACAACTTCTGAAGCGAGCTGTTCCACTGGTTAATTGTTCTCACTGTTAGGATTCTTTTCTAGATTGCTTCTCTCCCTGATTGGTTTCCATCCATTGTTTCTTGTCTTACCATCTGGAGCTTTTGAAAATAGGTTGCCCTTCTCTTCTTTGTGGCAGCCCCACAAACATTGGAGGACTGCTATCATGTCCTTTTTTTCACTAGGCTAGTCATACCCAATTCCTACAATTGTTTTTCATATGTTTTAGTATGAATAGTACATGGGAGGGTTCTGGCTGCTGTCACTGCTGCTTCGCTCAGGGATGCGCTGTGGGTGTGCGTGGTTGATGCGTGCTATGCGTGCATGCACAGTACTGAAAAAATGATTCTGCGCATGTACAGAAGCAAAAAACAAAATGGCGGCACCATAGGCACCGCCAATAGAAGTGGTTTGGCGGTGTGGCAGGCCGAGTTACTGCCAAACTGGGCCAAACCGGTAGGAACCCACCTCTGGAATAATATGTTTAGAATAGGGGGGCTTGATAAAAAAAACTACAATTCTTGAAACTGTCCAAAAAGAATCCTTGCAGGACTTATTGTTTCAACAGAAAGATATTAGAAATACATATGGAAAGGAACTAGATGTAAATAGACCCTCATACATTCTTATGCAGATTTTGTAGCATTACGTATGGCTGCAAGCTTTGAAAATGTTTACTTCTGAGCTTACATGTCTAGTAAGTATTGAGTGGTAACTGATAAAAGATCACAGCTGAAGAAAACATATGCACCATTTACTATTTATACTAAAAACAATTATTTATAATAAAATTGTTATATCCTCGACATACGACCTGACAGCCGGCAACAGCCAAACCGTGCCTGATTGGCTAAGACGCGGCTTGACTGAGCACAGGCTGTTCGGGCCGTTCTCATTGGCTGCCCTGCTTGACAGCTCCGTCTAAATAGCTGTCAAGCAAGGAGGGTGCTGAAGTTGCTGTACATAGTTCTAACTGTTGCCTGTTTAAATAAACCTCGTTTAAATCGCCTCAGTGGTGCCGCGCCTCATTCCTTCAACTGATATACAAAACTGGCGACGAGGATGGGATCCTGAGGCCACAGACAATCTCCTAGGAGTGAAGCAACAGAGGAGGACAATTTCCTCATAATTTTTTCTTTCTTTCCCGCACGCAACACTGCCATGGTGTCCTTGCCGCCCTTCGCTCCCTTCGGAACTGCTGGTGAATCATGGGCCGGGTTCCTGGAGCGGTTCAAGTGTTTTTTTAATCGCAAATGGAAACCCCAACTTGCCTGCTGACCAAAAGTGCAGTTTCTTTCTGAGCTGTTGCGGTCCGGCCATGTTCAATTCTTCCAGAGCTCTGGCCACACCTTTGCTGCTCCACTCGCTAGACTGGGACACCCTGATTGCCAAACTTAAAAATCACTATGCACCGACACCCTCGCGGATTGCCAGGCGCTACGCATTCCACCAATGTGTCCAGAAGGAGGCAGAATCGGTCAGCCAGTTTCTCCAGTCCCTGAGGACCGCTGCAATCCAATGTAAGTTCATCAATCTAGATGACTCGCTAGTGGAGCAGTTTGTGTGCGGCGTCAGGGATCACCGCCTGAAGCAGCGGCTTCTAGCCCGGGCGGAGATCATTCTCCAACAAGTGGTGGAAGAGGTCAGAGCCACTGAACTATTGGAACAGTCCACGGCAGAAATGTTCAAATACCAGCTGCCACCTCCGCCCACCGCGCAAATTTAATCGACGAGCTCATTCCTTTGAACAAGCCCGATGAAGTCGAACCAGGTGGCCCACCTACGGGCAGTGCCCAGGCGCCAGGCGCAGCAGCCAGCCCATCAAGCACCAACCATTTGCCTTGGGTGCGGAGGCAACCATGCCTGCCCCAACTGCCCTTTCAAGGCTGCCGTGTGCCGCAGATGCAATAAGAAGGGCCACCTGGTTCAGGTATGCCGGGCTTCTCTGACGCTGCCTCATCTCCTAGCATCTTCCGCGCAAGCTTACAGCCAGCAGGCGCAGCCGCACCCTTCTCAGCCCCGCCGCCAGCAGCCCAGCAGAGATGACTGCTTCGCCATCAACGGGAGCGTCCCTGCCATCCCTGCAGAGTCGGTCAGCCAAGCTTCTGCCGGCTCCAAGAAAGTGACAGTCTCCCTCCTGTTGGAAGGGTCACCCTCCACCATGGAGGTCAATTCCGGCTTCCCGCTCTCTCCTGTCTTGGGCCACCTTCTCCCAGCTCTGTCCCGCGGTCCCTTGTGGCCAGCTGTCACCGCCTGACACCACGTTAAAAGACTACCAGGGGACTCTAATTCCCACCCTGGGCTGTTACTCTGTGAGGGTGGAGTACGGGGATTTTAAAGGCTGCCTCCCTATCTTGGTGGTAGAAAAACCTCTGCCAGTCCTATTGGGCCTAGACTGCTTTGCCCCACTGGGCTTATCCCTGATGGGGGTGCACCACACAGCAGGCACGCCCCCTGGCATTAAAGACATCATCGCCGAATACGCTGACGTCTTCGATGGTAAGCTGGGGGAGTACAAAGGGACCACTATCTCCCTGAGCTTAGACCCCCAGGTTGCCCCCAATCGGCTGAAAGCCCGCAGGGTGCCCTTTGCTTTGAGGCCAAAGGTGGATGCGGAGCTTGACAGGTTGTTAGCACAGGGTGTCCTGGAGCCCGTTGACCACTCTAAATGGGAGACCCCAATAGTGGTCCCTGTCAAGGCTGATGGATCCATCCGTATCTGTGTTGACCACAAGTCAACAATCAACCTTGGCCTCCAGGCAAGCCCCTATCCAGTCCCTGTATTGCAGCACCTGCTCCATTCCCTGGGACAGAGGTGCATTTTTGCCAAACTGGATATGGCGCAGGCCTACCAGCAGCTCCTGGTGGATGACGGCGGTGCACACCATCATCACCCACAGTGGGCCTTTCCGTTGTCACCGCCTCCAATTCAGCGCCTGCTCCATGGGCTCCCTGGCATGGTACCATACTTTGATGACGTCCTGATCGCTGCAAACAGCCACTCAGACCTCATCGAAGTATTGAGGAAGGTCGTCGAGCGTTTCAGGGGCGCGGGTCTCAAATTGAAGCCCAGCAAATGCTCTTTTGCTGTGCCTAGAGTGGAATTCCTGGGCTTCACGATTGATGCCCAGGACATCCACCCTACCCCCTCTAAGGTAGCGGCCATCAGGAATGCCCCACACCCGCCTCTAAGACGGAGCTTCAAGCGTTCCTGGGCCTCTTGAATTTTTACGCACCATTTTTGCTGCACAAGGCATCACTAGCCGAGCCATTACATTGGTTGCTCAACTGATATACAAAACTAAAAAAATGATGATCTCGGATGTGCTCCTTATTTTAAAAAGTTCATGTCAAAATAATGCAATGAAAATGGAGAAAAAAGTTATCTTCCAAGCCTCAAAAATTCACAGGAATATAGCAATAAATGTAATAAATATCTGCTATTTGAAGATTATGACATTTATATAAAATATTTTTAAAAAGCTGGACTGTTGTGATAGTAAATAAAATTTCTGAGAATTGAACTACAAATAGAATAAATTATTTAGTACTATAGGAATTAAAGTTAAATTGCTAAAAATATCTCACCCAGCATGACTTTTGCCAAGACTTCTGGATGTTGGTCCACACAAAGTTAGGAAAGGTATAACACTAAACTGTATCACTCTAATGGATGGCAAGAATGCCTTTTTCCTGAAAATATACGTGCCTGTTTGCATCCCACAGAATAGAATAGACTGTGTTGTTTCTCCGTATCATATAATATATCTGGGTGTATGCATAATTTTGTATTTATTTATTTTGTTGTGCTTATGTAGTGTATATTAGAGGTGGTGACCCTTTCAGAGCTGTATGCAATTAAATTTCATTTTAATGCATGCCAGTTAGTGTACATTCAAAATGACAATCAAGCTATTTTAAGTCTTTTAAGTCTAGTTAATAATGTAGTCTGATCATTCTTTTTTATTATTCTAATGTCCAATTTTCTGGAGGAAAATCCCATTGAGAACACTCATGGCTTCTGAGTAAATATCTATAGAACTGCGCTATAAACTCTGACAAAAAGGAAATGTAATAAGAATTTCACGAGACTATTATATCAAAGTTCTTTTGACCTTGACAATAATATACATGTAAGTTATATCATTGTGGTTGGTTTATTATGTGCCATCAAGTCACATATTGACTGTTAGTGACTACATCATAGATCTCCTGCTGAATGATCTGTCCAAACATACACTCTTCTGGCCATTCAATGGTGCACCTGTAATTGAGTCCATCCACCTTGCTGCTGGTAATTGTTCTCTTCTGTTTCCTTCCACCCTCTCCTGGCAATATAGACTTCTCAAGAGAACTGAGTCTGGATATTGTGTTGAAAATTTGACAATTTTAATCTGGCCATTTGTGCCTCAACTCTGAATTCATTTATTATATGATCTATACACAACTATGGTATTCTTTCCAAGATGACATTCAAAAGTTCTTTCTGTTCTGCTACTTCAAGATCCAACGTTTACTTCCTTAGAATGTGACATGGAAAACCGGTGAATTTCTTTTTTTCATTGTCTCCAAATGCTAATCTGTAGTGTATCTCTTGACAGCTGGTTCCTTTATTAGGATAACGGTGGATCCTAAAAAGCAAAAGAAATTTGCTCAGTAAAGAGATAATTTCCTTACATTTTTCTTAATAACAGGACAAAGATAAAATCTTTTGAATCTCTTACTATGCAGTTTTCTTTCATATTTAATTGGCTTCAATATCTTCAAATAACCAGTGAAACAATAAACAAATTTTTACAAAGTAAGGTCAATATTGAGAACCTTGACCAAACTTAAAAATCTTAAAAGTCATAGTACTGACCATTTGTTACATATGGTTTATGCATGATTATGATTCAAAATCTGAACAAGGTAAAGACTGTACAATTAAATGGATGCAGACTATAAATATAGTTATAAAGAGTAGGAATGTCAATGGAAAATAATATTAAGTTTGCTTTAATCATTATAGGGAACTGATATAAGATGTTCTACAAATGAATATCACTCCTGTTCTAAAATGGATAATTGTTTTTCCAAAAGGTGCTGGAAATGTAACAAGGAGGTTGGTAGATTCTTCTTTCATATGTGTTCACAATATATTGTGAATATTGTAAAGATCAACAATATCAGAAAGTGATTCACTGTAGAAAGAGCCACATTTCGAAAGCTGCAATCCTACTGCAACCAGGTATAATTTTAATAACTTTTACCAAACCATGAAACTTTTAAAAATATGCTAAATTTGGGATTTTATATGTTAATAGATGCAAGATCTATATGCACCTTTTATTCAAAAAGATCTCTGACTCCCTGTTTGGAAAAATGGCTAACTAAATTGTGGAAATATGTCTCAAGGTCTAAAATAACATATTTAAAAAGTTAGTAACATGACATGGTACTTAATTTTAATACAGGTAATTTTAAATGGAAATCATTCTCAATCTCACACATACAATTGGGCCATACTATACCCCAAATTTGGGGTTTGGAGCTCATGTTTTAACTTGTATATTTTATGGTGCTTATGGAATGCATTATTTACTACTTGTAATTTTCTTTTAATGGGATAAATGTTTTTCAGGTTTTTTCAGCTTAAAGTTTTATTGTGGATCTCAATTAGAAAATGATATTTCATAATACTATAACATTCCAAATATGTATCAAAATGTATTAGTTTTGTGATATTTCAGTATTGTTGTTATCTACCCTTTACTTCAGTATCTCCAATTATTTTTTCCTTTGTTCTTATTTCTTACATTCTTTTAAAAGATACAGTGAAGACAGGCAAGAATATAGGAATCAGCAGAAGCCACCCACCAATTTAATATTAAAATTTTGTCATTTCTAAGGCTATTTGCTGCACATATTGTCATTTGTTTGATCTTTTGTATATTTAATCTCAGTCCCATTTTTTTTTTTTTTGCTGTGCTCCTTCCAGTCTAAAATCTCTCTCTATTCTCGGATAGATTGAATAAATAAGGAGAGAATATAGAGCTTTACCTCACTCCTTTGCTAACCAGGAGCAATCTGGTTTGGATGTTCTACTTGGGACTTCCTACCTGTCTACAGTTTCACATGAGATCAATTACATGACATTATTAAAGGCCTTTCTATAGCCCATAAAGCACATATGGACTCTTTTTGGGAGGGAGGGAGGGTTGTATTTTTATGTTTTTTCAGTTGGCCAACATGTATCAGTAATAGTATCTCTTGTTGCTTGTGCTTTTCCAAAGACAGCTTTAACATCTGGTATCTCCCTTTCCTTGTAGGCTGCTAATTTGTGTTTGATGATGTTAAGTAGTACTTTTCTGGCATGTGAAATTAAGAACACTGTACAATAGTTGCAACATTCTGTTAAGTTTTCCCTTTTTTTGGTATTGGTATGCAGATTGATTCTTTCTGATATGTGTTGCCATTGTGTTGTTTTCCAGATCTGCTTGGATGGTTTGGTTAGAATCTTTACTAATTCTTCTTCCCTAGCTTACCATGTTTCTACAAGTATTCCATCAGACCCTGTAGCTTTCCAACTTGATAAAGATTGGAGTTGTACTCTAACTTCATTTTCTAGTACTAGAGATTCTTATAAATAGGACATCAAAGCTATGTTAAATGTTGACATCTGTACTAATAAACTTTCAGAACTCTTCTTCCATCTGTGATCTTTGAATCAGTTGCTATCTGTTGGCATTCTTTAGCATACCAATTTAAGGTTGGAACCTCCTCTGAGTTCAAAGATCTTTTGGAAGACTCCCTTGTTTTGCTCTGTCTGTTTCCATTTTCAGTGTCTTTACAGATGTCACTTTAATATTTCTTATCTTGTCTAACAGCTCTCTGAAATTCTTTGTTAGGTTCTTCCTGAGATTTTGTTATTTCTTGGCTTTGGTTCCTCTTATCTCCTTGGCAATTTTTACCATTTATTCTGTCACCCAGTTTGCTTTCTTCTGTTTCTTGGTCTTTGGCAACCTTTTTTTTTCATCCAGCCTTAACAACTTCTTTAATTTCATTTCACTGTTCCTCTAGTTCTGTCAATGAATTTCAGAGTGATTCCTTAAAAATGATGGATATATGTTCAAGACAGTGGTGATATTCATTTTTTTTAACTACCGGTTCTGTGGGTGTGGCTTGATGGGCATGGCAGGCGAAGGATACTGCAAAACCTCCATCCCCACGCTACTCCAGGGGAAGGATATTGCAAAATCCCCATTCCCTCCCCACTCCTGGGAGAAGGATACTGCAAAATCTCCATTCCCTCCCCACTCCTGGGAGAAGGATATTGCAAAATCTCCATTCCCACCCCACTCCTGGGAGAAGGATACTGCAAAATCTCCATTCGCTCCCCACTCCTGGGAGAAGGATATTGCAAAATCTCCATTCCCTCTCCACTACTGGGAGAAGGATATTGCAAAATCTCCATTCCCTCTCCACTCCTGGGAGAAGGATATTGCAAAATCTCCATTCCCACCCCACCCTGGGGCCAACCAGAGGTGGTAGTTGCCAGTTCTCTGAACTACTCAAAATTTCTATTACCAGTTCTCCAGAACCTGTCAGAACCTGCTGAATTTCATCCTTGGTTCAAGACCTTATTATGGAAATGGTTTGGCTTTGTTCGTCTGCTTTAGTTGTGACTTGGAACATGTACACAAGCAGTTTGTAATCTGTTCCACAATCAGCCTATGGCCATGTTTTCACTGTTACAACTTGTATCATTCTAAGGTCTGGAAATTCTGCAATGTGAGTATCCAATATCATTTCTATTGCTCTGTTCTTCACTTGTAACTATAAACACAAAACACTTAACTTAAAGCTTCCTGTAGCCAATATAAATTGATAACTTTTCTGCTTTTAAAGTGGGACAAAAGGCCTTTTCTTAAACTAGAAAACAGTGAAATCACTATTTTCAAGAAGGTTCTATTTTTCTGTCACAGCTAGATCCACAAAGCACTCTGAAGTTACTTGATTATCTTTTTCTGAAGAAAGGATTGCTGTTCTTGAAGTACTGTTTCTGCTTCCAGTTAACAATTGCCCTGTTGGCCATTATTAAAGCTATAAAGCTATCAACAAACTGCATTTTACTTGGCTACAGAATAGATGTTTGTCTGAAAAACAGAGTAAAAATGTCAGTCACAAATTATTCAAGCTGAAAGATGGACCAAATATTTATGTATATATACGTACTATTGTATGAGAGTGTTTTCTACTTATTCCCTCCTTCCATTATCCATTTTTGTACAGAAAAAAAGAGAAAGAGATGAGAGAGGGGGAGGGAGGGAAGGAGGGAGAGAGATACTGAGATAAAGAGAGGGATGAGAGATCCTGGTATTTTGTTTTCTGTGGGAAACTGATTCAAATGGCTCTTTGGGTGTTTAAGGTTGCAGAAATAGGCAGCCAAGCTAAGTGCCTGAAGAATCCCATCCCATAACTGGGAGCCCAGGTGCTTCATCAAGTGGCGGGCTGGATTCATATTAGTGGTCAGTGGGATATAAAATTATAAATTTAGAGGTCCCTGAGGTCCGAAAGGTTGGTAACCCCTGATCTAGCTGGCTTCCATGCCTAATAGAGGTCTACAATTGGAATCTCCCCACTAGCCCAGCATTGTAACCATTATGCCACAATGTCTCTCCCTTTTCTAATTCTGGGAGGAAAAATGTTCCACAAGGTAGGCACCATGGCAGAGAAGATACATCTTCCTAGACCCATCTATTGAAGGTCCCTGGACAATGGTACCCTCGACAGCCAGTCTGTCAGATCTAGTGATGCGGGATGATTTAACTGGGGAGAGGGAAACCATCAGATAACTCAGTGCCATGCCATGTTTAATATTACAAAAATATAAGAATGAAATAATAAAGATTTCAATCAGTTTTTATATGGTAATTGTCTTGGTCTGTGGCATAAAAACCAAGAATCTCACATCTTAAAAATGAAGAGATTGTTTAAGACATATATGGATAAAGGGGAATAATCCATAAAACATTTTGCTATGATAACTTTCAACTTTTAACATGCAACAAGACCCTTATCAATAATGGTAGACTATTATGTTAATATGTTAATTTTGTACATTGTAAAATTTCTAAGAATCTGAAACTAATGCATCAAGCAGACTTGTTTCCTATAAAAGTGTATTCTGCTTTCTGAAACCCACTTCAAAACTTAATGAGACAGAATTGAAAATGAAGTTATTAGTACCTTAGTTGGAATGGTGCTCCAAAAATCATTATGTTCTTTTTTACCCTCTGTGCTCTTTGTCACACAGAAGCTGTATAATGTGACAGCAAGATTAGAGACCCAGGCTTCCCAAAGTCCTTTAGCCTGTTATTGGCTCATTATTGGCTTAGTTGCTAAAATGCCTAAGGCTATGCTTTTAGGTATTTAAGCAAATGCTCTACTGAACCCTTAGAATTTGATGGTCAAAGAATAACTCCTGTGAGGTCAAGGACCAACATGGGTTAAATTAAAGCACAGAGAAATTGTTTTGATGCCATGAGCTTTCAAATAACGTGTTATGGGTGCCAATTGGATGAGCATTTTTCAGGCTCTTGAGGGAAACAGGCAGACAGGCGGGCGACGATTGCTCCTTATGGTATGCAGTTGTAGGCGCAGTATGTCAGTGAGAGAGGCAGATACAGTAGCACAAATGTTTAAGATTATGTTACATTGGTTTTAGATTGATCTAAGCCATTCACTCCCCTAACCACTTATTTACACCAGTCTTCCTTGTAATTTATCTCTCCATCATTGCTCAAAGAGGTAAACAAAACCTACTACTCTTTAAGCAATCATTTATTATGAGAATGGAACCTGTTGATTAACTGACGGTTATCTGTCATCCTCAGGATTCAAGCTTTGCATGAACTTTTGAGTGATCCTTCCAAGCTGCCCTAGTGCAAATTTCAAGTTCATGGGAATGAGCAATATTGATGCTCCCTGCCCTGCTTCCCACAGCTAAGAGACAGCTGTTATTCTTTAGCTAAAGTTCTTCGTACGTAAGCTGATTCAGCAGGAAATTTATGATACTTTCCCTGCAGGTCCAAACATAGTTTTGGATATTTACTAGACAGACCAATAATTAAAGAAGGGCCCTAGTCATCACTCACAGTTTGCATAGCAGGAGAGGCAGGTGGTAGACTCAAGATCAAATATCAATCAACGATGAAGAGAAAATATAAGTAACTTCCCTATTGCTGCCTTCTCGTTATTTATACCATGGGTGTTTAAATCATGTATTAAAGGATTTTTGTGACATGGAGTAAGTATACTACTGTATGTCAGAGAGGAAAGGGTAGGAAACATGACAATACATTGAATTATAATTTGTTTTCAATTATAATCAATAATAAGTATAATTTATTGAAATATCGTAATAAAACTCCAGAGAAAATGAAACATATTTTTCTTGTGAACAGTTTTGTAAAAAATAGAAAGAATATCATTAGCATTTATAAACGAAGGATGCACAAAGTTTTCTATCTTAAATCTCTTTACCTTATTTTGTCATTTATTATAGATAAGTGAAAGTAAAATTAGATCCCAAATCACTTGTTTTATTTGAAACAAATTTATTGTCAGAAATTCTACACCCCCACAAAAACTTTCAACATGAGATTTATTTCCTTTTTAAAAAAAAGAGATATAGTAGACACATAATTTTTATTTAGGGTTGGTTAGGCAAAGGTGATTGTTTGTTTAGAGTATTCTGTTTGTTTAGAGTATTCAAGTACAAGGACTTTTCTTCCCCAGCACCTTAAGGAAAACCGAGGGAATATGTAGCTTTCTGTGCCATGCTATATTCCCTGGTGCTGTATAAATAAATTGGGGATAACTTTTTGTCACTGTTGTTTCTGCTTCTGGTTTGCCCAGCCTATGTCACAAAGAGTCCATAGCACAAGATTTGCTCCCATATGGCATTATTATTATTATTATTATTATTATTATTATTATTATTATTATTATTATTATTATTCACTTTATTCACTTTATTCACTTTATTCACTTTATTCATTAAACATGAAACTCAGCCAACTGAACATTCAAATATGCATCACAAGTGCCATTGACTGGTGCTAATGGTTGATATGGTTTGCTGCCAGTGTACTTTTTGCTGCAATGTGTTGATGTATCTTATAAAATTCTTGGACATGGTGCCAAGTGCCCCGATGACAATGGTTATCACTGTTACATGCTTATCCATAGCCGTGTAGTTTCAATGGCCAGGTCACGATATTTCATTATTTTTTCTAGTTCTTTTTCTTCGACTCTGGCATTTCTAGGAACAGCAATATCAATAAACTGTACACTTCGGCCCTCTACAACCATGATATCTGGCGTGTTGTGCTCCAAATGACGATCCATTTGTATTCGAAAGTCCCACGAGATCTTCAGAATGTTCAAGTCAGGTAAATTTAGAATTTTCAAATAGTGAAGTAGCCCTTTAGGTATTGCTCCAAGGGCTCCAATTACAATTGGGGCAACACATGATTTCTTTTTTCACAGTCGCTCAACCTCAATTTGCAAGTCCTGGTATTTTATAATTTTTTCTTGCTGTTTATCTTCAATTCATGCATAATCAGGTATTGCAATATCAATGAACCATACTTTTTTCTTTTCAATTATTGTTATGTCAGGTGTGTTGTAGGCCAAGTGCCTGTCAGTCTGGATTCTGAAGTCCCACAAGATTTTTCCTTTCTTATTCTCTAAAACCTTCTCAACCTGATGGTCACAGTTGTTTTTGCTGTACTCAAATCTAAACTTTTGGCACAATTTCCAGTGAATAATCTTAGCAACGCGGTCATGGCATTGTAGGTAGTCAGTTTGTGAAATTTTGCTGCACCCGCTGATCAAGTGGCCGACTGTCTCATCTTTCTCATTACAGAGGCGACATTTGCTGTTGGTGGTAACATGTTGATTTTTTGCCTTCATGCAGTTTGTGGCTAAGCTGCCAAAATAAAGCCTTCTGTTTCTTTTTTCAGTACTCCTGATCTTAACCAGTTCCAAGTTAGTTTTTGGTCATCTTTGCCTTCAATACTTTTCAAGTATTGGCTATGCATAGCTTTGCTTTTCCAATTTTCAGCTCGCTTCTCAATTACTTCTTTCTTATATTTAGCTTTTAACTTAGTTGTCTTCAAAAGGCCTCCTTTATTTACTTCCTTAATCATTGGTTCTTCACTTTTCTGGATGTAATCATTCAAGCTGTGTCTTTCTTCTTCCACAGTCTGCTTTACTTGTAGGAGTCCCGAACACCCTCTGCTCTTAGATACAATCGGTCAACATCACTTTTAGGGTGCAAAGCATGATTCATTGCCACAAGCTTTCTTCTCTTTCTGTCCAAATTGTCAAACTACATCTAGGTCCAGTCAATTATTCCTGCAGAATATCGAATTACAGGTATAGCCCAGGTATTTATGGCTTTTATGATGTTTCCTCCACTCAGTTTGGACTTTAATATCTTGCGAATTCGTCGAATATACTTGGCTGAAGTTAATTCCTTGACTTTATTATGCATTAAGTCAGAGGCCTCTAAAATCCCCAAGTACTTGTAGCTCTCTTCTAGTTTTACTGCCTTTATCATTTTTTCATTCTCAAGTTGTATTCCATCATCTTCTAGAACCTTGCCTGCCTTGGTTGCCATTGTTGCACATTTGTCAATTCCAAACTGCATACCAATGTCTTGGCTAAATTGTTTTGTGCTTTCAATTAATAAATTCAGTTCAGCTTTTGTTTTACCAAACATCTTCAAATCATCCACGTACACCAAGTGTGAAATTTTCAGTCCTTTCTTTGCAAGTTTGTATCCACAGTTCACCTTCTTCAAAATGGTTGTCAGTGGTAGCATTGAAAGTCTAAAAAGTAGGGGTGAAAGGGAATCACCCTGGAAAATGCCTTGTTTAATTTCAACTTCATCCAGTTCTTCTCCATTAGCCATAAGCTTCGTTTTCCAGAGGTCCATTGAAGTTTCCATGAATTTTTGTATGTTGCTGCTGATGCCAAAGATTTTCAGGCATTTCTTGATCCAGCTGTGGGGAACTGAATCAAACGCTTCTTATAGTCTATCCAAGCCATGAACAGCTTGGTTCGTCTTTTCTTTGAATTCTTTAGGATTAGCTTGTCAATCAGCATTTGGTCCTTTGTTCCTCTTGAATTTTTGCAGCATCCTTTCTGTTCTACAGGAAGCAAATCATTTCTTTCCAAGTATCCGTAAATTTGGTTTGCAATGATACCAGTAAGGAGCTTGTATGTTGTTGGCAAACAAGTGATTGGCCTATAGTTACCAGGGTCCTTTCCTTTTTCTTTATCTTTTTGAATCAAAAATGTCCTTCCATTTGTCATCCATTCATCACTGTCAGGTGTTTTTAAGATCTGGTTCATTTCGTGCATACTTGTAAGTTCCTTCAGCCAGAAACCATGTAGCTCAACTGGTCGAGGTGCACTCCAATTCTTCACTTCTCTTGACTGCCTTTGCACCATTTCTTTTGTTATTTTCACATCTTCCATTTTATGCACTTTAATAGAATCCTCAACCTGCTTGATCCATGTTGCATTTATGTTGTGCTTCTTGTTGTTTTCCCACAAATTCTTCCAGAATTTCAGAGCTTTCTCTTTATCAGGCTTTCCATCTCCACTTTCTAAGCTGATTGGCCTAGAGTTTGCAGGGTACTTTCCCGTCTCTTTATCTTTTTGGATCAAAAACGCCTTCCAGTTGTCATCCATTCATCATTTTCAGGTGTTTTTAAGATCATTTGGGCTGCCAATATTTCATGCATACTTGTAAGTGCCTTTAGCCAGAAACCATGTAGCTCATCTGGTCCAGGTGCACTCCATTTCTTCACTTTTCTTGACTGCCTTTGCACTATTTCTGTTGTTACTTTTACATCTTCCATTTTATGCACTTTAATAGAATCTTCAACCTGCTTGATCCATTTTGCATTTCTGTTGTGCTATTATTATTATTATTATTATTATTATTATTATTATTATTATTATTTCATCTTTGGTGAGATTCATAGCCTTTGGGGCTGGTTGGTAGCTCAACAGCTCGAGTCCTAACCAAGGACCTAGGAACAATTACGGTAACGTTGGAGGATATAAACTGTTCCAAACAAGGTGGCTTTTTGTAGAATCAGAATGCTCAAGTCCAATAAATTTAGAATTTCCAAATAGCGAGGCAGCTCCCTGGGTATTGCTCCAAGGGCTCCAATCAAAATCGGGACAATAAACAATTTCTTTTTCCACAGTCACTCAACTTCAATTTGCAAGTTATAATAATAATAATTATTATTATTAGTTGTAGTAGTAGTAGTAGTAGTAGTGATCATAGCACAGTCAACCAGATGTTTGGACTGGATTTGGCATTTTTATCCATCTATCAAGTCCTTCACAAGGACTTGGGGATTAAGGGGTAGGCAACTCTAGTTATTTGATGGTATTAAAGGTATCATTGCATTATGTGAGCTATTCCAAGTGAGGTTGCTTTTTGCAATTGACTGATGGTGATTTTTTTGAATGCTGATGGTGTTCAACTGATACTCCATATGTTTTGGGATTGCACCCAAAGTACCTATCCCTATCAATACTATCTTTGATTTTTATTTTTTTGCGGCAGTCTTTCTACTTCCATTTGCAGATCTTTGTATTTTGTGATTCTATTCCATTCTTTCTCTTCTATTCTGCTGTCTCCAGATACTGTGATGTCTACTTGCAGATTTTTTTGTCTTTCTTATCCATAATTGTTATGTTTGGGCTATTATGTGGCAAGTGCTTGTCTGCTTGAATCATTTTATTATTATGGCGAACCAGCATGTTCATATTTTAAGTTCTAAATTTTCATGATATCTTCGCATAAAATACTGGGTAGAAATAAAATTTAAAAAAATATGAAACCTAATTGCATTGTTTACTTTTGAGAAGAATTAATGTATAACATGGAGAGAGAGAGAAATTATGGTGAAAAGAAATTGTGAGTGTGATTAAAGCCAAGAATGGATTCCAAGACTACAATGGCAGTAAGCTGTCAGCTGAACACCCCCCCCCCCCAAATTGTTCTCCTGGTTGGAGGTATGTGTAAGACTAGACTTATAATGATATTATAGCATTGCAATTCAAACATTGAAACAGCAGTAATGAGTCAAAGGTAAGGGGATGGGCGGAAATAAATTTCACATATAGATTGAATTAACTGCTCTCCTGAATAAATAAGAAACTTGATAAGGTCAGTTGGACGTGAGCAGGCAAAGTGTGATTAAAAGAAGGATAAGCTACTGATTTGTTGTTTTGAATTGTAACCAGTATTTTATGCTATAAAAATAATGCAAAGTCCTGTGTTTGTAAAATTGAGATAATTGCTACTGTAAAGTAAAATGATTACTATGAATACTATTTGGAAAATCATGATATTAATAATGCCATCTTTTCATCAGATAAATGTCTGCCAATGGTAACATAAGTAAATTAATTCAGTGGGCATATCCAAAATAAATCTTCCATATCCTCACTAAAAGTAGGTCAGAAATTTGGAACTAAAATCCATATTACTTCCAACGTACCTACAAGAGTTGGCTTTGTGGTTAGGCTCAACCAATCACGAATGTGAGGTGTAAACCATAAGGCCAGGTTTTTGTAAATTCATTTCCAAATTCAGGAAGAGATTTGAAGTCTTTCCAATTGCTAAGAATTTAAGCAGGGGGAAAAAATCCATCTTGACGCGATTTTTTTTTTAAGAGAAGAAAGATTTACTTTTAATTTCAGAATCCATTTTTGAATGTGGTAGCAGAATGTGATGGGCTGGCAAAATGCTGCTTGTTCTGCAGCCATGCCTGCAAAATTATGCACCCTTGATCTTTCCATCTGAGCTGTTACTCACAGAGCAGGTTTTGGAGCAAGTTCTGCAGCACATAGACATCAGGATACAGAAATAATGCATAAAATAGATAGATGGATTCTCACTTGTGTAGCAGTCTCAATAAATGAGGAGAAGGTTTGAACATGGATGCAGAAGGCTTGAAATGCTGGCTGATATTTTGATTTAAAAAAAGAAATGAGAACTCATGGACTTAGATTTTGGGTATGAAGTCTATAAAGTTTTCAGGATTGCTCATGTTAGTGTGTTCACACACACACAAACACACACACACACACGAAAATATCTGAATGTCAAATTCAAGATTAACATACTTATTAGGATATAAACTCATGAAATAAAGTCTTTTTCATTTGATACAGCCAAAAATTTGATACCTTGGGTCACATTAAAACCAAGGAATCATAAGTGAACAGAAATGTCTACAACAGTGGTTTTCAAACTTGGGAACTTTAAGATGTATGGACTTTAATTTTGAGAAATCCCATGCTGGGCAGGGAATTATGAGAATTAAATGTAAGACATCTTAAAGTTGCACCGTTGAAAAGCATTGCTCTACATGGCACAAAGTTAAGTACTGACTGTGGAACACTTACTTCTAGAATATGTGGATCTTAAATCCCTTGTTTTTTCCACACACATATTTGATCTGCCTCTAGCTGTCATAGAACCAACCTGTTCTTGGTTAAATAAGGTCTCTGTTATGCATTGAATATATATATAGATGTGTTAAGCTCTGCTGAAGTGAAACTAACCTTTAGATGACCCTAACTGTTAACACCAACTGTTTTGGAGGGAAACTTTGAACATTCATATTTGGGTGGAGGTTTTCGTGTGTTTTGATTGGTTAAGGCCCTGTGGGCCCAGAGTATAAATTACAGGTACTAATTGCCTTCTGTTCCTCAGTTCCAGTTTAAGTCAAGAAATGCTGTTGTATCTAAACTAGTCTGCCTCTTGCCTACTAAAGCCCACTATACAATAGTGTCCTCTTTTCACATACACCATTCTTTTTTTCTCCAGAACTATTGCTTGCAGTTGTGACCAACAAGTTCAATGTTTGTTTCATCAGTCCAAGCCATTAAGTTCTAAAATGTTTCAGGTATATCCATTTGTTCCCTTTTTGCATACTTTATGACTAACAAGAAGACTATGGAAAGAGTCCTTCTAGCAATTCTTCCATGCAGTTACACTGCAGATGTATGGACAACTGTTCCAGTGTCAGCTAGACTTTTGCCCAAGTCATTTGCAGTGATCTGGATTCTGTTTTACAGCTTTGTTTAGGGAGAAATTCTAGCAGAATTTTTCTTGTTCTTCCAGATTTTGTCAGGGCTTCAACTGTTTCATATAATGATGTTTCTCCCAGTTGAAATTGCTGGCTTTAGAGATTTCTATATAACCCTGCCCTAATTTGTAAGAGTGAATTGCCTTATTTTCAAATGTCAGACAGCTGCTCAACATGGTTCAAAACAGACAAAATAACAATCATAATCTGATATGTTGGAAGGGCTTGAGGATTTGTTCATTTGTAGAATTGTCTTCACCCACTTATAGGCCTAATGAGTCAATCAGCTTTTTTGGCCCTATTAACAACGTGACTGAACAAAGAAAAAAGTAGTACTCAATCAACCATCCAAACTTCTGCATCTGTCATATTCACTGTTTTCTTGTTTTGAATCTGTAAGCAACTGCACATAAATAGTATGATTTCGAGCAGCCATCTGCCAAGGATGCTTCAATGTAGACTCCTATAACAACAAGAATGTTGGTCTTGATAGTTTTAAATGGCCCTTTATAGTTCCACGGTATTATTATCCTCTCTAAAAGTTTTTTCCCTTCTCTCTTGGCAGCTTTTTCGAATTGAATCAGTGAAAATTAAGGTTTCTTAGAAGTTGATTTGCTGTTATGACGTTGTTTTAATAAAGAGACCTGGACAGATTAGCCAGTCTGTCTTCTATCTACCCTTCCAAAAGGTCATTGCAAAGTGTGAACAAATGGACAAGTTAGATTTTCTTATTTTTGTTTCGTCTTCAGCTGGAATTCTTTATTGGCCAAATGTGATTGGACACACAAGGAATTTGTCTCCAGTGAATAAGTTCTCAGTGTACATACAAGAAACAAGTGATAAATCATGAGTATAATCATAAAATACATTCATCATAAATCATAAGATACAACACTCAGTGATAGTCATAGAATATGAAATAAGCGATCAACATAAATCATACAAGGTTACTAAATAAAACAATTAATATAAATCATAAGATACAAGCAACAAAGTTATAGTCATAAGTAAGTATAATCTTTATTGTCATTGTACTTAAATACAACAAAATTGGTAAGAAGATAAGGAAATAGGTACTAGGAGAGATGAGAAGGATAATACTAATACAGCCCTACCAGATAGTTTTACAGTATTGTGAGAATTAGCTGCTTAGGAGAGTGATGGCATAGGGGGAAAACTGTCCTTGTGTCTAGTTGTTTTGGTATGCCGTGCCATATAGCATCGTGGTGAGGGAGGAAGTTGAAACAGTTTATGTCCAGGGTGTCAGAGGTCTGTAGATATTTTCACAGCCCTCTTTTTGTATACATGTGGAACAGCTCAGGCTCATGTTAACAGCCTATTTTTTCATGCATTCTTCTCCCTTTTATACCAGGCCAGTGATGGCAAACCTATGGCATGCGAACCACAGGTGGCATGCGGAGCCATTTGTCAGGGCACAAGAGGCGCTGCCCTGTCAGCTGGCCAGCGCGCATGTGCGCGCTGGCCAGCTAAGTTCACCCTTTTTTAAAGCCACTTTTCGCCCTCCCCAGGCTCCAAAGCCTTTATAGGAGCCTGGGGAGGGCAAAAAGAGCATCCCTTGCCCCCCCACCAGAGGCCCTCTGGATGCTTCATGAGCTTCCCTGAAGCCTCCAGAGTGCAAAAAAAATGGCCCTACGGACAACCCGGAAGGTCAGGAACAGACTTCCGGTTTGCTCGGAGGTTCGTTTTGACTGCTCCAGAGGCTTCAGGGAAGTGTCCTGAAGGTCCCTCAAGCCTTCGGAGCGCTCAAAATGACCCTCCGAGCAAACCAGAAGTCACTTCCGGTTTGCTCAGAGGTTCATTTTGACTGCTCCAGAGGCTTCAGGGAAGTGTCCTGGAGGTCCCTCAAGCCTCCGGAGGGCTTCCGGGGGGCGGGGGAAGCTGTTTTTGCCCTCCACAGGCTCCTATAAAGCCTCTGGAGCCTGGGGAGGGCAAAAAAGCATGCAAAAAATGAGGGGTCGCGCCTGTAGTGCGTGCATGCACACTGGGAGGTTGCGCATTGTATTATGGGTGCAGCACACCCATACACTACCCCCCTGCGCTTCCCCACTTACGGCAGGTGAGCCAAAAAAGGTTCGCCATCGCTATACTAGGCCATAGAGATAGTCCTCCACATACCACTGTCATTGAGACCAAAAGTATGGTCATAAATCATGCCAGTCATTAAGCGAATCGCTATGTGATTGTGCCCAAATTTATTACCTTTTTTTTGCACCAGTCATTAATTGAATCACGGTGATTGTTAACACCATAGTTGTTAATTGAATCCATTGAGTGCAAAGGATGGTTTTTTTGCCAGAAACCAGAATAAATAACAATAGCACGTAGACTTATATACTGCTCCATAATGGTTTACAGCACTCTCTGGACAGTTTACAATGACAGCATATAGCCCCCAACAATCTGGGTCCTCATTTTACCAACCTCAGAAGGATGGAAGGCTCAGTCAATCTTAAACCCTGTCAGGATTGAATTCCAGGTTGTGGGCAGAGTTAGTCTGCAATACTGCATTCTAACCACTGCACCACCAGGACTCTAAATGCTGGTTTCCAGTAAAAAGTGTTGCAAATTATGAGACACTGCAAATGGCAGTAAATGTGGATTGGTTGCTGAGCACCCAAAATATGACCACATGAACACAGGAGGGGCTCAGCCATCAAAATTCAAAATATTGTTGTATGTAGCCCTAGGTAGGTCCATTGTAAATCAGGATTATATATTTACACACACACACACACACACACACACACACACACGATATCATATATATCATACTCCATGTAAGAATTGCAAAAAAGGAACTAATGTGAACATTTACTCTGATTACAACTATCCAGAAAATAAGCTAATCTTCCTTGTGTACTAGTGTAACTTCAATGGTGCTAACCAAGATTATATAAGTAGGTTTGATCTATTCATTTAAAACTCATTCAAAATCAGGAACTAACATAGCCAGACATGGAGATCTGGTATTTTCATCAGTTGATACTGTTGAAAATAGTTGTTATTCATTCTTGTAATCAGCATTATATTTGGATAGAAATGTTACAGATAGCAGCTAATTTTTTCAAGATCCGAAAACCTCACTATTGTTTTTCTTTGTGCCCATGTATCTGTAGATGCACATCTGACCTCTTGGCTCCCACAAAGTCCTTATATCTAATATATAATATCTCCATTCTTCTACAAATCTAAGTTTAATATACTAAAATTCTATTTTACTTTTTTATTTCATATTTTACTGTTCTAATGCTTGACATGTCATGGGAATTAAAAGAAAAAACAAAACTGAAAGTCCAAATAGTATGCCATATATATATATGGCATTAATTGGACTTTCAGTTTTGTTTTGTGTATGTATGTATGTTGTTTTTGTTTGTATACATATGTATGTATGTAAACATGTGTGTATGTATGAATATGTGTTGTATGTATGTATATATATATATATATATATGTATGTATGTATGTATGTATGTATGTATATGTATATGTATATGTATATGTATATGTATATGATGTATATGCATATGCATATGCATATGTGTGTGTGTGTGTGTGTTGTATTTATGCTGATAAATAAATAAAGGGAGACTAGTATAGATCTATTTCAAGTTATTTAGCTCTCATCAAGTAGCCATACCCTTACTGGGATTTGAACCTGGGCTGTATTACATATTATATGGGCATACCAGGGGTTGTAACACACACACATACATACATACATACATACATACATACATACATACATACATACATACATACATACATAGTCACAACCCCTGGTATGCCCAAATATGGGAGGGAGCATACTGCTTCCCTTTTTCTGTCTTTCGGCTCACCCTAGAAATCATCCAGGCAGAAAGCCATTTTTTTATGTTGCCTTTGTTACATTTGTGTTGCATTTGTGTTGCATTTGTACCAGAAAAAAATGCTGATTTTTTAAAAAAAAATTAAGTTGGTGCTCAATACATTTCCTGATACCCCCAAGGCTCAGCTAATACATTCCCCAGACAACGTTGCCTGTTTTCGGGCATGCATTGGAAAAAAATAAGAATTGCCTCTGACAATGTTAAGTAACTGCAGCCAATTCTGAATACCTGCTCAACTGGAGTAATAGATTCAGGCTGGGGAATTTTCCTGCCAAGGTTTTGTAAGAGTTCAATTGAAAGGACATGTTTCCTCATTTAACTGCTACTTAGTTACAGCTAATCAGTCCATTACATTTTGTTTGGACTACCGTCACATATAGCTATTACAGTCACACATTCTGCCTGAAGTTGCCTTTGAAAAACATTTCTAAATTTTACTTGATTTAGAATGCTGGTGATAAATGCTTCTTTGCTCTGGGGCTTCAATCATATCCATTTAACCAATGTTTCATGGCTCACAGCCATTTCTGGAACAATTTACAGTGCTGATCCTAATTTATAAAGTTGTATGCCTCGCAGGTCCTTCTCTCTGTTGCACTGACCATGAAAGTAAGTTTGACAAGAACGAAGCAAGGTTCTGTGGCACCTCTGGGCTTTTGTCAGCCCTTCAAGGTAGTCCAGATCAGGAAATCAAAACCAAGAAAGCTAATATTACTATTATTGTAAGGTACAATAACAGAAGTTTCAAATCTGAACGTGCTTCTCCCCTTCCTTGTCTTTATATACCTGAGAACTAGAGAAGTCAATTCTGGGACACTTTCTCCACTCCCATTCCTGCTTTGGACTCAGATGTCTCTTATTGTCTAAGCCCATGATGGAGAACCTATAGCATGCGTGCCACAGGTGGGACACGGAGCCATATCTGAGGGCACATGAGGTGTTGCCCTATGTCAGCTCCAGTGCACATGTGCACATTGGTCAGCTGTTTTTCGGCCTTCCAGAAGGCGGGGGAGGCCATTTTACAATACAATAATACAATACAATAGTAGAGTTGGAAGGGACCTTGGAGGTCTTCTAGTCCAACCCCCTGCCTAGGCAGGAAACCCTATACCGTTCCAGACAAATGGCTATCCAACATCTTCTTAAAGACTTCCAGTGTTGGGGCATTCACAACTTCTGGAGGCAAGCTGTTCCACTGATTAATTGTTCTAACTGTCAGGAAGTTTCTCCTCAGTTCTAAGTTGCTTCTCTCCTTGGTTAGTTTCCACCCATTGCTTCTTGTTCTGTCCTCAGGTGCCTTGGAGAATAGCTTGACTCCCTCTTCTTTGTGGCAACCCCTGAGATATTGGAACACTGCTATCATGTCTCCCCTAGTCCTTCTTTCTCTTAAGCTAGACATACCTAGTTCCTGCAACCATTCTTCATATGTTTTAGTCTCCAGTCCCCTAATCATCTTTGTTGCTCTTCTCTGCACTCTTTCTAGAGTCTCCACATCTTTTTTACATCGTGGCAACCAGAACTGAATGCAGTATTCCAAGTGTGGCCTTACCAAGGCATTATAAAGTGGTATTAACACTTCACGTGATCTTGATTCTATCCCTCTGTTGATGCAGCCTAGAACTGTGTTGGCTTTTTTGGCAGCTGCTGCACACTGCTGGCTCATATTTAAATGGTTGTCCACTAGAACTCCAAGATCCCTCTCACAGTTACTACTATTGAGCACGGTACCACCTAAACTGTACCTGTGCATTCTATTTTTGTTGCCTAAATGTAGAACCTTACTCTTTTCACCATTGAATTTCATTTTATTAGATAGTGCCCAATGTTCAAGTTTGTCAAGATCCTTCTGTATCTTAAGCCTATCTTCTGGAGTGTTGGCTATTCCTGCCAGCTGGTGTCATCTGCAAATTTGATGAGTTCCCCATTTATTCCCTCATCCAAATCATTGATGAAGATGTTGAAGAGTACTGGGCCTAAAACAGAGCCTTGGGGTACTCCACTGCATACTTCCCTCCATGTAGATGCAGTTCCATTGAGGACTACATGTTGAGTGCGGTTGGTCAGCCAGTTACGAATCCATCTGGTGGTGATGCTGTCTAACCCACATTCTTCTACTTTATTTAGTAGTAGGTTATGGTCTACCTTATCAAAAGCCTTACTGAAGTCCAAGTAAACTATATCAACAGCATTCCTCTGGTCCACTAATTTTCTCACATTATCAAAGAATGCAATAAGATTAGTCTGGCATGATCTGTTTTTGACAAATCCATGTTGACTTTTGGATATTACTTTGTTTGCTTCTAGGTGTTTGCAAATTCGTTGCTTGATTATTTTTTCCAGAATCTTTCCTGGTATTGAATTCAGGCTTCAATTCAGGCTTCAAGAAAGCCTCCGGAGCCTGTGGATGGTGAAAAAGCGGGCCCAACGGGCCTACCAGAAGTTCAGAAACATCAGTGAGGCCTATGCACATGCACAGGGGGGGGGACAGCACAGAGGGGGGTGCACGCATGTGTGGGAGGAAGGCATTGCATTATGGATGGCATCTGAGCAGAAAAACTTTCGCCATCACTAGTGTAAACTGCTGCAACTCCTCCCCCTATTTCCCAAAGTTATTCTCACACCCTATTTCAGCTCTGGAACAGGGTAGACAGCAATATTTTCTGTGACTTTACCACAGCTGATCAAAACATACTTATTTAGACAGGTGTTTCAGTTGATGATACAGATTACAGTAGATACTTTATATGTATTTCTGATGGATTGTTATATAATTGTGCTTGTATCTCCCTGTGGTGATCGGTTTTATGAACCATTTGTGGTGGCAAAATAAATCTACATATAAAGAAGGGGTATGTTTAGCTTCCCTGGATGTCTTCAAGCAGAATTTAAACAGCCATCTGTCATGGATATTTTAATATAGCTATCAGAGATTGACCTTAAAATCCACTTTTAATTCTGATTCTTTAAGTATGATAATATAATTTCTTTAATTTAAGCTGTGCTTCCAGTTTGGTACTTGGGGCCAACAAAACTGTTTTACAACATGTTCCTTATGCTAGCAAACTCCCAGTCCTATCTATTGTTGTTGATTTCTACTATGTATAAGCATTTTAATGTAGCCATTAGACTCCACTAGGCTTGGTAAGACTGTGACCCAACCCAAAGCAGCCATTTTAAATATAATCTATACCTCCAATGAGGTCTCAGAACCTTACATAACTTCCAGTATATTTTTAGAAAAGAAAATGTTAAAATGATGCCACCCCTTTCTTTGGATGCTTGGACAAGTCTCTAAATTTTGGATACAGAAATGGTTTGCCATTTTCTCCTTCCTAGGGCTGGAAGAGAGTGACTGGCCCAAAATCACACAGCCAACTTCATTCCTAAGGTAGAACTAGAATACATGATGTCCCAGTTTCCAACATGGTACCTTAACCATTACACCGCACAATCCTACTATAGCAATTGTTAAATAAGGTTGTCCATAAAACACGCTCAAAATTCTAAATATTGATCACAACTTGAGGAATCTCTGTACTTGTTCATTCACTGCAATGGCAAGTGCTTCGTGTGATGCTTCAGTACACAGATCTCACACTTCTGTTGGGTTGGCTGTGAGCTCCCTTCAAAATTATGTGCCATTTTATAGCTTTTTAAAAGGAGAGGAGTGCTGCTGCGGTGCCTGTTTCAGAAGCTCTTTTCGAATAAAACTCAGGAGTGCTTGTTTAGTTTTTTGAAAATAAATTACTACAATAGTCAAACATCAGCTATTATTATATAAACATAAGCATTTACATACAGAATGTAAAAAGAATATTAAAACTGCTGGCCCTGCATTAACAAGATCATTAATGGATATTATCTCTGCCTTTATCAAATAATCAATAAGCATTCCCTCTGAGTTTTCTTTATTCATGACATAGATGCAATTATTTCAGGAACTTGTGCAACATCTTACATAACCCCCAGCTGGTGATTTCAATTTGGATATGAAAGAACTTAACACTTATTTCATACTTCATACAATTTCTTCATACTTCTCATGTTCAAGCATATAATGCATTGACATTTTGGGCATTAACCTCATATACATTGCCAATAAACAAAATCAGTTTCACTCATCCAGACTTTCTATAATTTCACAAGATTTGGAGACTGATATTTTCATGGTCTCCAAATCACAACTTTGGTAAATGGCTCCTAAACATTTGCTTTAAATTTTATCTCTGAATACGGTCTAACATTTTTTCAGATAACTTAGGGTGATTTTGACCCAAATTTTGACCATTTTTATCATTCAATTTTTGGCATATTTGGATTCATTTATAAAATGCATTTCATTTATTCAGTTAGGTTCAACATTTTTTGAAATGAAAATAGTGCATGTTAAAAAGTGAGAGGAACTGAGAACTTCTTCGTGCAAGAAAAAAAACATACTTTACAGGGTGCCTTTAAAAAACAACCAGCAATGTTTCAGACAATTGCATGGCTCAGTGGAGAAAGAGATTTACTACCACAAACCTGTTTTAACCTGATTATGCAAATGAAACATTATTTACAATATGTGATAAAATTATCAATAATAAGAAAAAAATATGTTGGCTAATAGCTGCAGTGCTGTGGATCTGAGTGTTTGTCTAATAAGCAGCAGAGTATTTGCTTGACTGTTATCATAAGGTTCCTTTAGGGAGCAAGAATTTAGGACAGGAGATTTCAAAAATTTGACATCATTTAGAGGTTGTCTACATCAGTGTTTTTCAACTGGACGTACTGGCTAGGGAATTCTGGCAGTCAAGTCTACATATTCTAAAGCTGCTAAGGTTGAAAAATATTGGTCCAGATCTTTTCAGCCCAAATATGCTTATCTTAGATATTATTAGAGTTATAACTGATATAATATTCCCCCACTGAAGCTATTATAAAAAAGTTAGTTACCTTTGTTATAGATTTCCAATTCCTGACTTGCTTAAAAGCCATAAAGTAGGAATCTCACTTAGGATGTAATCAAACAAAAGGTTTCATATTTTTAAGCCACCCCTTTGGCAGAAAGATTCAACGAGCAAGAATCCACCAGCTTTATGGCATGAGCCAAAACTGATGTTTGATTTCACTAAAGAGTTCATACACTATTTATAAGGAAATCTCTCCAGTATATTTTTTTTTCTTTAAATGTAGGAGGTAGGCTCCTACATTTAAATATGTAAGAAATATGTAAGAAAAATAATTGTCCAATGCAAAAGTACACGTGGAGGGGGGAATTAAATCAACATGTATCTGTAAGATCAGATTTCTCAAATATGTAAGAAAAATAATTGTCCAATGCAAAACTACATGTGGAGGGGGGAATTAAATCAACATGTATCTGTAAGATCAGATTTCAAAATAAAAGGCTATGTATGCTCCTATTAAAATATTTACATTTATTGTTCCACAGACAAGGAAATATTACAAGCCTATCTTGCCACTTCATCCAAAGTATTTGTTGCCCTACAAACATGAGATCACTGTCAGCAGAATATATCTTTTTTGGTAAAATCCAACCTATATCTTAACGTAAAAAACAACATCGAATGAAAACCACTGCAAATTAGAACATTTCCCCTCCTTTTCATAAGCTTGCCCAAGAACAGGAAGACAAGGAGTTAATTCCCTCCATTCTTAGCCCTTGTTACATTGACCATTTGAAGTATTAATTTATAAAATGGAAGGGTGAGAAGACTCACACCCAATTTCTCCTTTGCGTAATCTACATTAATGAGAATACTGCTTCCCAACTTCTCCTTTAAAAGCTTTCTGGGACAGGGATTGGAATAAGGAGTGCATCAATGAGTAACAGACTATGGTTGGTATAATAGATTCTGCAAAACATTCAGAAGAGGAGAATTCTGCAAAATATCCAGAAGAGGTGCTATTGAAAGTATATCAGCATCAACAAAAAACTCTCTCCTTGAACCAAAGGTGCTTTTTCCAAAAGACAATTGGACTTTCTTGATTTTTTAAAAACATTCTGCTTCACATCCAAGAAGTTTCTTCGGTTCATCTGTAATGAGAAGCAAAAACTTTTTCACAGAAAATACCAAGGAAGTCCAATTGCCTTTTGGAAAAAGCTCCTTTGGGACAACCATGATCTAGATTGGGGGTGTCAAACTCAAGGCCCATGGGCCGAATGCGGCCAGTGTTATGCTTAAATCTTGCCTGCAGGTCAGCCTAGAAATAACAAAGGATCGATCTGCAGTGGCTATGGCAGCCAAAACCCTACATGCTCTGTTTTGGTTGGCAGATGCTGCAGGAGGCTGCCCAAGCTGAAAACATGAGTGGGGAGCCATTCTCCCCCCTCCAGCCAGCTGCAGAGAACTACAAATGCTGATCCGGCCCTCAAATAAATCCAATTTGACACCACTGACCTAGATACAATACAATACAATAGCAGAGTTGGAAGGGACGTTGGAGGTCTTCTAGTCCAACCCCCTACCCAGGCAGGAAACCCTATACCCGTGATGGCGAACCTATGGCACGCGTGCCACAAGTGGCATGCGGAGCCATTTGTCAGGGCACGCGAGGCGCTGCCCTGTAAGCTGGCCAGCGCGCATGCGCACGCTGGCCAGCTGAGTTCACCTTTTTTAAAGCTATCTTTTGCCTTCCCCAGGCTCCAGAGGATTTATAGGAGCCTGGGGAGGGCGAAAAGAGCCCCCCGCCCCCCCGGAGGCTTCAGGGACCGTCCCTGAAGCCTTCGGAACGCTTAAAACCACCCTCCGAACAAACCGGAAGTGACTTCCGGGTTGCTCAGAGGGTCGTTTTAAGCGTTCCGAAGGCTTCAGGGACCGTCCAAGGCTTCCCTGATGCCTTCGGAGCACTTAAAATGACCCTCCGAGCAACCCGGTTTGCTCGGAGGGTGGTTTTAAGCGCTCCGAAGGCTTCAGGGACTGTCCGAGGTTTCCCTGATGCCTTCGGAGCGCTTAAAATGACCCTCCAAGCAACCCGGAAGTCACTTCCGGTTTGCTCGGAGGGTGGTTTTAAGCGCTCCGAAGGCTTCAGGGAAGCCTCTGGACAGTCCCTGAAGCCTCTGGAGGGCCTCCGGGGGGTCGGGGGAGGCTCTTTTCGCCCTCCCCAGGCTCCTATAAAGCCCCTGGAGCATGGGGAGGGCAAAAAAAACCATGTAGAAATGGGAGGGTTGCGCGTTTTGCACGCATGTGCACTGGGGGAGTCGTGCGTTGCATTATGGGTGCGGCACACCCGCACTCGACCCCCCTGCACTCCCCCCACTTGTGGCACGCGAGCCAAAAAAGGTTCGCCATCACTGCCCTATACTGTTTCAGACAAATGGCTATCCAACATATTCTTAAAGACTTCCAGTGTTGGGGCATTCACAACTTCTGGAGGAAAGCTGTTCCACTGGTTAATTGTTCTAACTGCCAGGAAGTTTCTCCTCAGTTCTAAGTTGCTTCTCTCCTTGATTAGTTTCCACCCATTGCTTCTTGTTCTACCCTCAGGTGCCTTGGAGAATAGTTGGACTCCCTCTTCTTTGTGGCAACCCCTGAGATATTGGAACACTGCTATCATGTCTCCCCTAGTCCTTCTTTCTCTTAAGCTAGACATACCCAGTTCCCAGATTATAGACATCTTTCCATGAACAATTAAAGCAGCTGCTCCAAAGTATGGGGCTATTCTGAAAGCTGTCCTTAGTTGTCTGCTTCTGTCTCCAGGCATCATTTCCACTGGGACTTCCAGTGATGTGGCTGCTCATCCCTATACCCACAGAAACAACCTTGTAATCCTTGTACTGATGTGGTTTAATCTATGAATACTTCTTTCAGTCTTGGATTGCAGACCAATTATTTCCATGTTTATCTTGGAGGTACTTGAATCCTTTTTTACTTAGGTTTGTCCCTAATGCTGTTCTGCTTCCATTTGCCTAGTTTCCCACAAAGTGACACTATTTACTATGCTTATTTTATGTTATATATTTTCTTCTTCGTTTTGGTCATCCCACGTGTGTTTAATTGGTTTCTCAAACATCCACAGCAATACAGCTGCTCTGTTTGGCAGCCGCAAGGACCCACAGCCACCATTACCTCCCTCCATCTATAGTTTAGATATTTATTTTGGCACAGAAACTAAGAGTTGTAATTGGATGTTAAGTGTTAAGAGGCATGTAGAATTATTGTGACCACCCGAGTAGTGAGGAGGGTCTTTTTGCAAAGGAGATCATTCTTGTACTTTAGGGGCAATTTTAAGCCTGGCGGACTTCAACTCCCAGCTTTGCTTGCTGGGGAATTCTGGGAGTTGAAGTCCTTAAAGTTGCCAAGGTTGGAGACCCCTGCTTTAGACTCCTGTCTTTCAAATTAAAAATGTGTGTTATTTTTCATAAATATTTTTGTTGCAAATAAGTTTAGTTACTATGATGATGACCAGTTATTTGGATCTGGATCGAGCATTTGAAAATGCTCGAGCTTGTCCACGTGTTTAAGCTCTGCAGGTTGTGTGTGTAGGTATGTTTTAGCACATGGCACATGTCATGATTAGTCCGGAATTTTATGAAAGAATTTCAAATAAATTCTTCAGTATGATATTTTGGAAAATTCTAGAATACGGGAGGATAATTAGGTAGACAGACAGGTGGATGGTGAACAAAAAAAGTAAAATGTTACTGCAATAAATATAACAAGAGTGTGGATACATTTAAAACAAAATAGGAAGAATTCACCAAAATAAGATCAATAACCGTAAATAATTGTAATATAAATTACAGTATATAAAATGCACAATAAAGTTAAAGGACTGAAAAAAGAAGGGGGGGTCAAAAAGTCCTTTGGCAGTGATTTTTTTTAAAATCCCTGTTAATTCAGGTGTCAAGTGAGCTTTTTCTGAGAAGGTCATTCTACAGATGTTTTTTTTATCACACTGAAAACAGTCCTTTCAAATATTTAAATATCACATTTCATTCAGAGAGAAATACTAAACACTTCTGTTCTTAATGTCAGATAGGTAGAAAATTTTATTATAAGCCTCTAGGCACCCAAAATCTTCAAGGAAAATCTTGCCTCTTGGGCTGTAGAATGGGGTTTGTACCTTGATCCAGAATCAGATGTATTCTGTGATACTTCCTGTGCTTTGGATTACATTTTCTTCTGCTATACTCCAAGTTCTTAATCAGACTCATTCTATAGTCTTTTAAAAATCTTATTCATTATAATTATCAATTATTAAAATTAATTACTAATTATCAATGAATATTAATTATATTAGCTGTGAATATTCATTGGTAATTAATTATTTGATCTAATATTTCTGTCTGGATGGGAAGGTTTTTACCCATTTCTACTCTATTTTAGAGTGATTTAATATTTTTTGTAAATAACACTGAAATATTTGTGATAAATAAAAATGAGGGAATGAAACCTTAAATTTCATACACATGTACACTCTTTTCTTAGTTTCTAGAATGTTTTTGACAGTGATTGCACTAATGGCTCTTAATCTTGTCATTTTGTATATTATTTACTAAGGTTTCATTAAGGTGCTCCATTTTTTCAGATTCTGAGCAGTGCCCAATTATTTTAAAAAATTTAAACCAGCGTAGAATATAATCTCAGAAACAGGACTCCAGATGTTTACAGACCTTAAAGTGGAGAGGTATGTATGTGTGAAATTTGTATAAGTAATTTTTGCTCACTTAGTAAAGACCCAAACTATCTGAATAATTGGTCTAGAGATGTATTACTTACTAAGATTATTCAAGGGGTAATCCTTGATCAATTCAACAGATTTTAAACCTGATCTTCTTTCCAAATACTAAAGTGAAAGTAAAAAAAAATATTTGTGACAATACATAATAGGTCATCAATCCTAAATATTGCCTTAGAATCCACTTCTGATGGCTTCTTCTAAGCCCACATAACCCATCTGAAGCTTAGGATCAAAATTTGCTAATATTTTAATGTCCTAAATAAATTAAAATAGATATTAAAGGCTGACTTTTTTTACACTCCCCAAATAGTTGCATCTCTAGCTAACAATAGATAGAAATATTCCTGACATTTGTGCAAAATATTATAGGGAGGTAAAGAAAAAATGCCGTTGCATTAATTATCAGTTTTCTATTTGACAGTTTAATTAAGAACAGGAGAAAGTGTGTTCAAAGCTTATAGGATTCATGATGAATCACATACATTCTTATAGGCATCATATTCATGTCTCAGTTATACACATTGTGAACTGATGAACAGCAATCTAGCATCTTCTATTTAATAAATGTGATATCTGTTGGAATTGATAACATTAGTTCAGTAATTATGAGCTGTTATTTTCAGGCATCAAGGGGAAATGGGGAGATATCCTGGAAGTTTGCCATCTCTATCTTTCTTTCTGGCAGAGTCCTATGCCTTTAACAGATGTGTGATGACAAAAATGAAACAGGTGACTATTTTCTAGCATATGAAATTGGATTCACACGGGAATTGCTTTAAGCACTGAATGTCTGCTGGTTATATAGCAATTTAAAAATGCAGTAATCATCAGAACAAAAGATGGCCACACCCATAAATGATATATATTAGCTGGATTTATTTTTAAGTATGGCCAACAGCACAATCCAACTTTACCTTTTCTGAAACAAGCTTCTTATTGTCATTTGTTTATCTTTTGGTATGTGTCTTTCTGTGAGTGTTCAATTTGTTCTGGAAGAATTTTGTTTTATGCCGGGTGCATTCTACTTCCCCCTTAAAAGACAGCACAGACTTTCTATGTGCATTTCCACAGACATATTTCTCATGTTAGCTGCAGATTATTAAATTCCCCCATCTGGAGGGCACCAGCATGGGAAAGGCTGAGATTAGTCTTCTGACATAAATACAAAACATCCTTTGAAAAATTAATTGCCTATTCTTCTGGGACTAATGAGCTTTTTTGTTTTTTCCCCTTTCAATGGCTCAAAAATCTTTTGCATCAGCATAGCTTGGAGAAGTAAGTGTGCTACTGCAGGTATTATTTGTTTAAAGGAATGTCTCAACTAGATTCCTAGTTGTGAACATTCAACCCTTCTGATTGTATTTTTTTCTCCTTTTCCCATTTCATAAATATATCCTTTTTGTAACCAGAAGAGCTTTCAAAATTGGTAGCTTGTCATCTTGTGACCTCACCATTGGTGTACCAAAAAGAATGCCATAAAATAGAGCTTTGAATTAATATTACCATTTTTTGTTGAAATGCAATAGTCTATAATAGTCCAAGGATATAAAGGAATTGCTACACATGGAGTTTGCACCATTTCACTATTTACTCTAATCTCCTATAGTCTCACAATGCCTTCTCAGTTTGATAGCGGAGCTGTTTTGTTTCCAGCTCAACTGCAGGGTACTTTAAACAAGTGCAGCATGTCTGTCTTCTAGGAAACTGCAACTCAATAGAGCCTAAAGGGAGGTTTTACTCTGCTTCTAAGCAACCACGCTGCAGCCAGGCTAGGAAGCCTTCCAAAAGATAAGATAGTGTGACTCTCTCTCCAGTTACCTTCTTCCATAGGAATTACTGAAATGTTCCCTGCACAACCAGATGCTATTTATTTAGGTATTGCATTTTAGTATGGAACAGGGAGATGAAGTTTTCTTACGCTACATGGCAGTGATGGCTAAACTTTTTGTCATCACGTGCTAAAAGCACGTGCATATGCGCACATGCGCATCCATAATGCAATGTGTTTGTGACCCCCCCCTGCATGCCCTCATCCCACACATGAATCCCCCGCATGTGTGTGTGACCTTCACATGTGCCATGTACCCTGCACATGCATGTCCTGCACCCCCCACATGCATGCACATGTGTCTCCTGCTTGCACCCCTCTTCTCCGCGAATACACGGCAGAGAACTGAAACCAGCTAACCGGTGGGAGATGCACGCACGTGAGCAGTGGAGCTGAGCTCGGGTGATGGCTCATGTGCCCACAGAGAGGGCTCTGCATACCACCTGTGTGCCATCATGGTTATATGATATAAAACTGCTTATTGCTTTCCACATTTCTAAGTAAACTTAAGCTAAGAGGATTGCAGGCAATCTTGAAAGGACAGTGGTAGCCTAAATTGTCAGAAAATATATTTGAAAGAGATCTGTCCTTAGTATTCAACAGACATTTTTCTCTATGTAACAATAGAGTTACAACCAAATGCTGCCAATATTGCTTAATATGTTTATAAATGTGTAACCTATCTTTTCGGAAAGATCAAGGCAATTTTCAGGGAGATTTCCCCTTATTTTATCTTAGCATTAATGTGCTCTATATTCTCAAAAATTAAAGACAGGATATTAATCTGCTCAGTTTGCCTATTAATGGAAGACATGTAATTTGATGCCAAAGTATGTTTTGCATTCAGAAAGAAAGTCAATCCCTAACATCTTCAGTTAAAATAGAGATGGGAAAGCTCGTATAGCCGTGGCTGCACAATTGTTCATGTTGTTTTGCTCTCAAAGGGCTGCATCTGAGATGCAGCTATGATTTTACTGTAGAAAACAGATTTGGGTTTACTGACCTATTTTTTCTTTTTGGGGGAAAGCCACATTTTATGGATGTTTTAAGCTTCTTGGGGGCTTAATAACAAATACAGTATTTAATTTTATTTTGTGCCCCAAATCAAAGGAAAACAGCATGGCTATTATATGTTTTCTTGGCACTGAATTTTAGTTTTATACATTGAAGCGAAGGGGGCTTGTTTTGTGGTGTACACAAGAAGAAATTAGGAATCTTCCCTATACTTATGTGCTGTAGGTGTCTGCCTGCTTCTTTTTTAGGTAGTACCTTCCTCGTTTAAAAGAAAATAAGTTGCAATTGCATTTTCTGGGAACCAGTAGCCTCCAAATGAGACAAATATGAAACTCTTCATGATTCTTCAGGCGCTGTGGATCAATCAGAAGTAATTAAGTAGTAACATGGTATATTTGTTTATTGAAGCTGTCAGGCCTATAGTTATGTTTCTTTTTAGGATCTTTGCCTGCCACACTTTTTATTAATTTCCTATGCTGTTTCATTAATGTAGTAGTTGGGAGGGGGGAATAGAAAGGAGTAAGATTGTGGAATGTATTGTTGACATTCTTTTATAGAAGCCAAGGTCATCTTTTGTCTCCGCACCTCAACACCTGACCGGAAGCAGAGGGGTGTTGATGCCAGCGTGGAAGATGATGATTGGAACATGTGATGGATTATGGGGTGTGGGGTTAGATCATGAACTTTCAACTGGGTGGAATTCCAGGAAGAACATTAGAGTTGGAATTCCATAGACGTGCTAACTTGCCTGTATGATTAAAAGGGAACTTTAAGGATGATTCTGCCTTGGTCTCATGATTTCATACATGGTATTTAGAACGCTTAACAGAAGCAATATTTGGCTGTCCTTACATTTTGTTGTGATCAATGGGTACACTGCTTGAAGATCTGAATGACCAGAATGAGATCCTGAGAATGGAGAAAATCTATGTAGTTGCTAAGCATTGTCACCAACCTTATAGCCCCTGACCAATTGTCCTTCCTTGTTGCCCTCTCTCAGAATGAGAAGAATGATCTGCAAATTGGGATTCAGGTAAGGAATTAAGAGTTGTAGATATCCTTTCTTTCCCAGCATCCTAAAATGTGTTGTCTCTAACCCAACAACAATATGAAGCTATCAAAGAACATCAGGTTGTTATTATTAAGGTAAATACATAAAAGCTATCTTTCAAATGCACTGAATCATAAGTCCAATGTTTTGGGTAAACCTAGACTATGTGTTTTGTTTATACTTCAGATATGTGAATATAAAAAATTAGATTAACTGGATGCCATTATGATTAAGTTGGCTATGACAGAGAGCAGGTCTGCTGACCCAGGTGCTGAATCCTTGGGGGAAATGAGCCATGTTCTTTGATGCACCAAACCTCTTGGAGTGTTTCCTAGAAGGAGCAAAATGAAAGCAAGATGTGGAGCAAAGGACTCCTTATTAACCAGCAACTCCTGCCAAACCTTTTAATGTAGCCGAAAGGAGCTATAATATGATTTTAAACCACAGAAAAGCAAAATACAGGACAGTTTGGGCATGAAAGTTAGAGCCAGGATTCTTTTTGGAATTGTTTAACAGCACTCTTTTGCCAAGTTGAGTGCATATGCTTGTTTCCTCTGTGACTGATGCAAGTTGAATCAAATGATTATAAACAACTGCTTACACTTGAAGAGAAGGTTTCAGCTGTAATTACCTTTGAATTTATTCATAATTATCATTCAGGAAATTACTTATCTCAATTCCTGCCAAAGGGAACAATTGGAAATGGCTCATTTTTCCCCATTTCTAAAGCAATGGGGCTTCTTTCATTTTATAGGCTCACATTTGGATTGGAAAGAAATTAGACACTTGACTACCATTCCAGATATGGTTTTTTCTCCCTCTTGGTTATTCTTTTTTCCCCTCCAACAAAATTACTGTATAGTTTATACTAGATGAATAGTTGTGTTTTGGTCAGGTGGAAATAAAATGGCCTAGATTTGCGCTTCTTGGATATCCCTTCATGGGTGCTGAAAATGTTTTTGGCTGAAGTTTTGATCTATAAACAAATTCTAAAAGAAAAAGATGGGGAAAGGAAATTGTGCATGTACACATACATAAAAGCTGCAAGACCACATTACCTCATTACATTTACATAGAAGGCATCTAGTTCATTGGAGTAAGAAACAATCTTGGGGAAAATTGGAATTTAAATGGTCCATTGCCTAACTGAAGTAACACTAGCAACTTGCAGCTAAAGTTTTGGCTGGCTGCTTCAAATCAACATGTGAAATTTAACTTCCTCCTGTCTCTCTTTACTTGCCTCCTTGTATATATTGAATATGGCTTTTTTGTTCTTTTTTATTCCACAGATTTTTGTTTTATTTTATTATTCTGTGGTTTCAAATGTGTGGGTCTACACAAATACGGTGGCTCAGTAGCTAAGATGCTGAGCTTGTCGATAAAAAAGGTCAGCAGTTCAGCAGTTGGAATCCCTAGCACTATATAGTGGCGTGAGCTTCCGTTACTTGTCCCAGCTTCTGCCAACCTAGCAGTTCAAAAGCACATAAAAATGCAAGTAGAAAAATAGGGATCATTTTGGTGGAAAGGTAACAGAATTCCGTGCGCTTTTGGCATTTAGTCATGCTGGCAACATGACCACAGAGACGTCTTTGGACAGCGTTGGCTCTTCGTTTTGAAATGGAGATGAGCACTGTCCCCTAGAGTCAGAAACAACTAGCAGGGGAAGCTTTACCTTTACTTTACACACTCCGGTCTATTTTTATTGCTCAAATTAGAAAGACTGGGTGTAAATTTTTGCTCCTCGAAGGATTGGGTTTTGAACATGCCTTTTGCAATTTACTCATTTCTTTGAAGTTTGTGTCAAAGCAAGATAGACTCTAAAAGGGTAAAGGTAAAGGTTCCCCTCACACATATGTGCTAGTCGTTCCCAACTTTAGGGGGTGGTGCTCATCTCCATTTCAAAGTTGAAGAGACAGCACTGTCCAAAGACATCTCCATGGTCCTGTGGCTGGCATGGCATTCAATTTTTTCACTGTTGTGATTGAGGGTTTTTTTTGTTTTTTAAAACTGACTTCAATCATTACCTATAGAGAGGAGCCAGAGATAAGACATACATTGGTGGGTTGGAGGAGGAATCTTGATCCTTTCAACCTTGTCCTTATGTCCAAACTCTTTGTCCTTTGCTGTAGCCTCCAGTTATGGGTTTCATGATATTGTTTTGTGGGCACCACTAATTTTCCTGGAAGAAGGAAATGCTCACCCTCTTAACAATACTTCTAAGAAGATTGGGGCTTTCACAGCCTGAGCAACTTTCTTCTCCATAAATTGATATTATGGAGAATATATAAATTTGTGTGTGTGTGTGTGTGTGTGTGTGTGTGTGTGTGAGTGTGTGTGTGTTTGTAGATTTTCACGGATGTAGGTATGCTGGTCTTGTTGTATTCAGGTCTTTTCCCATGTAAGATTGAGATTGTCTTGGCAACATTTCAGTGAGGTCTCACTCGCCATCTTCAGGCTGGGTTTTGGGTTTAAAGCGTGGCTGGAGCTGCCATCTTTCTATAAATCTAGAAAGATTTATAGAAAGATGGCAGCTCCGACCACGCTTTAAGCCCAAAACCCAGCCTGAATACAACAAGACCAGCATGTGTGTGTGTGTGTGTGTGTGTGTGTGTGTGTGTGTGTCTTCATAGATTTTCATGGGTGTAGGTATGCTGGTCTTGTTGTATTCTGGTCTTTTCCCATGTAAGATTGAGAGTATCTTGGTGACGTTTTGATGAGATCCCACTTGCCATCTTCAGGCTGGTGCCTTTGGCTTCGTGCTTGTGCGAGCAAAGCGTGATTGGAGCTGCCATCTTTCTATAAATATTGGTGGGTGGTGGGTGGAGTACTGGCTTTGTTGCTGTAAGTGGATTGGTTGGCTGTGTTGTAACATCTTGATTAGTTGATGGAGTTGGTGTTTGCAGATTAGTTGACTGTTTCGTAACATCCTGTGTGGCTGAGGTACTGGCTGTGTGCCTATTGTTCTTTTGTGTTGTAATGACCTGGGTAATGGGCTGTGTGATGACATCCCATAGACCAAATACAACCCTCATTCAGAAGCCAAACCATGGCGGCATCACCAACTGTTGCACCCCACCGACCCCCACACAAAGCAAACTGACACACACCATGAACATATGGCCAGACCGCAAACTCGGAGCCAAACCAAAGTCCGGGATGTTATACCACAGCCATCTGCTCAGGACATTATATCACAGAACTCAGGAGGTTACAACGCAAAGGCTCAGGATGTTACAACGCAGCCAACCCCTCAGGAGGTTGCAGCACACGACTCAGGATATCACTACAATAGAGTCAGGATGTCATCACACAGCCCATTACCCAGGTCATTACAACACAAAAGAACAATAGGCACACAGCCAGTACCTCAGCCACACAGGAGATATAGATAGATAGATGATAGATAGATGATAGATAGATAGATAGATAGATAGATAGATAGATAGATAGATAGATGATGGATGGATGGATGGATAGATAGATAGAAAGAAAGAAAGATGATAGATAGATAGATAGATAGATAGATAGATAGATAGATAGATAGATAGATGATAGATAGATAGATAGATAGATAGATAGATAGATGATGGATGGATGGATGGATGGATAGATAGAAAGAAAGATAGATGATAGATAGATAGATAGATAGATAGATAGATAGATAGATAGATGATAGATAGATAGATAGATAGATAGATAGATAGATAGGAACTAATTCAAATGGGCAGGATCAAAGAAGGTAGTACAAAATGTAGATGTTAATGGCTGCATAGCACACGATTTCACAGAACTACCAGGAATGGAATCTGAAAGTCAAAGCTTAAGGTAGAATCAAAAATATAGTAGAATGAAATTATCACAAAGATAACAATTTTCCTTGAATCAATTAGCACAAATTCAAAACACACATACACTACATTAGCACACTGTTGTGCATGGCAAAAATGGAACATAACTCTGAGGAGGAAGATTCATACACACATTTTTAAAGCAATGATCATTGAGTTACAGAAAGAAGGGATGGAGAATAATAGAAAAGAAGAACATGAGAATTTGGAATTGTATAGCAGGAAATTCTAGGGCTCTGATGTGATGTCAGGGTTAGGGTTATTATGCTCACACCGAACCAGCAGTAATGCCAGCAGCAACCCACACCTGATTCTATCTAATGTATAGCAATAGCAATAGCACTTAGACTTTTATACCACTTCATGGTGCTTTACAGATCTCTCTAAGCAGTTTACAGAGTCATCATATTGCCCTCAGCAATCTGGGTCTATATAAGTGGCTGAGTTCACAACCCATTTCCTCAGGTCCAACAAAATCAAATCCCCCCCCTCCCCAAAAAATAACCAAGCAACATTTATGTCCCAGTCAATCTTCATAAGGCCCTTTTTAAGGCTAGAATCTGTTTTTTTTAAAAAAAAAAAAACAAAGTTTTTAATTGGTTTTTTGATGTTTTACATAGGGAAAAGGTAAGGGAAAGGTTACAAATTTTGGCAGCAGTGAAATGCGGTAGGTGCACCCCCCCCCTCCAAACTCATAGTATACATTTGCATAAGATTCAATATTAAGTAGTAACATATAGTCAGTGTGGTAAATTCAATTGGTAATTTCGACCAGTTTATATCAGGTGAATTTTCTTACTCATTTGTGTGATCTGAGCTTTCTTGATGTCGCCCCATCTCCCCCCGCTGGCAGAGCTCCGGCCCCTCCCATGTCTTGTATGTCTATTGTGGAGTCTTCTGGTTTTTCTAGGAGTAGTTTGTTTTTCTCCATAAAGGCCTGCGCCTCTATGGGTGTATTTATTCTAACTCTTGTCTCCTCCCAGAATATTAACATACCTTCAGGCATCAACCATCTAAACCACACCCCCTTCTGGTATAATTTATTCGCCAATTGCGAATAATGTTTTCTTTTTTCCCTTACTTTCTTGGGGATCTGTTTCAGAATGGTTATCTCCTTATTTTTGTATGTCAAGGCTTGCCCCCTTTGTGCATTCAGAATTTCATCTCTTGTGCTTTTCCTAAGAAATTTAATATGTACCTCCCTGGGAACATTGTGTGTTCTAGCGTAAGCTGAGTTCACTCTATAGGCCAGGTCTATTTCCCACCCCATCTGTTGTTTCTCCTTCTGAATATACTCAGCCAAAATGTTTGTCATGATGTCCCTTATATTTTCATCATCTGTCTCCATCACATTTTGAAATCTAAGACAAAAAGACATTCTCTCAAACTCTATTTTCATTTGTTGGGTGTCAAGTTCTTTGTTTCCCTTCTGCACCCCCTCTATCCCCTCCCTCATCTCAGCTGCCCCGCCCTCCAGAAAATCCAGTCTCTGTGAGTTCTTATTAATTTTATCCTGGTTCTCTTTAATTTCTTCTTTCATCTCCTTCAGTTGTCTCTTTATTTCCTCTTGTCCCTGTAGAATTTGCTGAAACATTTGATGAAACTCCAGCTCCGTAGATTTAGGTTGCTTTAAGGCTGTTATCGTTGATTGTGTACTAGGACTGGATGTCGGGGCAGAGGCAGCAAAGCCTGGCTTTCCAGGGGATGGTCTTTTAGATGCCATTGTTTATAAAGTAAAGAGTCCAGTCAGTATAGAGAAGGATCAATCAGGAGGGTAGAACAGCCAGGAGAGTCCAAGAGACAGAGGGTTCAGGCAGAAGAGAGCTTTTATTTCCACTGACCCTGGCAATAGAGCCAAATTTCCACTCCAGGGAGTTCAAAAAACAGCAATCCACAATAGATTTGTCTGAGTAGCACGGAGACAAAGACCGGAAGCCTGAAGTTTTAAAGGTGGAGACAGATTTCACATTTCATAAAGACAATGGAAGTGTGCCATCTTGCCTTGCCAGCTTCGGGTTTAGAGGCAACAAATAAAGTTTTCAAAGTTCAAAAGTTCAAAATTTCCAAAGCTTCCAGATCTTCATTATATTATAAGTTTAAGTCCAAAAATCCACTTAGTAAGGGTGTGACATCATTGGTTTGGCTCTCCCCCTCCTCCTTCCCTTGGGGCTAAGAGCACGCTTGTTTCCAGCCGCTTGTCTGAGGGGGGGGGGAAATCCCCGTCCCTCCAGCCGCGCCTCTCCAAATCAAGCCGAAAAAATAAAGTTTACACAACTGGCAAGTTTTAAAAGTTAGTTATGGGAATGGAGGAAGTCTACGCCTCACCGCACCGCCGCCGCTTCCTTCAGCTTTCTTTTTCTCCGCACGGCATCGCAGCGAAGACGCCGGAGCGTCTCCCCATCGTGCTCCCCAGTGCCTGGAGCGAGGCGGGGGACCTCCCGCTGGCCGCCGCCGATCCAGGGATCCCCCGCAGTGCCGCCCCTTTGGCAGGACGCCTCTACGGGGCGTCCTGTGCCCCCCAAGGAGTGGGAAGCCCACCGGGGATGGGGGGGGCGAGCAAGGCTTGCTCTTCGCCGTCGGCCGCCGGAACCGGAAGAAGGCTAGAATCTGTTTTAATGTAGGATAGTTTATGGTTAAAACTCAATTTATTTTTTAATTTATAATTTTTCAATTGCAGCACAAGCGCATCATTAAAAAAAATCTAATAATCTTGTAGGTACATTTTTTAAAACCTCAGGGATAAGACTAGCTTCTCAACAAGAGAAAACTTGTAATTTTAAAAAATCTACTAGGCCTTGACTCACAGCTTTATCTATGTTAAGGAAGGATCATAATTATTATGGTATTTCTGCAGTACTGGTAAAAGTAGGTATGGAAATATTATACTGCTGAAAAGAAGGGCATCTTTTAAAACGATTACTGCCTACATGGTATGCATTTTAATGCTTTCACCTTGTATGTATAAACTTAACTTAACTTGCGTATTTATACTGTGTCTGTGTGTGACTGTATGTGAGACTGTGTGTGTAATGTGATTGGCAGTTATTTTCCTGAAAAAGAAAAACAACGATAGAGCAAGTAGGCAAAGTGTCCAGAGGGAGGATAGTATAGTTTCATTTAATAGCTCTATCCATTTTTGTTTTTGTTTTAATTTTCCAAGAAAAAAAACACAATACAACTATTTTTTTTTTAAAAAGGATTAATAGAGTGGTATCCAAAAATATGTCTATCAATATAACAAAACTGAAGAAATGGCTAGGAATTAATAAAAATTATTCCAGCCATTTTATTTTTTAAAAAGATCAAAAAGCAATAGTCTCAAAACCATAACATCAATATTTAATTAAACTAATCAATATCAGCAATTAATTAGATCTTAAGATCATAACAACAGCACTTATACTCCCAAAACATGTCTAAATGTGACCCCAGGCACATTTTGAAACAGCAAGTGCAGCAATAATAGAATGAAATATACAAAGAAAATAATAAATACAAATACAATCAGTGATATTTTAAAAAGAAAACTAATGGACTTCACAAATAAAAAATCAAATGACAAGTATGCTGATGGGGAAATGATTATTTAGCCATTAGATAGTCTAGTGTTATACTTTCTCCTATAGGTATGACAGTGGTTTTTGAAGAAATATATTTGTTCAAAATGAGAGGTCAGCAGTTTTATAGCATCTGTTGGAATCATATCAGACCTCAGCATGACATAATTCCTGCTGAATGTGATACTTTTTTTTACTACCGGTTCTGTGGACATGGCTTGGTGGGTGTGGCTTGGTGGACGAGGCCATGTTGTCATGTGGCTTGGTGGGCATGGCCAATTTAGCAGTCCATTTTGCCAATTTAGCAGTCCAGTAAACAATATATAGCAGCCCCCTTTTCTATTCTTCTATTTAATATTGCATGAAGCTTTTGCTCTAGGGGTTTTTTTTTTTTACTAGTGGGGAGAGGTTGGCAATACCTGGGGATTTCTGGGAATTTTTCCTCTCTGTTAGAGGCACCAAAATAACCAAGATGATATAAGGTCTCCTGCTGGAGCAGGGGGTTGGACTAAATGACCTCTGAGGTTCCTTGCAGCCCTGGATTGATATGCTGTTTCAAAGCATCCTCTGAGGCTGCATCTAGTGCCAAGATTTGTGGTCCTTCCTTGCTCTTAGTTTACTCTCCATTGGGAATGGCTTGTAAATCCCACTGATTTTGGGACAGAAAAGAATTCATTGGCTGCTATGTTTTAAGATAGTTATGATTTGCTGATTAAGCCATACAATACTCAGCCATTGTGTATGAATTAGAAAATGATGGTGAACTATTTGGACTGGCTATATTAAAAATTTGGAAAATGCCTAACTTGATTCTACTGGTGTGTCACCCCTCCCAAACAAAAGAGAAACAATTCTGTCTCCCCTTCCCCCCCCCCCAGCTCCTTAACATCTAGGCAGCAGCACCAAGGCTGTCCCTATACCCGGTTCTGAATTTCCACTGCAGAGCCACTGCTGTCATTCAAAAAAGGTTGCCTCATGATGTTTGCCAAAATGTGTGAGCCTTGGGAAAGAGTGCAATTGCCCCAGCGACCCAGCACTTCCCAGGGTCTGCCACATGCCACTTGCCTTTAGATGGTGTTCTTTTTCTGCTGAGAGGCCTCTGTGGGTCACACAAGACCTTCAGTATTGAAGTATCTTTGGAGAATTCTCTTCCACAGCCTCTGCAGCGTTCGGAAACTGCGGGAAAGCACACCCTGTTCTTGTGTGATTTTAAGATGCTCCAGAGGCTATGTGAGAACATGACCCTCTCTTGTGACTTCAAGAAAGTCTGGAGATTTCAAGAGACCACACGCCATTCTCACACAGCTTTCACAGACTCTGGAAATCATACAAGATCAGGGTGTGCTTTTGAGAAGAGCTATTGTCATGTGCTGGTGAAGGCTGGCAGGCCACCTGAAACGTCATGGTGTGTCACCTTTGATATGCATGTCATCATTTCATTAACACTGATTTAGAAACTATAATGGTTATTTTTATGTCATTCTAACCCAGAATGTTTTTTAAAAAAACTTCATCACAGCCTAGCACACTGTGCAATCCCACTGGGGAAATAGAGCTGTTAATCCCACATTAACCTAAGAAATAGCAGTAGCAGATTACTTTACCCATGATTCGGCAAGTATGTGAGTAATTTGCTTTTGCACATATGTGCAATGTAAATTGGACTCCATACAGTATATTAGTTATTTACGGTTTTTCTGTGTATCTTATGAATGTGTTAATCTTAATTAGAGATGTTTTGAATGTTTGGCCAGTGTGGTAAATCCTTCATGCATTGACCTGGTTTGGATGCAAGAGTGAAAGGTTTTTGAATGAACCTCCAGTTTCTTAACTGCCCCTTTTCCTCATTATATTTGGCAAATCAATAAGTTTCTGTTTTTGTCTAAGCCTATTTTAGTCTTACATCTGTCATGGACAAATCGTGAACTGTATTGATCACTGTTAAAACCAGCCACATTTTTTTAAAAAAATCAGTTCAGTTTAACTTTATAACCCTGATTTGTTTTCTTGCACGGTAAACAAAAATTATCATACTTTTAAGGTTTACATGTAGCCTGATCTGCAGTTAATTTGTGGTCAATGGAAAACAGAAGCAAAAGTCTTGGGTTGCCTCCTTGTGGCCATTGTGAAGGAGAGGGTGGGTGAGCTCACCAAGTCAAGGCATTCTCTCAGAACATTCTCCCATGAAAATGCCTCAGTAGGATGTTTTTGTTCCATCTAGATTTTTCTGGTTTTTGAAGGGAGAAATAATTGGTGGAGGGGGAGAGATCTGGAGAATATTTCCAATGCAGTATATATTGAATTCCCCTTGTCTTGCTTCTGCAAATATCCCCCTAAAAAGTTAGTCTTTTCCCTGAACATTTATACTCCGTGGCAAATACAGGTTTTGGATACCTGTACTTGTTACAATGCTGAGTATTTCAGTCTTAAAAACAGCAACACTAGTTTTCATCTGTTACAAACATTACAGCACTCATACTGTAAGATATTGATACATAGTCAGTTTTTCTAAAAAATAAAAATAAATTTTAAAATGCGGGATTCAAGGCTTTGAAGAACCAAGAACCAAGCTGTATATAACGGAGATGCTTTAAAATGAATTCCGTTCAACAGTATTCTGTTTGGTCATTGTTTGCTCTTGTTAAGGACTGAGCTGCACTTTTCTTCAGAAAGTGGAATGGGAAATGCCTGTACTGTATGTTTTTTCCTTGACTTTCCTGAGAGACAGACGAGTGAACTTTCAACTCTCCAGTAATCTGTAATGTGGGAAAGTTCCATTTTTAGGTTTACATGAAGGAGCTACCTCTGAGAATAGCCTTTTGGCCTGGTGGAAAAAAACTAGAAACATCCCAGGAAGTCACTGAAACCTTGTAGTACTGTGAGAATTTGAATAAAAATAAACACTGGATTATTTCAAGCAAACTCCCTTGAGAAAACAAAGTAGGCTTATTCAGAACGGTTTGTCTAATCTTGACAGAACAAGAAAAATTAGCAACTGATTCCAGGTTTTCAGGGGAGGGAGAAGCTAGTAACATAATGTTGAAGTCTTTGAGAGAGAAAGAAAAATAAAAGGAAATGCTAAATGATATCAGACATGAACAGTGACTAGAGACTAGAACAGTGAATCTTCATGAGAAAATGCAGAGTCAGAGTGAATGACTTGGAAAAGGTGTTAGATGGAATTCTTAGAAGCTTGAGTGAAAAACTCAAGAGTTCCAAATAACCAGGCAGCAAATATTTTCTCAAGAGAATTAATGGTTCAAGTAGCAGGAGGAGCTAATATTCATGTTGTGAGTTTGTGAAGCTTCAAAAAAAATTGTCCCCCAGCTGGCAAAAATAAGTGAGAAGCATTTTGTCCTTTTTGAAATTATGATTTCTATAATAAAATAATATCCTATTTTATTTTATAAAATTGAACTTTATTCTCATATACACCCATAACATCAATTAAACAGGCACATTAAATAAATAATATCCTGTAAAGGAGTAAGCTATAATGGTTTGGGAGAAGGGTTCTTTCCTTCATATTAACACATCTCAGATGTCTTGATTGGCCCTTTTCGAGGGTTATGAAATCAAAAGCATGTAGGAGAGCCCAGCTATTCACCCCAACCCTATCTTCCTCATCCTGCCCTACAGAAAAGATCTGCAATTAAGTTGTACCCACAACTTAGTGCTATTATAATTGCACTAAGTTTCCTTGATTTCACTGAGATTTAGAACTGTGCTCAAAATAACACAGAGCCTAATTCAAGGCTTTTCTCCTCTAGATGGAAAGGTTTGAAGTGAATGAGGTGGGCAAAATGTATACAGTATGTGTATTTCAGTCTCACACTATGACTATTATTTTTATTAGCCTTACTAGCTGATAACCTGGCATTGCCTGGGTATTTATAGACGTTGAAGCATTTGTCTGACAGGGAGCCATTGAGAGAGACCTTTCTTTCCCCTTCCCCCCCTTCCCCCCCTTCCCATCATCCCTGCCTTCTCCCTTTTCCCTCCCATTTGCTCCTCTTTCCTGTCCTGCAGGGCCGGATTTTCCTATAGGCTAACTAGGCTTCAGCCTAGGGTCTCAAGATCAAGAGGGGCCTTTTATTTTTATTTATTATCCGTGCCACATTTTTTATAAAGGTTAGTACCAATTACAACATGTTTCATTTAATATATTGATATATATCACAGTAATGATGTATTTTATTATCTCTCATGTAATTTACAAACTTTAAAATGGGAGGTGAAAGGGCCCCATAAATGGAATAGCCTAGGGCCTCTTTTCATCTAAATCCGGCCCTGCTGTCCTCTCTTTAATCCTGGCACTTTGCTCCAAATCCATCAGTTGCTTCCACATTGGTTCACTGGAGGGCGAACGTCACAGCTGGCTTTCCAGAGGAAGTTGCAAAAGAACTGACATCACATACAATTGCCGCTCTAGGACATTGCACTCACTCTCTTTAACGGCCCAGGCATTCCAGAATTATGCTGGAACATACAGACACATAGACACCCCAGGAGTGTCTTTCCCTCCTCCCCCCAGTATTTATTTCCAGAGGGTAAGTCATCTGTTTGGTTGAAATTGTTCGAGGTGCTCCAGAGTTATGCTGGAACATATATACATACATACTGTACAAGATATATCAAATCAAATCAAATCAAATTTTATTTGATTAGCCGCACCCTCTCCAGAAGGACTCGGGGCGGCATACAATTAAAACACATAAAAATACAAATATAACAATACATAAACATATACATATGCATGTGCATGGAGGAGGTAAACAAATGAATAAAATAGCATTAAAATTTCAATTTAAAATCCCCTCAATTACAATACAAAATATACAATTTAAAAAACCCGTCAGGAGCGATATGATAAAACTATGGTTGAGCCAGGCCAGCTACTTGAAAGAGGTGGGTCTTGAGTTTTACGCGGAAGGAGCGGAGGTCAGAGGTGGTCCTAATATCAGGGGGGAGGTCATTCCACAGGGCTGGGCCCATCACAGAGAAGGCTGTGCTCCTAGGCATCGCCCCCCGACACTGTCTGGTGGACGGCACCTGGAGAAGTCCCTCTCTGTGTGTAGGTACCTATGTATGTATGTATGTATGTATGTATGTATGTATGTATGTATGTATATATATATTAGAATAATGCCTGAAAGAGGCTTATTTATAGGAATATACAGACTGGCTTTTCTACGACTAATGAATTTGAGTTAGAAAACTGATTCAATCCATTTGAATTCAATTAGAAAAATCACTTCAATTCAATTTTCTGAAGGAATCTAATTTGATCTGAATCCAGTTCAAAAAGAAGATTTAGTTCACAGACTTGACAAAAATGTTACTGAATCTCTGAAACTTTGCCAATCTGGCTTCTTTAATAGTACAAGAGGAACCTCCATTAATCGGATTCCAAAACTTACAATACAATGCAATAGCAGAGTTGGAAGGGACCTTGGAGGTCTTCTAGTCCAATCCCCTGCCTAGGCAGGAAACCCTATACCATTTCAGACAAATGGCTATCCAACATCTTCTTAAAGACTTCCAGTGTTGGGGCATTCACAACTTCTGGAGGCTAGATGTTCCACTGATTAATTGTTCTAATTGTCAGGAAATTTCTCCTCAGTTCTAAGTTGCTTCTCTTCTTAATTAGTTTCCATCCATTGCTTCTTGTTCTGCCCTCAGATGCCTTGGAGAATAGTTTGACTCCCTCTTCTTTGCGGCAACCCCTGAGATATTGGAACACTGCTATCATGTCTCCCCTAGTCCTTCTTTTCATTAAACTAGACATACCTAGTTCCTGCAACCGTTCTTCATATGTTTTAGTCTCTAGTCCCCTAATCATCTTTGTTGCTCTTCTCTGCACTCTTTATAGAGTCTCCACATTTTTTCTACATTGTGGCAACCAAAACTGAATGCAGTATTCCAAGTGTGGCCTTACCAAGGCATTATAAAGTAGTATTAACACTTCATGTGATCTTGACTCTATCCCTCTGTTGATGCAGCCTAGAACTGTGTTGGCTTTTTTGGCAGCTGCTGGCTCATAATCTCCAGTATTATGTTTGTGGACCTTGGATTAAAAGAGATGTGAGGAACTTTGGGTTGGGAAAAATATACTGATTAACTGATCCTAGTTCAACTAGATTCCCAGTTTAGGAATTTAGGAGTATTCCGCTGTTTTGGGAAGACTCTGCCAGCCTCTGGTTCATAGATGGTTTCTGTTACAAAAGTGAATTTTCTTTTCAAGATTTCTCTTGTGTATATGTCTCTGCTAGACTTCTGACTTTCCTTTTAAAAACAAAGAAAGCAAGTCTAAAGTCAGATTGGTTCCACTGCTAGATTTCAAAGGTATCTGAGCATCTTTGAAAGATATGAAAAATAACTGGGCTAAGATTATTAAAAGGCAGAAACTGTCTATGTTACTCAAACCTATATTGTATGGAAAATACTCTGAGTGTTCTTTGACTAGAAAGCTGTGTGTAAAAATAAACAATAAAAGAAGAAAACAGAGCTGACACATTTTACTGATAGCAAATATGATGCTGTATGCATTCTTATTCCTTCACTCATGGCAGATTGTGAAGTCCTTCTCTGTGATTCATGTTTTCAACAAAATCAAAGGAATGCATAATCCAGAATATAGAATATTCTAACAGATTTATATTTATGAAAGAACACCCCATCCCTGGTCAATGGGATGCCAAATTTAGAAACTCAATATCCTGGTGGAATTGTAGTTCTTGACAATATATTACATTCTGGTTAATAGAATACATGATTTTCACATGATTCTATGGTTCAAGAAGGAATCATTGTTTAAAATATATTTATTTCCAGATAGTCATAACTCAGTCCAATCAACTTATCAATATATTTATCAAATATTATTTATAACTATTACAACCAAGTTTTGGAATCTGCAATATTCCAAATGTTGCTGAACTAAAATTTTATTTTTTTTAAAAAAAGGTTTCTTTGGGCAGTTTTTCCAAAAATAGAAAAAAATTCTCACCAGATGGACTCACTTTCTCTTTCCACTTCCTCCTTCCGGAGCATCCCGACTTCATCAGCCTGGGGGCTGCCTGTTTACCGCCAGCTTGAAGAACTTCCCTTGGGTCAATCAGGGACTTTGCGATGTCCCTGAGACCAGCAAGGCTTTGTCTTCCTGATCACCATCTCTTAGGTCCAGCTGGACCATCTAGCGGCAAAAGTGTCAACGGAAGTCTCAGAGTGTCGAGACTGCATGTTGTGTCATCGTGACGTGGCTCCTCCTTCTCCGCTGAACTAAAATTTTTAATGGTTCCACCAGCACAGACGCTAATGATGAATGTGGAATTTGTTCTTCCTAATCCATGCTCTAATATATAAATATTTGATACATTGAATTAGAGTTTGATGGAGAGAAACAATGGGAGAAGAAATAGTACAAAACTAAAATCCTATTTGCATAGTTTCATTAACTATATATATGAAAAAGGAAACAACTCCTCTATAAATATAAAACATATTTTATTGTCTCCTGCTTTCAAGTTCAACCTTTAACTCCTCCCATAACTTTTATGTTCCTTTCTATTATTTTCCTAAGAATTGTAACAGTTGCACAAGAAACTGGGTTCATTGTCCAGATCCTTTCTGACTTTTAATGACACATTCCCATTAATATCTCTAAGAATAAATATTGTCCCAACTTTCAACTGTCATGTTTGCATAATAAATCAACAGATCTAGCATATGCACATACACATATATAAAACTGCATATAAAATTCAAAATTGTTCCCTGCTGTGAGATTTTATATAGCAGTGATGGAGAATCTTTTTTGGCTCCCGTGCCACAAGTGGGGGGAGCGCAGGGGGGTCGAGTGCGGGCGTGCCGCACCCATAATGCAACGCGCGACCCCCCAGTGCGCATGCGCACACAACGCGTGACCCCCCCATTTTTACATTTGTTTTTGCCCTCCCCAGGCTCCAGGGGATTTATAGGAGCCTGGGGAGGGTGAAAAGAGCCTCCCCCGACCCCCCGGAGGCCCTCCGGAGGCTTCAGGGACTGTCCGGAGGCTTCCCTGAAGTCTTCGGAGCACTTAAAACCACCCTCCGAGCAAACCGGAAGTGACTTCCAGGTTGCTCGGAGGGTCGTTTTAAGCGCTCTGAAGGCATCAGGGAAGCCTCGGACGGTCCCTGAAGCCTTCGGAACGCTTAAAACCACCCTCCGAGCAAACCGGAAGTGACTTCTGGGTTGCTCGGAGGGTTGTTTTAAGCGCTCCGAAGGCATCAGGGAAGCCTCGGACGGTCCCTGAAGCCTTCGGAACGCTTAAAACGACCCTCCGAGCAACCCAGAAGTCACTTCCGGTTTGTTCGGGGGGTGGTTTTAAGCGTTCCGAAGGCTTCAGGGACGGTCCCTGAAGCCTCCCGGGGGGGCGGGGGAGGCTCTTTTCGCCCTCCCAGGCTCCTATAAAGCCTCTGGAGCCTGGGGAAGGCGAAAAATAGCTTTTAAAAAGGTGAACTCAGCTGGCCAGCGCGCGCATGCGTGCTGGCCAGCTGACAGAGCAGCGCCTCGCGTGCCCTTACAAATGGCTCCGCGTGCCACTTGTGGCACGCGTGCCATAGGTTCGCCATCACGGTTATATAGCAAGAGGAACAAATTTTCAAATGCAACTTTCATAACCTTGTAGTCAAATAACACTTATTTCGTGGAATTCAAGTTACTGATATCACCTTCAATCTTATGTTTGATGAGAAATAACTATATGACAAAATAACTAAAAAGGAATAAGGAAATGGCAAACTTTTTTTTTAATTTGACCCAAAAAGTTTGTCAACAATATACTGTATCCTGTAGAAGAACAAGTTCAAGGTCTCCTAAGAAAACGTGTTATTTAGAAGATAGGGCTTCCTCAAGAACACATAAGAAAGAAAGCAATTGCTTCTATGTACATGACAAATGAAATTGATAGCTCCAATAACAAGAATAAGTGTGCCAAACATTTTTAGATCTACATATCCGCAATATAATATCTGCTGCCATTAACAACATCATTAATAACAAATGTCTATTTAATTACTCTAACTAAGATTTTAAAAGCCATTATACTTGCAACTTGAAAACTTGCAACTTGAAAAATTCATTAGCACAAAAATGATGCTTAGCCAAATGCACTCTCCCTAAAGAGATAAACTTTGAAATTTAAAAGGTATACCCATGAGCATTTTTGTATTCCATGAGAAGTATCAAAGGAGTGTATATTCCTCCTGGGTGGGGTATAGGCTTATCAACAAGAATGTTATGATTTTAGGTTTGTGAGCTCACCCAATTTTTTTTTTTTTACTCCAATCCTGATCTCCTTTTGCCTTGTCAGTGAGATGGGCGATATATAAATTTAAATAAATAAATATCAAACTGAGTTTTGACACAAAACCTTGTCATCCTAATAGTCTTTATTTAAGTAGTAAAATTTAGACCAATGGTTCTTGCTATTGTCACATTCATAGAGAACTGAGATCTGAATTTCCTTGCTGATTTACTGCAAATCATTCTAAGATCTTCCAGGAAATCTAGATCTACCCCTTCATTTGAAATGTTGAGGTAGGATGCTTTGCTTCAGTGGAAAGCCTTGCAAAACCATCTCAGGGTGCCGTCGGCCAGACAGTGTCAGCTGGTGACCCCCAGGGGGAGAGCCTTCTCTGTGGGAGGGCCTTCCCTCTGGAATGAGCTGCCCCCGGAGCTTCGCATAATCCCTGACCTCCGGTCCTTCTGACGCGCCCTAAAAAGTTGGCTTTTCCAGCAAGCCGGCCTGGCCTGTTAATTTTATTTAATTTTTAAAATGTGAGTGTTATATTTTTATTTATTTATTTATTATTCGTATTTATAGACCGCCCCCTCTCCCGAAAGGGACTCGGGGCGGTGTACAGTCACTAAAATGCGTTATAAAATACATACATAAAACAGTTAAATAATTAAATACGTAGGTGGAGGAGGTTACAAGACTGTATATAGAATAATAAATATAGTACATTAAAAACTCTAATAACCCAAGAGTTAAAATATTACCCAAAATTACCCATTAAAATATATCCATCGGGAGGTAAAAACTAAGAATGTGCCAGGCCAGCTAATCGAAACAGGTGAGTCTTTAATTTTTGACGGAAGGAATGGAAGTCAGTGGTAGTTCTAATGTCGGGGGGGAGGTCATTCCAGAGGGTTGGGCCCATCACAGAGAAGGTCCTACCCCTAGGCGTCACCCGCTGGCACTGCCTAGTTGACGGCACCAGTAGTAGTCCCTCCCTATGAGAGCGGATTGGTCGTAGGGATGTGTGCGGGAGGATACGATCCCGCAGGTAACTGGGTCCTGTGCCATGGAGCGCTTTAAAGATGGTAATCAATACCTTGAAATGCACCCGAAAAACCACAGGTAGCCAGTGCAGCTCGCGCAGGAGCGGTGTCACATGGGAGTATCTTGAGCTCCCCATAATCACCCGTGCGGCTGCGTTCTGAACTAGCTGCAGTCTTCGGATGCGTCCCAAGGGAAGCCCCATGTAGAGGGCATTGCAGTAGTCCAGGCGAGACGTCACCAGTGCATGAGTGACCGTGCGTAGGGCATCCCGGTCCAGTAGGGGGCGCAATTGACGCACCAGGCGAACCTGGTGGAACGCCCCCCTTGCCACGGCTGCCACATGGTCATCCATAGACAGCCGGGCATCTAGGAGGACACCCAAATTGCGTGCCCGCTCCACAGGGGGGAGTTGTTCACCCCCTATGGCCAGCGATGGAATTAGCTGGCTGAACCGGGGTGCCGGTAGCCACAGCCACTCAGTCTTGGAGGGGTTGAGTTTGAGTCTGTTGGCCCCCATCCAGACCCCGACGGCTTCCAAACACCGGGACATCACTTCGACAGCCTCGTTGGGGTGGTTTGGGGTTGAGATGTACAGCTGCGTATCATCAGCGTACAGATGGTATTCAACCCCAAAACCACGGATGATCTCCCCCAGCGGCTTCACATATTCGTTGAACAGGAGGGGCGAGAGGACCGACTCCTGCGGCACCCCACAAGAGAGTGGCCTCAGGGTCGACCTCTGCCCCCCTGTCAACACACATTGCGTCCGGTCAGAGAGGTAGGAGCCGAACCACCGTAGAACGGTGCCTCCGACTCCCATCCCCCCCAGCCGGCGCAATAGGATACCATGGTCGATGGTATCAAAAGCCGCTGAGAGGTCTAATAGGACCAGGATAGAGGAACAACCTCTATCTCTGGCCCTCCAGACATCATCAACCAACACGACCAAGGCTGTCTCCGTGCTGTGCCCGGGTCGGAAACCGGACTGGCGTGAGTCTAGATATTCGGATTCGTCGAGGTGTTGCGGAAATTGCTGCGCCACCACATTCTCAACAACCTTCGCCAAAAAGGGAAGGTTGGAGACTGGACGGTAATTAGCTAGTTCCATTGGGTCCAGTGAAGGCTTCTTGAGCAGGGGCCTCACCACCGCCTCTTTCAAGGCGGTTGGCAAGGATCCCTCACCCAACGAAGCGTTCACCAGGCCCAGAAGCCAGCCTCGTGTCATCTCCCAGGATGCCAGTACCAGCCAGGAGGGACACGGGTCCATTGAACATGTGGTGGGTCGCAGCCGTCCACGTAACCTGTCCAAATCCTCGGGGGCAACAGAGTCAAACTCCTCCCAGAGTGGCCTCACAAGACTCGCTGTTGACGGCTCGTCTGGTCCACTGAAGGGGGCCCATCCGCTCCGGATCTGAGCGACTTTGTCCTGCAGATATTCCCCAAACTCCTCTGCTCTTCCCTGCAGGGGTGCCCCCCGCGTCCTCTGTGATAGGAGGGAGCGGGTCACCCGAAACAGGGCGGCAGGGCGGTTATCGGCGGACGCAATAAGGGCGGCACAATGTCTACGTTTGGCCGTCCTTAATGCCACAAGGTAAGTCCGCAAGTAGGCTCTTACCTGTGCTCGATCAGATTCAGAGCGTGAGGACCTCCACCTGCTCTCTAGACGTCTCCTGTGGCGTTTCATCACCCTCAGCTCCTCGGTAAACCAAGGAGCCCGGGTGGATCGCTGCCGCAGGAGACGTCGCAAAGGCGCAACCCGGTCCAAGGCCCCAGCCACCGCCCTATTCCAGGCGGTCCTAGGTCCTCCGACCGGGAGCGGGTCAGGGCTATAGGTATTGGCCCAAGCTCCGTCTGGAATCTATCCGGTTCCATCAGGTGCCTGGGGCGGTACCAGCTTAGACAGTCTGGTTCCGCCTCCTCGCGGTGGGAGGTAGCGCCAGGGAAGTTCAGCCAGAGAGATGAGTGATCAGACCATGACAGGGGCGTGATGACTAAATCCCCCATTCCCAGATCACTCGTCCACTGCTCAGATACGAACACAAGGTCCAGTGTGTGACCACCTTCGTGAGTGGGGCCCTGAACTAATTGGGTCAGGTCCATGGCCGTCATGGAAGCCATGAACTCCCGAGCCACCTCAGAAGCCTCTCCCATCGACGGCAAGTTGAAGTCCCCCATAACCAGAAGCTTGGGGGTCTCAACTGCCGTTTCCGAGATCAGCTCGAGGAGCTCGGGCAGGGCTGCTGATGCATAGCGAGGAGCCAAGTATACAATCAGCAAGCCCCACTGCCTCCCTGGGCCCCATTTCACACCAAGGGATTCACACCCAGGTATCTGAGGAACAGTGAACTCTCTCGGCTCCAAACATTCCTGAATAACTACCGCCACCCCACCACCCTTACCCAGGGCCCGGGGCTGATGAAATGCCCGGAAACCCAGTGGGCACATTTCCACGAGGGGCAAACCGCCCTCGTGGCCCAACCAGGTCTCCGTTATCCCTGCAAGGTCTAGCTCCCCCTCTGAGATCAACTCATTGATGAGGGGGGCCTTGTTAATCACAGACCTTGCATTGCAAAGCATCAGCCGCAGGCCCTGGCTCTGTAGCTCCTGACCACCCAGACTGCGGGGGTTGGTACAAACAACTGGGCGTAGCCAGCAGCCACGGTCTCCCAACCGACCTTGGGATCTTCTCCTGTCCTCGCATCCCCCTCTCCCCACAACCGTTGTAATAAAACAACCCTCCGTTGAAATGACCTTTTCTTTCCCCCCCCCCACCTCGTTCCCTTCCTTCCTGGACTCACCTGTTTGCCTGGCACTGGCTTCCCTCCCGGTCTGATGGACCCTCCCCCCCCCTGGAACCCCCTAAAAAAGAAGCAAAACATTTAATTAAAAAACCCCTTAGCTTCCATTTCCTGCACCTCTCGGGGTTGGCAAACCCGTCATCGAGGCGGGCCCTTGAGAGAGCCAAGGGCCATGCCTGCGAGAGAGGGGCCTCCCGCAGGCGGAGCAAGTCTGACCTCAGGTAAATTGATATAAGAATCCAGTGGGGTTAAGGTGCTGCAGATGGTAACAAAGTCAGTAAGGGGGGGTAAGAGGCAGAATCCTGTTCGTAATTGGGTGAGGATGGGGGGGGGGCAGATAGAAGTCCAAATGTCCAGATGGTGCAGGCATAATAGAGGTGGCAAAGATGATAGACGATAATAAAAGATGACAAAAGTGGGTGAAAGCCCTATATGGTCCCGAGTGGGCATAAGATAGTCCCAGGTGAGCATGAGCATGAGCTCATGGACAGAAGTCTAGGGTCCTCAGTGGGTGGGGGGGCGTTCTTAGCCTAGGCCTGCTTGATCCAGGCACCACTCCGGCCTCTCCATGGCCCTAGGCCCGATCTTCCGGTAGCTTCTGCTGTTCTGGACCACCCCCGGCCATCGTCCTGTAACTCCAGACTCTGTCCTGGCTCCCTCCCAAAAAGCCCAAAAACCTCATATTCCAGGCTCTCACCCAGCGTTCCAATATCCTGATGTTAAGCCTTCGGCGTCTTCTTATTAGTATTGGCTGGTCTGCAGGCGGGGGGAGCCACCAGGGGGCGCTCGGAGATAGCAGATCTTCAGCAAGGCCCCCTGGCAGCGGCGTCTCCTCTCCCGTTCTTCTCATTGCCGCCGCTGCCGTCTCTGCTGTTTACTCAGCTGCTCAGCTGCTCAGCTCCATTCTGCTCAGCCAGTCCCGGCCAGTCCCGGCCCTGCCAGTCACTCTCACGGCCGTCTCCTTACTCCCTCCGCCATCGCCTGCGCCAAACATATGCGCGCCGTCGCCGTTCCTCTTCCTGTCTTCAGCCCCGGCCCCCGCTGATATAAATTGGATTTGTTTTTTGGACTGTTTCTAATTTCCTTTTAACTTTTGTACTATGTGTTTTTTAATGCTGTACGCCGCCCTGAGTCCTTGGGAGAAGGGCGGCATATAAATCTAATAAATCCAAATCCAAATCCAAATCTTCTTGGCATGTGCACATGTATGTAGGCCATTTAAAGTGGTCAACATAGCTACTTTGATGTGGTTTGCCCTTGGTTTTCAGGCATTTTGATAGAGCAACTTTACAGGACATTCTAATCAAAGTCCCAAGTGGAAGACAATGGTGATCTGTGTGTTCTCTTATTTTGTAGCAGCATTTCTCAACCTTAGCCATTTTAATTTGTGTGGATTTCTGGCTTCTAGAATTCTGGGAGTAAGTGTCCACATATATTAAAATTGCCAAGGTGGAAAATATATATATATATATAATGCTATAAAATAAATATCTTCCATACACTGTTTAACAAATGTATTGAGGCATTAACTTTTGTGTGCATGATGAGATAGGTTTATGGTCTCTAAAGTTTAGCATGCGTTAGTTTTTATGACTACGAGGCTTTATTTGATTCATTGCAAATTAAATATTATTTTTGAATAGATTTATTTTTATCATGTTGGGGTTTGATTTGGTACTGAATAAGAACTGGAGTACTTGTCCAACATTTTATTTGTTTGAAATGTTTCGTTGTGGTGCCTAGCAATAGCAATAGTTCTTAGACTTGTACACTGCTTCACAGTGCTTTACAGCCTTCTCTAAGTGGTTTACAGAGTCAGCATTATTGCCCCAACAATCTGGGTCCTCATTTTACTGACTCAGAAAAATAGAAGGCTGAGTCAACTTTGAGCCAGTGAGATTTGAACTGCTGAACTGCTAGCAGTTGGCAGTCAGCAGAAAAAGCCTGAAGTATTGTATTCTAACTGTATAACTGTGCCACCATAAGCCTAATTCATTAAGATCTTGTACATTTTTTCTGCTTTTCTCCAACTTATTCAAATGGGTAATATTTCTCAAGATTTAATGACTTATACAGAAACCTGGAAAAACACAACAAATCAGCCAACATTTTCCATTTATTCTTGTTTTCCCTTGGGTTTTATTTTCCTACCACTTTGTCTTATGAACAATGTAGCATAAGTCTTAAAGTTGTCATTTATCAGGGTAAAAACAAAGGAATCACAGAAATCCTTGCCAAACTTTAAAGTATATCATGTGCAATAAAATCTCCTATACAGCAAACCTGAGGATTTCACAAATATTAAATGCAACTCCTGGTTGTGAAAAGATTATATGTTTCTTACATTAGAAGAAATAAGAATAATGGGTGTCCATTTTCATCTGCTCAACTGCAAAAGGTCGGTGACTTGCTTTAAATTGCAAGTGGAAAAGGGAAAGATTAGGATTTGAATTTAGCGAAGAAATCTGTAAAATAACAAACTTTGTAATTGGTCTCTCAGCAACATACAAAGGTCCTCAAATTGAACAGAGCTGTGAAAAACATCTGTTTCTTGTTCTAAAAAAGACCTTTCTGAAGATGGATACTAGCTTCCACAGTCACACTAATCCTAAAAGGAACAGTGAATCATCCAAACAGAAATGTTGTATGCCAATGAGCATGTAAAATCCATCTTTAGGCTCTTTATGTCATTTAAAGCCAATTTTATACTAAAAAAAGAAGTGTTGCTTTTTATTTTAGCATTTGGAAAATAAGTGAAGGAGATAGCTATAATTTTGGTCACTGTGGTGGGCCCAATTGGTACGAAAGGAACTTTCTGTAAACAAAGGCCAATGTGCCAGTTTATTTTCAGTTCAACTCTCTGTTACCTTGAACCTTAGTCCACCAAGGTGTGATTTGGAAAGCTGCAGCTGCTAAATAGAATGAATGGCTGCAGTAAACAAAATTTATTTTGCCGCACTCAAAAAGTAGGACACCCACAAGTCCTAAAGCATCTGTCATAGAACAAGAAGACCTGTTTGCTTCTTGGCATGTGTCTTGGGCCTAGGTGAGTGGGAAAAAACCTCCACATTGTACAATTCATGTTCAAATGAATGCACCACTTAGCACGTTGCAAATTTTTAAATAAATACAATCTCAGTTAGAGTCACCTCAAAACAGGCAACTGTTATGTTAAAAATGTGGATCGCAAAATGCCTGAAGCTTAAACTATTCCCCTACCTGTGTTTGAAATAGAGAATGACGAGCAAACCATGCTTATTAAGCTACAACAAATTGTTTGATCTGTTAACCATTAACAATAACTATATAACTGGCAGCGATAAACCCAGAGTTAAAAATAGAAGGACAAGGCAATGAAATTATATTGTCTTCTCTGATATGTTTTTGGTGGATCTGGTTGTTTATCTTTTCTAGATTCTTACCTGTTAGTCATATATTTGGCAGCTTATGTTCGAGACCAATGATTTCCAAAGTAGGGTACATCCTGTACAATCCAAAGTTGGCACAAGATTTTCCTTAGGGTACAGAAAAAATATTACAATATTTATTTTTGTATATTTTTCTCTTCCTTAATTTAACTCTTTTTTTTCCTTTTATTTGGGATGGGTATCGTTTATAATATGTATAACATTGCTCCAGTAGTACTACATATTATTATAATGACTAAATAAATAAACATTTGGAGACCATGGTTCTAGACCAGTGATGGTGAACCTTTCTGGCACCGAGTGCCCAAACCAGAATGCTTGTGCATGCGTATGCATGTGCATGCACATGTGTGCATCCGCCAGAGTGCTGGAAACTCAAAGACCAGCTGGCCGGTGCGCACATGCCTGTTTTTTGGACCTTTTTCAGGCCATTTTCTGCCCATTTTTCAGGCTGATTCCCAAAAAAACAACCTGGAAAACAGCCTGAAAACAGCCCAGAAAATGGTCTGTTTTGGGGGCCATTTTCAGGCCATTTTTGGCACCGTTTTCAGGTTGTTTTCCAGTGCTCTGGCACCCACAAAGATCAGCTGGCCAGCGCACTGGAAACCAGAAAAGCAGCTGGCGACAGCACTTGTGCCCACATTGAGGGTTTTGCATGCCACCTATGGGACACGTGCCAGATGTTCTTCATCACTGTTCTGGACAATGGAGAATCTATTTTAGGATGAATGCTAATGAAAATGTAACTGTTTCCCACATTTTATATTGTTTTATGATGTTGATTAATCACACCATTAATGAAATCAGGTAAGGAAATAATGCATCATCTGATTTCTTGTCCAAAAGGTGCTTTTTCAAGCAGCAACTGGATTTTCTTGTGTGTTTTTATTAAAGATGTTTCATTTCCCATCCAAGAAGCTTTTTCAGCTCAGGCAGGATAGTGGGAAATGGGAGGATTTATATTCCTTGCAGACAGCTGGTCATTTGCATCCTTTTAGAGGGTGGTTGAAGCACTTGGAGGTTTATCTGTTTCTTGAGGGTCGGCTGAGTGGTGCTCCTGGTTTCTGTAATCTGCAATTTTTTTTCTGGAAATCCATTCCTACTCGCACATCATTCAAAGGATGTTCATCCCAAATTGTATGGCTAAAGGTCTGTAGAGATTCTCATGACCTGGATGACTGAGAATGACTGTCAATGAGTCTGGCTGGCTTATAATTAAAAAACTATTTTACAATAGTACACTAAAACATATTTTAAAAATTATACTTTCAATTAATTTGCCTAGAACAGATCTTAAGCATAATTACATAGATTTTCTCTGAATCTCTTTTTAAAAATGGGTTTTCTTCTATGATAGAAAGGACCATTTTAGGCACGTCAGTTCCCTAAGAATTCTCGTGCTGACCTCATTTGGACCTAAACATTGGTTTCCTTATAATTCCTCATAAAAGTTTCACTTGTCTTCATTATTTATCTTTTGACTAACTTCCTAAAAATATTTATTCAGGTGATAAATCAAGCAACTCATTTCTCCCAGTCATATAGTTACATTTCACAGATGAGAACAAGAATGAGAGCAGTTTTTTCTAGTATGGTTTCAATAAATTTGATTTCAACAAAAAAAGAGGGAAGATTTTATTTTATTTTTTATAATTAGTGTTGGCAGTTTGTTCATGTTTTGAATTTTCATCTGAAACTCCCATATTCTGTAAGATTTCAAATTACCAAACAAAATTAGAATCAGAGACAGATTAAATAATGCTCTACCATTGCCCATATAAAGTATTAAATTTAGAACCAGTATAGTGTTCTCAGACATTTTTATAAGTGACATTAACAAATGTCTTTAAGATTCCTTGGGAACAGTTGAGTGTACTTGTAAATTACTCTTCTGTAGTATGTCTTTCAGTCAAGGACTGAGCTACAGCATGAATTTATAGAGGCACATCATGGTTGATACATTACTTGAGCTATTTGCTGAATGTTATGATGAACAGTTAGCCAGCACTTTCACTGATGTGTTCTACAAAATTGCCAGCAGTTGCGCTTGATTCAAGGAATTTTTTTTAGCTTTTTTAGTATAATTAATGAAATGTAGAACTTTAGTTCCCCACCTTGTTTTATGAGTTCTCTTGACCTAAATTAGATAGTGAAGTTGGATTTTAAAATGGCAATTTCAATAATGCAGATATTTGGGCTTGGCAAGGCATGTAAAATTTAAAGAAAAAAATGTTTATTTGACACCTGTGAAAAGATTGTGCTCCTGGTTTGTACTATATTGCCTACCATTCCTAGAAAAAGAATGATGGGTATTGTTAAGAAAGAAATGCCACATACTGTACAGTATATAGATGCAGACATTTATGCACACATTTATGCTAGTGATAATAAGATGAACATCTGTTTATTACAAGACCTATTGCAGAATAAAAAAATGTTCTGTCTGTCTTACGGCATTCCTAACCAGAGTTAAATGCACTGCCTTCTTACTATCTGTATATAAATTACATGTGGATTCGTTTTTTGTTAAGCTATGAACTAAAATTCAACTGTCATAGAATTACCGGAAGGTGAAAAAGAGAGAGGTTTCAAGGGTGACAGCTAGAAATTCACTCTTATAGCACTTTCTTCTTAACTTTATTGAAAATCTTTCCTCAGATTTACTGAAGACAACATTTCATGAAGTCTTCAACTAAACTAAATTCTTCACGGTGTAGTTAAGAAATGTGGGCTGAAGGGAAAAAAAGTCAAGTATGATTGCTTCCTCTTTTCCTCAATTAAGAAAGAAAACAAGTCTTATTTTCCATTTTCTTGTTGTTGAGTATCCAGGTAACAAACCACTTAAAATCGAAGAAACAAAACTTGATAATTGGCCCCATCCCCATCTGAGCCACAGAAAAATGTAACCATGGAAACCTGTAGACCATCTCCTGCACCTTCAGGATTTAGGCTTTTCAGAATCTGTCCAACAACCAAGCAAAATTACATTTCAGGGAACATTCTGTTCTTTCCTTTAAGGATGGGTGGAAGTGGACCCATAAATAGTTCTCAACAAGGAAGAAAGGAGGGGAAAGTGCAGGCAATATTCAAGACACTATTTTAAAAAGAGAGATGTTAAAAGTTCTTCTGAGCAAAGAAGAAACATTCATGGACCCTGCGAAAGACAATAATTAAGCCTGGGATAATTCAAGCCCAGCAGGTTGTCAGAAAGCTCAGTCGCAAACATGAACATTCCTCAAAGCTGAGAAGTTTAATACAAAATAAGTCACTTCACAGCCTTAGTTTCAGCTCTCTATTCTCCCCTTGATAACTGTGAATGAAAATTCTGCCTTGGTTTAGGAGCCTAACAAGACTATTTTCATTTAGAAATGGCAATATTGTGCAGTCCTGATGTATTGCAACAATTTTAATTTCTCTTGGATATATATTTGGAAAAACAAGTGTAGGTGGATCACAGAATAACAATAGCAAAACAATAATATATCTACAGTTTAATGTACAGTTAAGACCATTTTAATAATTTGAATGAATCAAAAGTGTGTGTGTGTGTGTGTGTGTGTGTGTGTTGCCCAATACTAAATTTCTCCAAAGTGTTCAAGGATAGGTCTAGATTGGTTAGGAGACTGATGTAATTCCCTTAGAAAAAATCTGTGAAGACATTAGTGATAAGCCTCTTCCTTGGAACTAATTAATCTAATTAATTGGAAATGGTTGATGGAGTAATAACAGATCCCACCTCCCCCACACCTTCCCCATATGTCTTAGGTTTTAATGTTTGTTTTAACTTTTTATGTTTTAGCTTACACTTCTGTTGACTGCCTGCTACCAGCAGTTCAGCAATTCAGTTCTCACCAGCTCAAGGTTGACTCAGCCCTCCATCCTTCCAAAGTCAGTAAAATGAGGACCCAGATTGTTGGAGGCAATATGCTGACTCTGTAAATCGCTTAGAAAGAGCTGTAAAACAGTGTGAAGTGGTATATAAGTGCTATTGCTATATGTAACTGCAAGCCACCCAGCCATCCTTAACCTATGGTAAGATGGGTAGCCAATAAATTTTCTAAATAAATATATAATAATAATACATTTTTTGTTTAAGATTACCTCCTATAACCAATGTTTGGATGTGACTTTGGTGAAGTCATGTAGCAAAAGTGAATTTTCATATACATTAACCCTCCAAGCTTTAAGTTTAACACAATACTTTAAATTTAGCTCAAAAATGAATTCAATGCCAATGTTATTGTTGTCAGACTGATGTGAAATATGCTCTAAACTTCTTGTTTTCAACCAACATCTTGGAGATGGCTACATTTTGAATCAGTTGTATTTTCCAAACTGTTTTAAAGATTGTCCGAGAATCTGGCATCACTTCTCATAAGAAAGCCTGCACTGACCTTGTAATAACAAGGGTGACATCATAGCTCAATAGAAATACATTATATTTTACCACTACAATAATTTAATTTAATCTTCCATGAGCCCTTTGTTCCATTTGACCGAACTGTCTAACAAAAGAAAATACCATAACTTTACAGTCTGCTATTCGGGATATAAATCCCTCACAATGTTCTTTAGCTTCTTATAAAAGTGACTATAGAGAATGCCATGAAGACTGTCCAATGGTGCATGCACGAAGTGTTAATGGAGCCAAGAGATGAAAGTAATTTTCCTAAAGTTTGTTGCATAGGCACTATAGATTAGACACCACCATTATTATTAGCACTAGTGTAATATCGTTCAGGTTTCCCCCCCCCAGCAATTAAAGATTCCTTGCTGCTTAACTTTATCCTCAGAGAATTTTATATCTCACACATTTTGATAGAAGTATAAGCTCATTAACAGAATATTTTTTAGCCAGACCATTACATCTTCATTTTGAATCACAGCTCATTAAAACAATTATAATCAAATGTTTCATTTTCTTTTTCCCTTGTGAGGAACAGCTGAAAAGGTTATGTTTGTTTTTCTTTATCAGAATCTCTAGAGCTATATAAACAGACTACTTGGACTTGTTTGTGCTGCTTTTCCTTTATATTTTAGACTGTTCTTGAAAATGCGCAGTTGAACTGGTGGTGCTTTTCTTTGTGTCAAGAGAGCTAAAGATGAGGTACAAAACTCTGGGTGTACTTTGTGGATCTTTCAAATTGTTCTCTAGCTGGTCTTAATCAGAAACATGAAGTAAAAACTAAAAATGATTGTGCATTATATATTAGCAACTCACCTTTAGATCAATCAGAGAATAAGAAGAGACACCAGCATAGAAGTAATGTTCACATAAGCCATTGTAGCAGAATGTTCAAGAGTGGAATAAAATTGAGCAGTAACCATGAACATGCAAATGAAGTTTAACTCACAAGTAATCAGAATTGTGAACCATTGTGACAAAGAATATGCCACCATATCAGAGAGACAAGAGGCTTGCAACTTGCTTTATTTTGCTCCTTGGAGAAAGATCCGTACTTTTGAAACAAAATTGAGATTCTCTGTGCTCATCTGTTAGCCTAGAACAAACTGTGATTGGATGTGCTGCAGATGCACAATTAAGTCAAAATGCCTGTTCCCACTGTATTGTATTCCAAAATCCTAAAATATCTGAGCATTCCATGCAAAGTCTCCTTCATTTGTAAGATATGATTTGGAGGACAATATGCTGGTGTCCTGAAATAGTCGGAGTTTCATTTTATTGGTCTTCAGAATCACAGTTTTAAATTTCAACATTCTAGCATTCAGTCTGCAAATGATTTACTATTTTGTCCATTACCAGCGATTATGGCACATCATCTTTCAGGCCATTAGCTAGAGTTAGTGAAGTCCCTTTGGATTCCGAGGGTCTCTTTCTTTGTTTTTGTTGTTGTTTTTCTTTTCATTCTTGTCCAGTTTCTGTCATTTTTGCTATTTTTCTTCTTTACTTTTTGTTTCCTATTTTATTTCTTAATTTGTTTTTACTTGAACCATCCTGAGTTGAAGTGGGGGAGGGGTTGTCATACAAATTTAATCAATGAAAAATCTGATCAAATGATAAAAAATTACATATGGGGGCTGGTTATAGTGTATGGTTACTGCAGAACCAGAAAACTGGTTTTTATACCTTCTATGCATAAGTACATTTGTTGATTCAAAATGCTTAATGTCTATAGAGGTGCTTAATCATCCAAGTTATGGTTGTCCCAAAGGTGCTTTTTCAAAAGGCAACTAGACTTTATATCAACTGGTCTTTCATATTCCAATACAAACATTAAAAATAATAATAATGCCTTTATAAAAAAATATGCCATGGAGAAAGAAGTAGGAATGTAAAATAAAATATTTTTCATCAATAAAAAGTAGTGAGGGAGACTAGCAGATTTCTTTTAGGAAATAATTCAATTCATGAGCCCACACTGGTGTACCTTCAAAGGTCCTGCATACAGTTGCAGCTGCGGAAGTTCATTGCTACTACCTTCCCAAGACAAAGTTATATCTGTCCACTCAACCTATCCATGGTCAGATAGCAACCATTGGGTATACTTACTCATGATTATTATCTTTGTAATTTCATTACATTTTCTTGTATTGTACTGTTTTGTTTGTGGTTATATAAACTTTGAAAGTCCCTAAAATTGATAATCCCAAAAATGGATTGAGGTCATTTTGACAACATAATCATTCAATAAAGCACATCTCTCATCAAAGTGCTTTGGGCCAGATTCCCCACTTTTCACATTCAAGAATATCCAGTGGTTGTTTATTTTCTTTATTAAAAAAAAAGTCTGATCATGTTGCTGCTTCCCAGGATGAATTTTAAGTAACTGATTCTGATAAAAAGAAAAGATACTATACTTTGAAGCCTTTGTATATATGTAATAGTACTTTTCCATGTACAGTTTCCATTTTAAAATAAGGAATTTATTAAAACGGCATATTTTCTTTCTTTCTCTTTTACAGTATCTGATAACCAATAACCATAAATCTGTTCCACAAATAAATCACGTATTTGCCATTGTAGTATTTTTTTTTCCCTCACAGCCCTTGACCTCTTCTTGCACATAAGACTAAATGCTATATTTCTTTACTTGGGACCATTAGTCAAACTCTAAATGCAAGTTGCTATTGTGCCATGAATTCTGTAATCAGTGTGGAGTATAATGAAATAAAAGATCTGTTCTTCATTGCCTCCATAATAATATCATTTTTTCAAAAAAATATTTCATTTTATTCTAGATAAGAAATAATGTTAAAAGCTAAGCATTTGGTCGATATCAAAATACATGAAGCAACCTTGTTCTCTTTTTAATTTGATTTTTGTTATCTACTTTGTTAATCCCACCATACTCAGGTATTTTGCATCTGTTAATTCTTTTTCACACAGATGGGTACAAAATCAAGGACAATGTGAAACACCAGAGAGAAATAATGTGAAGGAAGGTCTTATTTAAGACTAGAAGCCCAGTGTTCTCAAAATGCTTATTAAATGGTTGGAACATCTTGCTGCTCCAGGAATTAGAGATTTGGAAATAACAGAAAGAGAAAATGACCCTGAACACCCAGAAACAATTATTTGACAAGATTTATTTCAGAAGTAACCAGACAACCCATTCAAAATGTCAGACCTAGCATTGAAAGAAAAGCCATTGTCCTGCAAAAGATTACATCAACCAATGAAGTTGACTATATTGTAACTGAATGCTATACAAGGGTTATTAATGTAGTGAGCCATTTGACTTCATTTTTGCTGGTCTGTGATCGTCAGTCAGGAATTAAGTATTTAGGATTTTGGTCAGCCACTATTTATAAAGTAAATCTGCCAGTGATGATACTAAATCTATAGGAAATAAACGTACTAACTATAATTCATTTAATTCATTTAGTAACTCAGTTTGTCATGACATTCCTTATTAGTGAATGAGATAAAGTTTGAATTAGACTTTCAGCCTGAAAAACATTCTGTATCTTCAGGATACCACATTGAAAATGAAAACCCTGGTTCCATTTGCATCCGGAATATTCCTGCAGTCAGCAGAGAGAACCTGGCTCTAATTTGCCCTGCAGTAATGCAGAAACAAGAAGTATAGTGAGAAATAAATGACCACCATCTTCTACAGGATGCAGCATGCAAGTTACATGCCACCCAAGTGAAAGCAGAGGTGGGTTCCTATCACTTTGGACCAGTTCGGCTGAGTAGGTAGTAACTCAGCAGGACACGCACCCGAACCAGTTCTATCGGTGGCACCATAGGCAGCGCCATATTGTTTTTTGCTTTTGCACATGCGCAAAATACAATAACATTCAAAAGAGTACTTTTCAAAAGTATTAAAATAGATCCTACCCAAAATCATAGTTAAAACTGCTTGGGCTTCAATAATAACAAGTACAAAGTGATAACAATATAGTGTACATATGACAATGGCAACATTTATAATTTCTTGTTTAGTTTAGTTTAGTTTAGTTTATTGTCATTGCACCTCGTACAATGAAATTAAATATCATCTTCAGTGTACATCATACATAAGAAAACTATAAAAATAAAAACAAAAACACGCATCCTTCACATTCTATACAATTGAATTGAAAACCCCTGATAGTGCATTAATATTACACTATTGAGTAGAATTCAATATAGTTACTGATAGAAGCTGTTTTTCAGCCTTTTTGTGCTTGTTTTTATTGTCCTGTACCATCTGTCTGATGGTAATAGTTCAAAAAAGGATGCCCAGGATGAGATGGATCTTTAAGAATGTTTTTAACTTTCTTAAGACAGTGGGAGCTATAGAGCTCTTCCAAGGAGGGGAGAGGGCAACCAATGATCCTCTGGGCAATGATGTTAACCCTCTGGACCATTATCCTATCTGCCACTGTGCAATTGGCAAACCATACACAGGTACAGTAAGTTAAAATACTCTCTATAGTGCAGCAGCGGTAGAAGTTCACCAGTAATTTTTCATTCAGTTGTTGTTTCCTGAGAAGTCTCTGATAGTATAATCTCTGCTGGGGCTTTCTAACCAGTGCTACAATGTGAGCAACCCAGGTCAGGGCCTCTTTTATGATAACAGTCTCTTTGTTTCATAAAACGTAATAGCAAATTACAATTTTCCATTTTCTAGTATTTATTCCTAAATTAAGTAGTCCTAAATTAAGATTTTCCTAGGCTTTAGAAATCCAGGAAAAGATTTCACAGATCTAGAATTTACAGGCTGTCTCAGTAGAAAATCAAAACATCAGTTCTTTAGAATCCCAAAACATACCCTCATTATTTTGATTTCTATTGGCTAGCAAATAAAATTGACCAGCAGAATTAGATGTACAGTATATGTGCATATTTGCAGAAATTATTACTGGGTTTTTTAAAATTGTAATAACAATGACTTTGATATCCTTGTTAAGAGCACAGTACAAGGCAGTGGTGAGTTTCAAACATTTTTAGAACCTCTTCTGTAGGTGTGGCTTGCTTTGTGGGAGTGGCTTGCCGACCATGTGACCAGGTGGGAGTAGCTTGCCAGCCATGTGACCGGGTGGGGGTGGCCAACTTGTAAAACTCACATAACAACGCTCTTGCTTAGCAACCAATATGTTGGCTCAGAAACTCTGGCATTTGAAGCATGCAAGTCTTAAAGCTGTCAAGTTACAAGACTCTTGCAAGACCCTAACTCTTTAGAAAAAAACCCCAAAGGTGTTCCAACTTGACAGCTTTAAGACTTGTGGACTTCAACTCCCAGAATTCCTCCTTTCACTCTTCATCTTGATGATGTGCGGACGGGTGGGGGGAGGGATCTAGAACCGGTTCTAAACAGCACTGTAGATTTGTGGAGCCTCTTTTATAGAAGCGGTTAGAACTGGCAGGAACCCACCCTTGGTACAAGGCTATGAGAACATTAAAGAACCTGTAATATACCATAACAATAAATTGTTCTTACTTTTCAGGAAAGGCTGATTATAATCTAAGTTATTGGAACTCTGTGTTTCTAGTGAATATGCAAGTGCTCAGAAGCCAAGGAATCATTCATATAGATTAAATTCATATAGATTAAATTGCAGACAAATGCTAATGCATGAATTCTTTCCCTATTTAACTAGATTGTGTGGCATTTTCTTTTTCTTTATCTAGAATCCTTAATAATGCATTAGATGACCAAAATTTCAAAAGAATCTGCTAAGGCTTTCTTCTTTAGCTTCACCTCCGGTTGCTGATGAGCAATGCATCATCCAAACACATTACAGAAATTAGACTTTGCATTCCATTATGCATTCAGACATTAATAGCAGTATGATAAACCTGTCTCAACCTCTGGAAGTTGGCTATATAAATCAATGTGCCATATAAAAAGATTACATTCTCATTTGATAGTGTTGAAGTTCTACATCTTTCTCTCTGGCCTTTGAAAAATGTCCATCTGCAAGAGAAAGTTCAAATGCTTAATAAAAAGGATACAGTTGCAAGGATGCTCAAGGAACAGAAGAAAGATTTGAGCACCAGATGAAAACTTTCCCTTTTTTAAATTGGTCTGAATGCTATCCATGCAATTGTGAAAATTTTAGGTTAGGCATACTGGGAAACAAAATGAATAGGAAGATGCCAGGCTGTATAAATCATTCACTGAAAAAGGCCAGGAACAGCATACCCTTAAACCTTCTCCTGACAATCTTTCCTTTCTATTGAGGGTGGTGGGTTTTCGGGGAATTATATCTCAGAGTAAACTCACAAACTATGGAATCCTGAAATATTCCTTATGGGTGGATGAGTGGGGAGGAGGGAAGGGAAGTAGACCTGGACCCTCTCTGCTATATTACTAGTCCTTTTATTCTAAGGGACTATTTCTGTACAATTGTCATTGTTTTGGACTTTTTCCATTCATTTAAGACTTAAATTAAATTTTAAGTAGAGAAGGCTTAATAAACATAAGATAAGATTAATGTTTCATAACATTCATTAACTCAGTATCACAGTTCCAAGTAAAACTCCTAACGAAAGAAGACTCTGAAGCTTGAGTTTCCCCAAAGTTCCATTTTATTAGAGATGTCACATTGGCACATCTGGGAAAACCTGAATCTGAAAGTGCTCAGCTTTATAAATGAGTAAGGATTCACATGTCCAGGGACAAGTAGCAGAACATAGAACATGGACTCATACAGCTGGGAGAGTTCTCAAAGGTCTTCTTGTTCAACCCCTGCTCAAGGCAAGAGACTTTATACCATTCTGTTCAAATGGCTGTCAAATCTATTTTTGAAAACCTCCACTGATGGAGCACCCTAAACTCCAATAAGCAAGCTGTTCCATTGAGCAACTATTTTCACTGTCAGAAAACTTATCCTAATTTCTTGGTTGGATCTCTCTTTAACAAGCTTCCACCCATTATTTCTTGTCCTGTCTTCTGGTGCTTTGAAGAATAAGTCAATCCCCAATTCTATCTGACAACCCCTCAAGTACTAAAAGATAGTTATCATGTTCCTTTCTAATCTTTTTCTTTGATAGGCTAGATAACCAATATGTTAAGAAATTTAGAAGCACACCTATAGCAATGTCTTCATTTGTGTGCACATGCCCATTGCAACCTGAATATACAACTACTGATAACACAAATAAAATCATTTTATGAATAGTCAACCCTAATCTTTTTCATAAGCACATAAGCACATAATTTTTTTCATAAGTATATGTCAAAAAAGTTGACCTCAAAGTCAACTGTACATGTATATGAAATATAATAATGCATATTCATGTGCTATAATATGGAACACAAATGCAAAATTTGGAAAATCAGTATCTGTTTTATAGGGAAAGAATGGGTCAAATATGTGATAATAAAATATTATTTAGTGAACGGATGTGCTGATATATTAATAAAAATGATGTAGCAATATAACTGCACCTTAAAGTCTTAAAGATATATAATTTGGCATTTTAAAATTTTCTAGGCTATAAACTTCATATAACATTTTAAACAGTCTACTGATTTAGAAGAGATTTAATGCTATAGTTCTGTACTTTCTGTACTGAATTAACTAGGCGACATTAACTGTTAGTCACCGAATATCTCTTTTTCTCTCTCCCATAAACACAAACCTAACTATCCCACATGAGGGGGGGAAAGTGCCCAAAATTGGGGAAAACACCTTAAAAAATGAAGGGATTCTGACCTTATTTGGTATTTTGGTTCTTTGTGGTTCAGGAATTTTTAAAAATCAAAAATACATAAAATATAGAATTCTATATTATGACTAACTCCCCAAAATAACTAATAATATACTACATAGTTATGAATATGTACCACTTAGCAAAAGAAGTGAAAAAGCACAAAAAAGCTTATAGATTAGTGGAAGAACAGTACATATTTATTGGAATAATGTGCATCTTTCCAATAAGTTTTACTTAGATGACTACACATACATTTTTCAAAATCGTAAAACATATGGAAAAAATATATAAATTCCAGTTGTGTTATTCTTGCGAGATTAAAATCTTTAGCATTTGAAGAATCACATCACTTTCAAAGTGGTTAACAATTATGCCTATATGCTACTAAATCTCTTGATGTTATGACTTTTAACTGGCAAAATAGTGCATCATAGGACAATCATTTTTAACTAGGTACTGCAAATAGTATGCAGAATATGTCCAAAACCCAGAAACCATGTCTCTTGAGGGAATTAAATTTGGGGAAATTGTGGTTGTTGCAGTACTACTGGCAGCTGGGTTGCTAGGTGGCTGCTGCTGCACTCATGTGATCTTAATTTTCAACATTCTGTGACAGTTTCCCAGGCAATCTAGCAATTCCTTGCTCCATCTCCCACCCAGGAGCAACCTCTTACCTGCCTGCTGAGAAGGGAAGATTTCCAATGCCTTTTGCCAGAATTCCACAAGGAAACTCAATAAGGCAGCCAGCAGAAGTCAGAAATTATTCTTGCTCCCATTGCTTTTTTGCCCACCCTTGGTCATTCTGTTTCTCTGGTTAGGTAAGGAAATATCACTAAAACAATGGCCCAACAGAGCATGGGTTTTCTGCTGCTATTTATAAGGATGTGTACCTACTCTGGATATAGCAGCTAAGTCCACTGAACTTAACTCCCTGGCAAAACATACTGTGTAGCACTTTAACAATTTATAACTTTTTTCTATGTGCATTTTACTGCCCATGTCCTCTACAGATGTTGGAATAATTAATATCCAGCAACACTTTTACTTCATGCCCCTTGGAATATTTTTAATATACTTTATTATGGGTTACAGAGCCACCAAGTATTTGAGAATAAAAATAACAAGATAAAAATACAACATACAAAATTTTCAGTCGAGAAAATAAACAGAAAGGCAAAAGTAAGATGCAGTAAAATAAGGTAAGAGTGATACAGTGCTCTGAAACTCTACAACACTCAATTCAACGTAGTATAGTTCAAAATCAATCCAAAATTAATATGCCTTTAGTAAAACATGAATTCTGCAGACTACAAATGCAAACCTAGCAACAGCTTGTGTTATCTTAGGGTCTTTATCTGCCAGAAGGAGATTTACATAAAATTCATCTGGTCATCCAGGGAATATTTCTAATTTGCTTTTGGAAAACATTATCCACAGAAGGTGCAATATCTTCTTCCTGGTTAGGTGGAAGATACTAGATGTAGTCCTTGTTCACATGTAATATGTGTGTTATAGTTTATAGGCTTCCATTGAATGAAAATTTAAATCTTAGAAGACTTAGGAAGACTTGGATCTCTAAACTCCATTATAAAATATTTGTAGCTGTTTCTTGTAGTACAAATTAGCAGTAAGAGATAATTATAATTTTATCAACCTTGGATTTATCTCTCACCTTTACTCTAGGAAGACTGCATACTTCATGAGCCGATGAGTATGGTACGGTTACATTTATTTTGGGTTTTCATGATGACGAATCACCAAATATCAAGTCTCTTCTTTTTATCTTTGTGCAGAGAATACTTGCATCTCAATCGTCTTTCGGAGATCTATTAACTTGCCTTTTGTTACATGGGGTTGGCTTTTTTCTTCCTGCAATGCTCAGTCTTATTCCATCCATGAAGGTCTGAAAACTGTTTCTGAGATCCTATTGTTAGTAATATCTTGCAATCCCTCTTTTTATGGTTTTCACTTGTATTCATTCCTAATTTAATTATCTTGCTTATGAAGTATTCCTCTTTTGTAGCATATGTTATGGCAGATTCTTTTTTATTTGATAAATCCTCATTCTCTGTCATCATCTGAAATTGTCAGTTACTGTTTCAATCTTGTGAGATTTTTTTTTTTTTTTTGCAAACCTTGCTAAAAGTTTGTGCTTAGTTGCTTAGTTCTTAGTTCAGTTAGGAAAATAAAGTCACAAGTAGTGCAAATCATGATTTGTACATTCATTTTAACTTTTGTTTCTTTAGTCATCACTGCTAGAAAGTTTTTATTTTTTCTTATTGTCTTCTTAAGTTAGCTGAATACTAACTCTTAAATGAAAGGGAAAATTTGCTAAACTTTCTTCAATCTCCTTCCTCACTGAACTTCACCAGCAAGCTGTTCTCACTGCTTACTTACTCAGTGATCATGTACATTAAGTATTAGAGTTTGATAGAAAATACCATATATATATACTTCACTGAAATGTCCAGACTAGATCTTCAGAAATAGCATGAGATGTTTTGATTTAGTCCAAACATCATTTATTTCATTTCTGGCCTGGATCTAAAAGAGATTTAGAAGAGAAGCTAAATAGGCATGTGTAAGAAAACAACTGTAAATCCTTTTATTTTTCCTCAGAATGACATGAAATTTATAAATAAGCCAATATTTTATGAGACAGGAGTGTGTCAAATTTCAAAACAATTATTTTCAAAGTGGCGGTAAATTTGTTACTTTTAGGAAATAAATGGCATAAGATTTGCATTAGCTGCTGAAGAGAACACTAGTGATAATTGATGATCACAGTCAAAACCAGGAAAATCACTTTTTGCAGGAATCCTCACCTTTTGTATCACAAATAAAGATGCCGTATTGTTACTTTCACATATATGCAATGAAGCCATACTCATGTAGATTCCTAGGGAGGAAAGCTTAATTTCTGCTGAAATCAATGGAACAGGTCAGTTACAACTAACAAGAAATAAGTATTGCAATTAAGTCAAATTCAGTCCAGTTTCTGTTACACGTTTCACTTCATAGTAATTGAACTTAAACATTTAACTGTCTATTTCTACTATTAATGCTCAGTAATATTTCTTTGACAGTCCATTTGATGTAGTAGTTAAGGCATCAGGCTAGAAACCAGGAGAGTGAATTCTAGTCCTATTTTAGGCACAAGGCCAGCTGGGTGACCTTGGGCCAGTCATTCTTTCTTAGCCCTAGGAAGGAGGCAATGGTGAACTACTCTTGAAAACCTTGCCAAGAAAATTGCAGGGATTTGTTCAGGCATTCTCTGAGAATCACGTATGATTGAAAAGAAGAAGAAAAAATTTAACTTCAAAATACTTTCAGAAAAAAACATAGTTTCTAGTTATTTTACATAAACAAAACTCATAAAGATAAACAAAAGATCAGTGAGTGAGTGAGTGAGTGAGTGATACTTCAGGGGAAAAGTCTATAGATATACTGAATGGGAATCGATGGCTGAAAGTAGCATTTTGTTTGTGTGTTGTTTAGTGCCCACGACTTTTGTCTCCCCCTGCAAAACTCAGGTGCCAATTGCTCACGTAGTTCATGAGAGACCAATTTAGTTTATGTCCCTTCCTTTTACTCCTGCTTCAATTCACAGAATTGAACTGGTCTTAATTGGTATGGTTTGACTGGGGCTGTGGCTCAATTCAGACATATCCCTGCACCTCTGCCACTGATTTTTCCTTTCCTTTACATTAGCATAATTTTCTCTCACCCCTCAAACAATACATTAGTTCTGGAAACAAAAGAAAATCTGCCCGCACTCTCTTTTCATCATCAGAGTGAGCTCTCTGTCAGATTCTGCATGGAGCCAAATATTTGCATACGTTTTCTATAGTCAATTCAAAACCAGTTCCACAGAACAAAAGGTCAGGTAGTAATTATTTATGTGGAAGGACTGCATTAATTGAACAAGCATCAGCTGTTTGCATTCAGAGGGTTTTTTCCCCCCATGTGCACAGCTTTGTTGGAATCTGAATAGTCCATTTATTCTTTTTAAAAGTTGTATATCTTTATCAGACGATTGCTACTGGGCTCTTTAACTAAAGATGTGGTGTTTCCTTTGGCTGGTGCAAAAGAAAAAATATTCTTTTCAGTAATGGGTTTTTTTTTCAAGACAATTAGTTCTTCCTGAGTATGTCATCATTAGTAATTTACTGATACTTTTAGTGTTGGTTTAATCAGCCTTCGGTTTATAGTTGAACAATCATCATTTATGCTTTGTGCATTCAGGAAGTCCCCAATTTTTGTATATGATTTACTTAGCTGTGTTTTGCAAGCAAGAGATAAAGGATAACAAAAGACAGGTTCCACTCACCGTGTTTACATTTCCTTCACCACACTTCTCCCAAATTATGCGGCCAGAAACAATGACATTCAAATCATGTCTGTGCTATTCTTTTATCAGAGCACTGACTAGTGGGGCTTTGACATGAGCTCTGAAAATGTTGTTCTGTGTTGAGTATCCATTGGCATGTTGTTTAGGACTCTTGCGTTGCTTTCCAGTGGGATATACTACAGCTTGCAAAGTGATCAGATCATTTATTCATTGGAGAGGATTTGTGCAAAGGAAACAGTTGTTTTTATCAGAAAAGTTGCTATTGCAGATCAGCTGACTAGTTTACAATCACGGGCAACAATGGAGTGGAACAAATAGTAAAATGAAAGCTCTGTCTTCATCAACAAAGTCTCCAACTCCTTGTTTGAATGTACTGCATTACTGTGTGGTCAATATGGTCCAATCACAAGCTGTAGTTAAGAAAGCTTTCTTCGGGAAATAGAAGTCACTATAATGAAGAGAACAAAGAGGAACAGAACTCTGGCAGAAAAAGTATAAGATGATCATATGGGATGTGAAAAAATAATTTGAGGAACATATGGGGAAAGGAAGGATAGCATAGTTGGGTCTGGTAAATGCTTGATGGGGGAGAGAGAATTCCAGAAAATACAAGAGCTGTAGGCTAGACTGAAAAGTCAAAACAATATCCCAACATAAGGAAATGGCATCCTAAACATGCCAAGAAAACTACACGGATATAGTTATAAAGTCACCAGGAATCAAAAATGATTAAAACAAGCTTTATTTTATTTTATGGTAAAGAAAACTTCAAACAACAAGTGAAAAGAATATTTAAGAAAGATGTAGAAATGGCAGAGAAATTGAATGCATTATTTGCATTTGTCTTTACTGCAGAAAAAATATCTGCGCTGTATCAACTTTCTCAGAAGGAAATAAGAAAAACTAAAGCAAATTGAGGTAATAAAAGAAAATAATCTAGGATGTCCTGTGAAATTGCACAATAACATATCACTAGTCCTGAATATGTCCATCCAAAAGTTTTTAGATAATTCAAATTTGAAATTACTAATTCGTATCGGATATTAGTGCAAATTAGAATAATCAACATAAATCTAAGACATTTTTCAATCAATAGTCAACTATAAGTCAGAAACATAGAGATTTGTGAAAGTCAAAATTTGTAATAGAAAAAATAATTAAACTACCTATTGTATCTAAGAAGTTGCACACACACAAAATTGATACACATCATTTAAGCACACATAAAAATAAAGATGAACTGATTGTGATTTATATATGTTTTTTTCGCTAGGTGTGAAGAAAATATTACTGATAGAATAGCACATCTTAATGCTGTATGGTTTTAAAAGTATGTGCGTTAGTGTTACACTCACACCTAAAACTTAGTAAAACTAATATAGGATTGTATTAATAGACTAAATCCTGTTACTTGCCTAACAATATTTTCAGCTAATGATTTGATTACTCTTTATGTAATTTTATATTATCTTTCAATTCAATTTTTTTGCCATTAAAGTTTTATAGATTGGTTTATATTTCTGTTCCACCATAATTTTTTTTCTCTGTAAGTGTATTTTGTCAAATTTTCACCTAACTCTGTGACTGTTAAAAATCAAATTGATCTTGTATACATCTTCCCCTAAAATATATCTTTATATTTTATTAACCAAGAACACAGTGTAAAAAAATCTAACGACATCGTACTTTTGGAACTGGAAATTATGTTTTCTTAAAAATGTAGACCAAATTAAAGCCCCCAGTATATCCACTTGCAGTGAGGTTAGGAAATGTAAATTCCCATATATTTAATCATGCTATATATTCATATAACATAGACACTTATGTGGCTTTCATCTAAGCATCTCAGTTTCTTAACTGAACAAGTACTTCTGCATGAAGTTAAAAGGATAATAGGCATTTAAGATCCTTCTTCCAACACTTCAGGAGTCTACAGTGACATGAAGTGTTCTTTCATGTCGATTTTGATTTACAGTTCCTGTTAGAAGGTTATGTTTCAGATTTATTCAGACTGAAGCTTGCCAACCAAAAAAATAAATATGCAAAATAATAACATGTAAATTTGCCAAGTTCACATTTGTCCCTGGTTCAAATTCAGAGCTTTTTACGTGCACATAAGGATTCTACATAGAGAATACTAGATTTTTTTTTTCAATAGAAGAGACGGTTCTACATAGTTAAATGGGAATGTTGAAGCTATCTTTTCCACTGATATAAATGGGAATTCCATTCATAGAACACTCAGAATAAGAACTGATTACACATAAGAGTCTCAATTTTAGCAGATTATTTACTGCTAGGTCTAGAAATCTCCCAGTAGGGGATTCCTTTAAATGTGTACCACATTATTTCTGTATGTGGCTTAGAAATTCAACTGAGAATCATATATATTGACACCTTCAGTTATATTAACATTCAAATAAGAGTTCTGTGTCTGTGTTTGTATGCATGTATGTATTTATGTCTGTGTAGTGTGTAGTTAAGGGACGTGGTGGCTCAGTGGCTAAGACGCTGAGCTTGTCGATCAGAAAGGTCGGCAATTCAGCTGTTCGAATCCCTAGTGCTGCATAACAGAGTAAGCTCTTGTCCCAGTTTCTACCAACCTAGCAGTTTGAAAGCATGTAAAAATGCAAGTAGAAAAATAGGGACCATCATTGGTGGGAAGGTTCCATGCACCTTTGGCATTTTGTCATGCCAGCCACATGACCACAAAGACGTCTTCGGTCTGCACTGGCTCTCCAGCTTTGAAATGGAGATGAGCACCACCCCCTAGAGTAGGAAAAGACTAGCACATATGTTCGAGGGGAACCTTTACCTTTAGTATGTAGTTAATCACTCTTTAGGAAAATATCAAGTTAAATCTAAATATGACTGGGAAATAATATTAAACAAATGCAGATGAGATCTCAGAACCACTGAATTATATCTTTCAGAGATCCTGGAACACCGGAGAACTACCAGAGGACTGGAAAAGAGCTGATGTGGTTCCCATCTTCAAAAAAGGGGAAAAAATAGATCCAGGAAACTACAGGCCTATCAGCCTGACCTCAATACCAGGAAAGATTCTGGAAAAAATAATCAAGCAACGAATTTGCGAACACCTAGAAGCAAACAAAGTAATAGCCAAAAGTCAACATGGATTTGTCAAAAACAGATCATGCCAGACTAATCTTATTGCATTCTTTGATAATGTGACAAAATTAGTGGACCAGAGGAATGCCGTTGATAAAGTTTACTTGGACTTCAGTAAGGCTTTTGATAAGGTAGACCATAACCTACTACTAGATAAAGTAGAAGAATGTGGGTTAGACAGCATCACCACCAGATGGATTCATAACTGGCTGACCAACCGCACTCAACGTGTAGTCCTCAATGGAACTGCATCTACATGGAGGGAAGTATGCAGTGGAGTACCCCAAGGCTCTGTTTTAGGCCCAGTACTCTTCAACATCTTCATCAATGATTTGGATGAGGGAATAAATGGGGAACTCATCAAATTTGCAGATGACACCAAGCTGGCAGGAATAGCCAACACTCCAGAAGATAGGCTTAAGATACAGAAGGATCTTGACAAACTTGAACATTGGGCACTATCTAATAAAATGAAATTCAATGGTGAAAAGAGTAAGGTTCTACATTTAGGCAACAAAAATGGAATGCACAGGTACAGTATAGGTGATACCTTGCTCAGTAGTAGTAACTGTGAAAGGGATCTTGGAGTCCTAGTGGACAACCATTTAAATATGAGCCAGCAGTGTGCAGCAGCTGCCAAAAAACCCAACACAGTTCTAGGCTGCATCAACAAAGGGATAGAATCAAGAGCACGTGAAGTGTTAATACCACTTTATAATGCCTTGGTAAGGCCACACTTGGAATACTGCATTCAGTTCTGGTCGCCACGATGTAAAAAAGATGTGGAGACTCTAGAAAGAGTGCAGAGAAGAGCAACAAAGATGATTAGGGGACTGGAGACTAAAACATATGAAGAACAGTTGCAGGAACTAGGTATGTCTAGCTTAAGAGAAAGAAGGACTAGGGGAGACATGATAGCAGTGTTCCAATATCTCAGGGGTTGCCACAAAGAAGAGGGAGTCAAACTATTCTCCAAGGCACCTGAGGGTAGAACAAGAAGCAATGGGTGGAAACTAATCAAGGAGAGAAGCAACTTAGAACTGAGGAGAAAGTTCCTGACAGTTAGAACAATTAATCAGTGGAACAGCTTGCCTCCAGAAGTTGTGAATGCCCCAACACTGGAAGTCTTTAAGAAGATGTTGGATAGCCATCTGTCTGAAATGGTATAGGGTTTCCTGCCTAGGCAGGGGTTGGACTAGAAGACCTCCAAGGTCCCTTCCAACTCTACTATTGTATTGTATTAAAAATGTGCAATATTGTATGTAGAAGTCTTGTGGGGTATATTCTTATACTGAATAAATTCTGTAACACAGATGTTTTGTAGCCATTGTTTTGTGTTACAATTGTATATGCCAGAAGATAATAAAACACATCAGATCAAATACTTTTTAAGAAACAAAACTATGGCACAACTAAATGAAATCCATCTCATGTTATGCTATTGAAAGTCATGAAAATATAAATGTGAGTGGGGACACAGAAAATTCTACAAATGTTTAACGCCAAGAGTTGCAATCAAACGCAATCTATATGGACTTTTCTTCTTGTTCAACAGCATGGATCTAATGCACTTAACTCAAGAGAAACATGGCATATCTGTTTATGTCATCTTTATTTGCAAGTTCTATTGGTTTCCTCCATGTTTACATTACTTTTCAAGTAAAATTTTAAAGATGAAGCTGATATAGCTGAAATTTTCTTTCATGTTCCACCTGATTTAAAAGGTTCTGGATCTAAACTGGAAAAATTCACTTACCTGCCAAAACTGTGACTTTGCATAGTATTATACAAATGTTTTTCTTCAGCATTTTCTTCAGAAACAATGCTTTATTTCATTCCAGATTTGGCTCTGGGTTGACTTAAATGATTACAATTTTATTCCATACTCCTAAGTATAACTTAAAGAGTGATGGAAAACAAAATGGGCTTTTTTCCCCCAAATTAATGATGAAACGTGTTTGACTTTCTTTTTTGAGTGAACTTCAAAACAAGTGGTGTGAATTAGTCTTCTTACATTGGATGAAGAATGATTGCTCGTTTCCCTTGCAAAGCCCTGAATTTACAAGTTGTTTGGCTAAAATTTCTGTGACAGCTTGAACAAAACTGATTTTTCTGATTATAAGTTTTGATTTGGGGGAGGAATGCTTTCCTTCACTTTAAAAGTATGTGTTGGTGTGTGTGTGAAGAAATAGAAGAAAATGCATATGCACGCTATCAGAAAAAAATGTTGTCGTTGTTTTTCCAAGGGGCATTATGACTAACTAGAACAGAAAAAAGTTGGGGGAAACACAGAGAATGAATTTTCATTTCTGAAATGTTTCTTTATTCCTTTGATCTTTAAAATAAAAATTAAAAAAAGCCTCACCATAGATGTTTCTTGCAATGAATTCATTGAATTGAATGGAACATAGCTCACCATAATTCCAACTGGATATGAGAAGGACAGAATCCTCAGTGGATTGTGAGCATTGCCTTTGATTCAAAGTAAGGACATGCAATGTGTTATTTTTTATAAACAACAATGATTGCTAGATGTGCCAATTGGTTTCTGTGTCTTGAAAGGCCCCACTTTTTCCCATAAAGTGCATTATTCATTTCTTTGATTTCTATAGTCACCCTTCTCTGGCTGGCATACATCATAAATATTTAAACAATTAGAACATTTAAAAGATACAAAATAGAATATATGGCACCAAGTAAACCTGTTATTATAGCCAGGAAATGGAATATTTAACTCTTTCAGAGATCTAGGCCTGGGCATACAACCAAGTCTTCACAGGCTTGCCAAAAGCCAGCTGGGTGGGTCATCCTTATATCTAAAGGGGTATTCCAGAGGGCAGGAACTGCAGCACAGAAGGAACATCTCCTTGATCTCATTAGCCAACACTCCTTGGATGATAGGACCAACAATATGCCTGTGATTGGGAGAAGATAGTTCCTAAGATAACCTTTCCCCCAAGTCATAAAGGGTTCTAAAGGTGGTAAGCAGCACCACGAATTATATCCAGAAACACATTGGAAACCAATTCAGCTCACAAAGTAGTACTGTTATGCATGTTGAATATTCAACACTCTTTTCTACCCATGTAGCTACAATCTGCACCAGTTGAAGCTCCCAAATGTTCTTTAAGGGCATCTCCATTCAGAGTGCATTACAGTAGTCCAGATGAGAGATCACAAGACCATGAGTCACATTTTCTGAGTTAGGAACAGGTGCAAATGTCCTGAAGGGTGTGCAAAAGCCCTCCAGACCACAGCAACCATCTATTGCATAAAATATGACTTGGAAAGAAGATAGAAATATGAGTATCATTGGCACACTGATGATACTTCACCTCAAATTGTTGGATCATCTTATCAGCAACCTCCTGTAGATGTTGAATATGAGAGAGAATTGAGCCACAGAACACCACACAAAATAGTACCTGTGGGCTAGATTTCTTCCTCATATTAACACCACTTGGAAGTAACTCCAGAGGGGGTCATTTCTTGAATCTCCTAGATGAGGGGTGTCAAACTCACATCGTCATGGCAGCATCATGTGATATATCAGGTTTTTTTCCCTTTCGCTAAGCCAACTGTAGGTGTGGCCAGCACATGATGCATCCAACCTGTGGGCTGCGAGTTTGACGGCCCCGCCCTAGACAAAAAAATTGCCCCTGGACTTGGAATCTGGTGGTTATTCTTTTATAAATGACTATGTGAAGGTGAAGATGAGAATAGCTGCATAAATCAGTTTAGAAACTGAGGACACTATTTGGACCTTTTTGCTGCAATTTTAATAAGAAATGAAAAATGTATCAATGCTGCCAGATGAATCTCTTGGCCTTCTCAATGTCATAAGAGAATAAAACCACAAGCCTCATTTCTCAGAAAATGCCTTCTCTCTATCTATATGATCATAAAACTACAGGAAATGGGGGAGTGGAGTTACGGAAACTTATTCTTAAAACATAAATTGGAATGACGTAAGAGAAACAAAGGCTGAGTCTTCCAAATCTCTTGGTTTGCTAATGGTATCTTCCTGTAGAAGGAGATGAAGGCTGATGTTCTTCACTGTGTTCTGGAAAACCTTAAGCATTATGAATGTTTCATGTACATGGTTAATCACAACTATGGTTAATCCCTGATAAAATATATGGCTCTAGCATCCAGCCTCTGCCATCCATGTGAAGCATGGATACCATGGCTTGAAATTCTCTTACCTTCGCTACCATTCAGAACCGGGAGCGTGCATGCGTGCACTTTGCTTGTGTGTGGCACTTCTGCGCATGCACAGAGCATCCACGTTGATGTCTGGGCAGATGGGTGGAGCCTCCCCCCGCTGCCACTGCTGCTACAGCTACCGCTTCATCCAAACCGGGGCAAACTGGCAGAATACCACCTCTAGTGGGTACGTGAATCAATGCACACTGCACATATAGATGTTTAGACACATGTCCTTTCACAATTTTTGGAGGCATATGAGATCAGAATTCTCCAACATAGAAATTCATACATGAATTGAGACCCATGTTGTGCATGGGCTTTCTGTTTATTTATTTGTAAAATCTGTTATAACTTTTTGTTGCTTAAAAAAATACAATAAAATATGCAGTAAAAAAGAAAAAGAAAACCAACAATAATATCAAAACATCACACACAAAGGGCACTTATGCCATGTCCTGTGAATACATGGTATAAAATTTCCTGACGTAGGGGAGGCACGCAGTTCTTCTGCCTCATAATAGAGGACACTTTTTTAGAGGCTTTTTTAAACAGTTAAGCAGAGTCATCCACGGAAGCCAGGCAAAGAGCCATGCTGTACCACACACACTTTCTCCCAGCCTCTTTCTTTTGGAAGGCTCAGATTGGCTCCCCTCCGGCTTCTCTGCCTCTCCTCTCACCCCAGCCTGCCATCAGGAGGTGAGTGGGTGGGCTTTATTGCGTTCCAGGCATTTCCCACCCAGACAGCAGGCTGCATTTGCAATGGTGGAGGTGTTTGGGGAAGGCAGCAGGGGAATGTGGGGGGATGGCAGAGGAGCTGCTTTCAAGCCACTGGAAAAGATATCCAATCCAACTTTTGTGTATGTTTCTGTGCATTTGTTTGAGAGTGAGTGAGAGAGGGAAGGGGGTAGGAGAGATAGTCCAATCAACTTCTTTGTGTGTGTGTATGTGTGTGTTTGAGAGAGGGGGAGGAAGGGAGAGAGGGAGGAAAGAGGGGAAGGGAGAAGAAAAAGAAAATGAAAAAAGGAAACTTATTTCGCAAAGGAGAAAAACAATGCTGTCGTTTTAAATTGGAACTGAGCATGCCTGGCTATGGAATTCTGGGAGTTGAAGTCCACAAGTCTAAAAATATTTGAAACCCACCACTGTGTCAGTGCCTCACCAGCCATAAACCTCACTGCATGTCACTGCAACCCACTATTACTTCTGTGTAAGTATATGAGCACGTGTATGCATAAAGTAATGAGTAACTGTAATGTGATCACACATATTTAAATGCTTAAACATGCTTCCACTTTAGAGTCCTTTTGCAGTGCTGAAGAATGACTTTTCTGAAATTATGTGACAATGGGGTTAAAACGACCTGTATCTTGATACTGTGCAATATGATCTCACTGTAAGTCCATTCCATTGAATCTAGAGGTAGATATTGATGAAAAAGCTATTATTTAATCCCTTGTGTTGCCTCACTCAATAGGCCTATGTTAATTTATGTTCCAATTGGATGAGAAATTTGAATTTGAATTAGACAGACAGACAGACAGACAGATAGATAGACAGACAGACAGACAGACAGAGGGACAGATAGATAGATAGATATTTTTTCATAGCACAAGAATAGAAAAAATGAAAAAACTAATAATATAAGTCTTCTCATAAGAACAAAAAACTGATGCAATATTGGAGTAATTCAGGAAGAATATTCATAGAGGAATTTCTGGAGTGGTGTGGTGGCCTAGGTGAAGATGCTTGCCTCCAACTCAGAAGCTGAGAGTTCAATCCTAGGCAGTGACAGATGCTTCTCTCTCAGTATGCAAACAGAAAATATCTGCTATGAATTCTGTATAGGTGTCAGGAAGGGCATCCAGCCAGTAAATGCTCAGCTCCATTCAGTTACCCCGACTCCAAGCCAAAGCAAGGGATTACAGGGTGAAATTCTGGACTATTTAGATCTCTGCTTTCAGGAAATAATAAAAGTGGGCTAATCTGAAAACAAAAAGTGTTTTAATATGGAGAAAAAATCCTCTAAATAAAAAAATCCACAGTGGTATATCTGTATATCCTAGGCAAGAATTGTGTTTTTTATAACAAAATAATTATCACAAATAATATTGAAAAGAAAAATGGTGGGACAAGAACAAAATATTAGAATACAATAGTCTGGCATATTGTCTGGATAAAAGGCAAAACAACAACAAAAAAAACATAAAGGAAATAAATTGAATAAATTATGCACTTTGCTGAGTATTGTGCTAATTTAGAAATATGTTTTGAGTTTTGCAATATAAAATTCTCTTGATGAACATATTTATCAACTACAGGTAGTTCACGACTTACATTTGTTCAAAGTTACACTGCACATACTGAAAAAAAAGTGCCTTCTGACAATTTCTCACACTTACAACCATTGCAACATCCTCATAGTCATGTCATCAAAATTCAGGCACTTATACAATACAATAGTAGAGTTGGAAGGGACCTTGGAGATCTTCTAGTCCAACCCCCTGCCTAGGCAGGAAACCCTATACCGTTCCAGACAAATGGCTATCCAACATCTTCTTAAAGACTTCCAGTGTTGGGGCATTCACAACTTCTGGAGGCAAGCTGTTCCACTGATTAATTGTTCTAACTGTCAGGAAGTTTCTCCTCAGTTCTAAGTTGCTTCTCTCCTTGATTAGTTTCCATCCATTGCTTCTTGTTCTGTCCTCAGGTGCCTTGGAGAATAGCTTGACTCCCTCTTCTTTGTGGCAACCCCTGAGATATTGGAACACTGCTATCATGTCTCCCCTAGTCCTTCTTTCTCTTAAGCTAGACATACCTAGTTCCTGCAACCGTTCATATGTTTTAGTCTCCAGTCCCCTAATCATCTTTGTTGCTCTTCTCTGCACTCTTTCTAGAGTCTCCACATCTTTTTTACATCGTGGCGACCAGAACTGAATGCAGTATTCCAAGTGTGGCCTTACCAAGGCATTATAAAGTGGTATTAACACTTCACGTGATCTTGATTCTATCCCTCTGTTAATGCAGCCTAGAACTGTGTTGGCTTTTTTGGCAGCTGCTGCACACTGCTGGCTCATATTTAAATGGTTGTCCACTAGAACTCCAAGATCCCTCTCACAGTTACTACTATTGAGCACGGTACCACCTATACTGTACCTGTGCATTCCGTTTTTGTTGCCTAAATGTAGAACCTTACTCTTTTCACCATTGAATTTCATTTTATTAGATAGTGCCCAATGTTCAAGTTGGCAATTGGTATGTATTTATGACAGTTGCACTGTCCTGGGGTCATGGAACTGTCATTTGTAACCTTCCTAGCTGGCTTCTGACAAGCAAAGTCAATGTGGGAAGCCAGATTCGTTTAATGACTGAATGATTCACTTAACAATAGCTGTGATTTGCTTAACCACTGTGGGGAAAAAATCATAAAATGGGGTAAAACTTACTTAACAACAGAAATTTTGGGCTCAGTTGTGGCCATAAATTGAGGATTGCCTATAACAACTTTTTTAAGCAGACAGAATTCATTAATTCTCACCAAGTAGCTTTAATTTATATTTGTTTTTTGGCATCATCTTCATAGCTTCTTTATCACCAATAGACCCTCCTCACATATACACATCAGTTCTTCTCTTCCACTTTCTCTCTCTTGAAAGTAAAAAACAATGTTTTGGGCCAACACAGTTTCCAAATAGTCAAACTTCTCATCACAACTCCCAGCTACTCATTACTTTACATTTTCAGAGCAAAGCAGTGTCAGTGTGAAAGCAATAGGCAATCACTTTTAAATATGATTTTAATATGACAATATAAATCTAACTCTGTACTAGGCAGGCGAGTGGCAGGGGATAACATGAGCAAAGGGAATAAAAAGAGCTCTGAAGAGCCCATACCAGTTGCTAATACTTAATCTCTTTAAATAATGAATTAGCTGCTCATATCTACTGTCGCTGCTAAGAGAAAGCACTTTCTTTGTAGAGTGTAGTAAAGCTTGAATACCCATGAATTATTCAATATAAAGTGTGCCACTTAAAATGCCCTGATATTGGAAGGCAAGTGTAAGATTATCTTTTGTCTGTCAGAAAGCATTGCTCCCAAGCTACTGAGACTTGAGGGGCTAAGAAAGGGAGCCAAGATACATCAGGCCAATTCAAGGTGTTACTGCAGTTCAAAGAACTTATTTTATTTAACCTGACCTTCACTCAGAAGCTGTGCTAATACTTCAGAGCTTTCTTCCCTTTCTCCACTCCCATCGTCTTCTTTCTGCACAATTCTTTCCTGGATTCTGCAATTCGAGCATAAAGAACAATGCATACATTTAGTGATGCAACAGAGCAGTTTCAAGATTTTGTTTGTTGTTTCCCCCCCTTCTTTTCATCAACTCCCCCTTCCTCCTCCTTCGGCATAGAGTACCAGCTATTGATCCGCCAGTCTTGCTTACATAGAGAAATGTATTTCCTTACTCAGGTTTCTAACAGCTTCCAGAGGTAAGTGATGACCTTTCTTGTGCAAAAGAATTTGTAATCCACAAAAGTAGGGGAGGGGCAGACACACAGTTGAGTGCATTGAAGCTTGATAGCAATAAGCTTCATCTTCCCAACAATCAAAGGTTCCAGCCAATCCCTATGTATCTCATGAGCAACACTATTAGATAGAATTGGGTTGATTGTAGAGTAAACATGCATAGGTTTGTATTGAAAGTAAGATATACAAGGCTGGGGGGGAGTACAAAACAGGCATCCTGTGAAAACCATAACTGCTGTCTGCATTCAGTATCATGGTATTTGCATATCTTATTATGATTTCAGTTTTAATTTCTGACTTAATGAATAGGTATCTCTTAAAAATACTACTCTGTTTTAGCATATCATATCTTACAAATGACCTTGTCCTATCCTCACTTTTACTTCTTTACATTAGATTCACATCTTCACATTCAATAATTTCTATTAATTCCTTTGCTCCTGCTTACTTTCGTGACAGACAGTTTGGTGTAGTGGTTAAAGAGATGAAGTTGGAAACTGGGAGATCATGAATTCTAGTCCTGCATGAATCCAGTTGGGTGACCCTGGGCCAATCACTTTCTCTCAGCCCTAGCAAGCAGGCAAATCACTTGTGAAAATGATGCAAACAAAAATGCTTTTCCAAGTAGTCCCCAGTAAACAGCTGAAAGGCATTTCAAGTTTAGTTCCATAAAGCAGCATCACCTTAATGATGCTTTTCTAAAATTTGGCAAATTTAGTTGGATGTTCAAACCAGAAATTGAACATTGTTTTGTTTGAGATTACTGAAATATGATGACATTCTGATCATCTCTAAAGTAATAAGCATTGCCTTGAAGTCTTGGTGATGAGAATTGTCTTTCAGCTTTGCCATTAGAAGAATCATCCCTAATCTGATGGACTCCAGATAATGTTGGGACTAAAATATATGGGATTTACTGGGTAGAATTTACAGGAACCTATGACTGAATTCATTACCAGGTTAAGAAGGACTGTCCTAGAAAAAGGCAATCTGAGTTCTGCTAATAGCGCTACCATACTATTGCAAGAAATAATGTAGAGTTTTCTTAAAAGGCAGGAACTTGTTTGAGGATTGACATTGACTTGAAAGCGCAAGAAATATATATATATATATATTGGCAATAAGATTAACAATAACAATAGAAAGGGGATTGGAACATATTTATAGAGGCATGTGATTAACCTTACTACTTTCTCAGTACCAAAAGACAGTCTTCATTTAAGTCTTAATGTCACAGTTTCCCTTTACTTTTTCCAACTCATGCTAAATAATTCTTTTTAACAGAAATAAGTACCTTCAATATATCTAGAAGACACAAGATTTTGAAAGCTGGCCTAAAGTTAAACTCATCATTTTCAGCTACAGCAATAAGAACAGTGGCTTTTTTGAACAGCGAGATGCTCAGATGGAAAAATAAGATTTTTAATTGAAATATGTTTCACAGGAGATATTTGCACCTTTTGGGCACCAAGCCGCCTTCCATTTTTATGAAGTTAAACAAATACAGGCAACATTTTCTTTCTTTTCCAAAGAAACTGTTTGTGTAATTATGAAGCGTATGAAAAAAAGTTCATAGCAGAAGGATAGGATAAAATAGTATGGACTTCTGTTATGAACACCTTTCCTGCCTTTTAAAAAGTACACTTATTGCTAATTAATTTTTCTTAATTGGTCTCTTTTTTTCTGCTGATGATCTTCTTCTATCCAATATGTGACTATATTTTCAGTCTGTTGCATTTTTAATACTTCTTAAATACTGAAAATAACACATTTCCATTTTTGTTGCTCAATTTAAAACTACACTGAAAACAGCTCGAAGGAGATATAAAGTGGAAATCCAGCAATATAAATGGATCTTAAAAGAAAGATGGGTATTTTTTTTAGCAATATTACACTGCCTTCTAGATCAGACGAGGGGAATATATTCTAAATGCAGATCTTGAAGAACAAAGAAACTACTCGTGATACCATATACAACTAGATGTCTGTGAGCTCATCCTAAAGCAAATTGCACATTTTAGTCATTAAAAGGGACTCCTTGCTATAATCCCATATGGAGGAACAGCACTGGAACCTTGTCTGCCCATTTTTAAATTATTCTTTTGTAGAATGGTCTGTTTTTAGTTCTGCTTTTCTGAGATCACATTGAGAAAAGCAACCAATTAGTTGTGACATGGCAACACATGAAGAAGAATTTGTGTTTTTTGGCCTGCAAAAATAGCCGAGTAAGAACATAATAATATTTATTCCATGGACTGCTGTTGGAAGCAGAACATTCCTTTTTACCTTATATCCTGTGCACAGAACTGCAGAAAGTGGAGAGCTATTTTTTTTACATTTGGAAGCCTCATTTGGACCTCACAGTTAATAATTTTATTTGTCATTACATATAGATGTCGATCAGAGGTGGGTTGCTACGGGCAAACCAATAGTGAAAATTGCGACTGGATCACCGAACCAGTAGGGCGGCAGGCTTGCCACGCCCCCGAACCAGTTCCCCGGTCGCCGCCAAAGCATTTCTTTTGGTATTTTTAATCTTCTGTGCATGCACAGACTTATTTACAGGCAACTGTGTGCGCGCCCACACCAAACCGGTAGTAACATTGGCAGCAACCCACCCCTGATATAGATATATATGACACAGGTACAATGTGTGAAGAACCTATTTTATGTATTTGGCAAAGTGCCCCTCATAATGAATTTCAAAGCATGAAACACTCTTTGTTGGATTTGCCGAAACAGATCAAAGTAGTCATCTCTCTGGAATTTATTCTCTGTTCCTGAAAGAGAACTGGGCTAAAAATCAATGGCTGCAGGTACATATGCAACCTATTCATACCTTTAGCAGGAATGAACGACTGATTGGTGCTTTAAAGTTCTTTAATATTCTCTAGATAAGTTCTTTTTAATGTGCAGCTCATTGTTTTGTATTGCAAGTGACTCACAAAAGGACATGATAATCAAGATTAATTGCTTCTCTGTGGCAGTCTGAGATGTTGCATTTATACAGTCCCTGGACAGTGGCAAATCACACCTGGAGGCAGAACATTGGATTAATTGCATGATGCTTTAATCCTTTCTGTTCTATGATTCTACATAGTTTCTTGCTCTCTAATATCAAATTGTACCTTTTCAATGTATTAACATATCACATTTGCAATGGGACTGGTAATATCCACACATGATGATTTGTTAGCACATTTTTTTTTATATTAGGAGGGCAAAATAAATGCTAACCTGGTGGTGTTTGGTTTTTTTTCCCTCCTCTATGGCTACTTTTGTTTTTGGGATGTTTGGTTAAATACATCATCCCCATCTACCAAATTATTTCCTTCATAGTGCAGAATAGAGAAGGGATCATTTAATGACCAACTTCATTCTGCTACCATTTTCTAATTCTATTCTAATTCTCATACTGCTGTGATTATGTAGCTAAAAGGGTTAAGGCTGGGATAATGAAAACCCACATTGCTTGAGATTGCATTAGTATTATTTCCAGTACCTCTGGAAAATTCTGGCCTGTTTTCATATAGAAATATATATAATAACATAAATTATCTGTCTGTCTGTCTGTCTCTCTCTCTCTCTCTCTCTCTCTCCCTCGCTCCCTCCCTCCCTTACTCCCCCCCCTCTCTCTCCCTCTCTCCCTTATGCCTGCTTTTTGTTCTATTTTGCCAATTACCTTTTTCTGATGCTTGGGTTGGTATCTTTTTTTTCTAGCTATCCTGAATGCCGTGTGAGCTTTCTCTGATCTGGATATAGGAACTGGGTGGAAACTAAACTGGAAATTACCCAAGTCATTTCCCATTTTCCATGACCACTTTGTCCCACTACAATTTCCTCAAGTGAAAGCAGGAGGTAAAATGTTTCACCAAGGTTTCATTGGCTCAAAAACATGTGCACAGGTTTTCTGTAGTTCTGAGGCTATAAACAAAATTGTCTTGCAAAGTGCAAAGCAGAATGAAAGCATAATCAAAACACCTTAAGAGAAGACGGAAATATGTACTTCATTGGAAACTTATATTTCACATTCCATATCTGATTTAGCAATGGTTTCCATCTGTCTGGCTTGGAGAGGTAGGGGTTGAGAGGGAAGCAACCAATGATTATGATTATGGTATTTCCCCTCTTCTTAAACCATCCCTGAATTCACAAATATAGAGATCCTTGAATGAAATTCATGCAATACCACATACAGTATATGTTGTGAATATGCATCCAAATCTATTCGTTTATAATGATATAAAACACATTTTCTCTGGGTTTTTTCTTGAAATGATTAAGGGAGCTATGAAAAAATAAGTTCAACATAATACAGTAGGATATTTTAGATTGGGAACAGGTAGAGGCTTGGTTCTTTCTACCAAGGTTAATTCTACACTCATCCCAAACTTCTTCAAAGAAAAACCAGAAAGTCCAGTTGCCTCTTGAAAAAACACCTTTGGGACAACCATGACCCAGATGACTGAGAATCTCCATAGACACTTAATTTTGCACTCCTAGATAGATCACCATGAACACAAGCTTAATTGAAAATTAGACATATTCTGGGTACTATCACTGTGGTACAATACTACTATATTGTCAAAGTCATCTAAGATGCAATTCTATTCTTCCTTATTGGAATGTGGAATTTCTTCCCATCTACAATGGGTACCACTCTGCTAGATTCCCATGATATCAGCAAGCTTCTGTAGCAAATCAATTTCCTGGTTTGGGGTGGCATAGAAGGAAGCTGTAAGAACAGCTCAAGGAACTATCTAGGAATTGTGAGGTAGGCAATTTTCTGTTAGAGGCAAAGTGCAATGGCACTTTGCTATCATTTGTATACTCTCTATGTGTATGTGTGTGTGTGTGTGTTTAAATGAATGAGTTTCCCTCTTTCCTGTGAAGCAAAGGTTCCATTATACCTAAACATGTCACTGCATTTTTTAAACAGTAAACAGTGTTGTTTTTCCTCACTATTAAAACAAGTACAATAAGACAATGCTGAGGATGTGAGTGTATCTCAGTCCTGTCCCAACTTGGCTCCTTAAGTAAAAATGATCCTCAACTTCAGTCAGTGTGAAAGGTTTACTTTACTAAAGGCCAAGTGGATAGCAAAGCCAGAACTGAAGTTCACAGTTTTTCACACACCAAACTTTCCTGGTTAACTTTCCCCATCCAGTTCCTCCCAGTTCCTCCCTCAATTAATTTTGAATACATTGTTTTGCGAACTGTCTCTTCAACAGTGGGCTGGTTGGTGAGCCATTGCATTCCATTCCCAGCACTTTGACCTTAGGTAGTGTCTCTGGAAGATACAATGAGTTGTTCATCTTTTCCCCTCCCAACCAGCTCCCTCCCCACCCCCATAGTTCATGGCAGACTGGCAGCTAGTGATTGCAAAGTTTAAGCATATGATGACAGTTCTGACAGTATTGATGTACAAAGTTCGGATTGGAAATAAATTCTTACAGTACCTAATTAGTAAGCTAGGAGAAGGTCTACTGAGTATTGGTGAGGTTGGAAATGGCAAGAACGCTTGTAGGGAGGCACAAAAGTGTTTCTGGGGTTTTGGAGGATAAGGCTAGTGGTTCACTGGAAGTGTCAGACTGAACTCTGTTTTTGCTGAACCAAAACTAGCCAACCAGATTTTTAATTGAGCTACAACTGGGGGATGGAATGCAAGTTCAAAAGACCCACTCTGAAATTCCATTTTATGTGGACCAATCTTGAGCTGATATGAGACTTACAAAAATAATTGCATAATAGTACCACAAATGTTTATTCCATAATCCCTACATTCAGTGAGACCTGTTCATTCATCAGGACGCTTGCATTTATACCTCTGGTGTGAAATAAAGTTGACTACTTTTTAAACTTGGCAAGATGGTGCTTGATCTTGGCCCCCATCCTTTAGTTTATGAACAAACCTTTGGCACTGGCTCTTATGTAAACATAAAGTTTTTGCAGAAGAAAGGAAAGATGTCACCTTCTGATTGAGCAACTTTCTTTTTCATTTTTCAGAAGCTGTTTGAATTGCTCTCTTCATTTTGAGTAATCTCTCTTCTTCATGATTCCTACAATGAACAGAATGATAGCTTTGTAGGCTGACCTACTTCCACAAGTGCAATGCCAGATTTCTTATGCTTCAAAACATCCAAAGCAATACTACTAAGTACTATTACTATTTATGTAGTAATCAGCTGCTGCATTGTCTATTCTCATTTGAATTTGTCTTGCTGTTGACCTAACTCCAGGAAAACAAATAGCAAAAAAGGGGGAGAGAGAATCAGAGAGATAAGCCCATAATACCTTACCTAAGGCAGAGAAATCTTTGTAAACTGACATCAATCAAATACAATCTTCGAAGGAAGAGAGAATGTTTGATCTCTACAGCGCTGTTTTGAGAAGACAGAACGCACTTCTGGGATCTCACTTTATGCCTGAGGTTAGAAGAATGTCAGTTTTTCTTGATAAAATGAGATTAGAAGAATCTCTCTCTTTTTTTTCCTTCTCCTCCCCCTCTACTTCCTATGGACAAATCTGTCAGATGTATTGTCCTCCTGTAGGGAATTTGGATTCTTTCAGTTCTGCAAATGCTATTCTGCCTACTCCAAATTTTCTTGCACAAGTAGCTGAATAACCTTTGTTTTATTCTTGCTGGTTTCGTGAACACAGCAACTATGAGTGTATCATTTAAATAGCCATATATTGATTCTGCATATGTAGTAGAAGCCTTAATGCTCCAATTTGAGTTTAATCATAATGATAATTTTTTAAAAAAAAAAAACCTTATTTTGATTATAAGCAATTTAACACAAATAGAAAAACCATCACTTTCAATATCTTAAACCTTTTCTACCAACTTGAATTTGATGAATAGGACAAGCATCTTTCTGGATACTATTCATGGAAACTTTGTGCTGAACAAAAAAAATCCCGCTTTCAGAATTTACCTTAAAATTACATTAATATAAATTTTAATGCTTTTTATCAATATATTTAAAGAAGTTAGGGATTTTTTTTCACTAGAGATGAATAAAAGAAATGTTAAGTCAGAGCTGAATCCTTGATCTGCTTTGCTTAGGTTTTCACTAGAGGAAAAAGCGAGGGACATTTTTCTTTTTTCAATGGGAATATTTGTTCTTTCATTCACTGACTTATTTATTAGATTTATATCCTGCCTTTCCTCTAGGTGATCAATGTATAGTCCTTTGGAAACTTCTTAATATCTTAAATAAATATGGCTTGCAAAAATGCATTGCATTTGGAGCACTTCTAGATAATATTCCAACTAATCTCTTCCTCAAAGATATTGTGTGATTTTCTTTCTAGTTCAATTTTCCTTTTTCTCCAAAAATGTAATTTTAAATTTTAATAGTTTCCCCCTATTTTTTCAATTTCAATAATGGAGAGAAAAACTGTAGCTGAAATTCAATAAAAATAAATACTCTCTTAAACAAGGAAAAATGATTTGGCTTAGCCTTAGCCTATTTATGAACCAAACCTTTCACATACCATGTACTTTATAGCAATTTGGAGCTATAAAGGTATTCAAATTCTTCTCTCTCTTTTTCCTTTTCTCCATTCACATATGAGTATTTGAGACAAGCTTTATGAGCTGAAATTCAAAATGGAATACTTATGAGCCCAGAAATATGTTGCCCAGAATTACAGCTGTTCAGAATTTTGTGGTATAAAATTTCAGTTCCAAAGACATATCAAAAGGAATGACTAGTCCACAATATGTCTAATGAGTATTTTGAAATACATTGAAAAATAAGTATTTAAGAGTAGAAAGTCTTTTAAGAGATGAATTTCATTATGTATTTAAATATGAGGTTTGGGGTCTTAACCTTAGGCTACACAGAATCAGTTCTAACATGATCCTTGCTTATCTGTGCAGGAAGGCTTCATACCTCATAAAGTCTTTCAACAGTAGCAGTTGAAATATATGTTTCAGATATTTCAGCTAAATACGTGTCTATAGATGGGAGACAGAATGGATATCTGTATCCAGATTAATTTTACAAATGGATACTTCACTTTATAGGCAATTCAGTTTAAACAGGAATCATTAATTTTGTTAATATTACTGTAAACGTTTGTCATGGCCCTGGGTGCAATATATACACATTTTCTTGTGTATTTATTTATTCATTTATCCGTTTTTGCATGTACATTTGATTGTATTTGATTGCATTTGATTCATATAAATAACGGTTGCAGGAACTGGGTATGTCTAGTTTAAAAGAAAGAAGGACTAGGAGAAACATGATAGCAGTGTTCCAATATCTCAGGGGTTGCCACAAAGAAGAGGGAGTCAAACTATTCTCCAAGGCACCTGAGGGTAGAACAAGAAGCAATGGGTAGAAACTAATCAAGGAGAGAAGCAACTTAGAACTGAGGAGAAATTTCCTGACAGTCAGAACAATTAATCAGTGGAACAGCTTGCCTCCAGAAATTGTGAATGCCCCAACACTGGAAGACTTTAAGAAGATGTTGGATAGCCATTTGTCTGAAACAGTATAGGGTTTCCTGCCTAGGCAGGGGGTTGGACTAGAGGACCTCCAAGGTCCCTTCCAACTCTGGTATTGTATTGTATTGCATTGTATTGTATATTTGGTAGGTGTAGACTGGATAAATTCCCATTCTTATACTGTAATTGAGATCTGGACAATCTAGGTTTAGTACTAGTCATGAATAGATTCCAGATGATGAAAACCTTTTCCACATATTACTCCATTTTCAGATAATGTTAGCCTTGCCTTTCAGATTTAGACTTTCATTTAATTTCTCTTAAATACACAGACACATTTATCCCTCATCCCACTGAGATCTCAAAGAGGAAATTACAATGAGAATACCTTGAGAAACAGGCATGAAACTATTTCCCCTACCCATCTTCACAGAACCTGCCTATTTTGACTAGCCAGATGCAGATAGCCCCCAAATCTGAGACAGCTGGTTGAGCAGCCTCCAGGGCAAAGCAGCTCCAAAAAGAATTTCTTCACCATGTACATCCAGAATCTCTGAGCTAATTATCAGGGTTGAGATTCTTAACTTAATCATCACTCCTCAGTCTCTAGAGTGTGAGAGAATCAAAGAAATAACCCCTGCCTTGTTGGACTGAGCACGCAGCAAAAGAGCAAAAGTCCAATGCAATTATCAGCTGAGCAACCTTGTGGTTGTGATGCTGAACATTCCCCACAGGGGCATGAAATTAGCTGAAATTCAGACCAAAACCACAATGTTAAAGAAAAGGGGGGGGCTCATTTGCAGAAGCAAAGTGTTTTGTTCATTAAAAAGTTCTGAAGAGAGCAGAAGGATGCTGCTTTCTTTGTTTTAGCATCAATTTGAACTCAGGTTCTTCTTACATAGTAAGAGTCTGCCTTTCATTGTACATGAACATTAGGAAAAAGACAGCTAGTTATTTCACCAGATGACAATGAAGTCTGTGCAAAGCACATAGAATTAAAAGCAAACTTCGATGAAATGTATACAATATTTTCTCTTTATCACCCTCATTAACTTCCAGTTTGACAGGAAATCCTATCACTTAATTACCATTAGATTTTTAAAACTTCCTAGTAGATTTGCAAGTAGTCCAATCCATCATAGTTGGATGAACATCGTTGGATAGAATTTCTTTGTAGAAAATCAGTTTTGCTTAGTGGTTAAAGACTCTGGCGTCCCCCATGGATTCTAGTTCTGCCGTTGGTACAAGCGAATAAGTGACCTTAGGGCAGTCTTTCTTCTTCAAGCCTTAGAAAGCAAGGAATGGCAAATCACTTCCAAAGATGTTGCCATGAAAATTGCAGGGATTTATGCAGGCAGTCAACAAGAGTCAAGGCCCAAAAGATGGTGATAGAAGATGATTGATAGAAGATGATTGAAAGAAGATGATTGATAGAAGATGATTGATAGAAGATGATTGATAGAAGATGATTGATAGAAGATGATTGATAGAAGATGATTGATAGATAATAGATAGATGATATATAGATAGAAGATAGAAGACAGACAGATATAGATGAGATACAGAGAGATGATGATGATGATAGATAGATAGATAGATAGATAGATAGATAGATAGATAGATAGATGATAGATGATAGATAGATAGATAGATAGATAGATAGATAGATAGATAGATAGATAGATAGATAGATAGATAGATAGATAGATGATAGATGATAGATGGATTGATGGATGTGGGGGGGGGGCTGTTCTGAAGGATCCTGCATTCAAGACAAATTTCCATATGTTTCCACAGAGGAAATTAGGGAATCAACACAAAGTAAAGTTGATCTGGATGGTTGGAAAATACAATCCTAGATAAATAGTCCATTAAAAAAAAAACTCATCTACCAAAATGAATTTTAAGTGGCTTGGAGAAAGTCAGCATTAAATTGTAGTGTCTGATAAAAAAATACTACCTATCTGAATGGAAACTGTTTTTGGAGTTATACAAAAAATTAACTGTACTGTTAGGAAACTTTTATTTCTATGTTGCTTTGCAAATGTTAACCTAGAATGATATTTTTTTTTCTCTGCAGAAGAAATCACAACATACTTATTACTATATCCAACCTAACTGGGAAAGCTTAGGTAGAAGGGAATCAATGCAAATACTGTGCATACAAGAGAGAGCGAAGAAAAGAAAAGATTATGTTACATATACAAATCTTTAAACACTTGAGGCTTATATAATCCAACAAGTTCCATAACTAAAACTTAAATGAGAGTTGTACAGCCTTCCTAAGGCTGAAAGGCACATTTGAAGTTTGTAAATAGTGGCATTAGATCAGAACAAAGGAGAAGGGTGTCAAACCAAAGCAAAGTTTAATTGAAATAAATATAATAAAAAATAAAATAATTAAATATGATTGATATGATTGCTCTTTGTGTATCTGGCAATGTTTCCCTGCTGTCACAGTAACAGTTACAATAATAAAATGAAGTTATCCAACATAAAACTGTTTCTTGGGTATAAGGATATTTCCCTTCCTTCGTGTTAAAAATTGCAGCCGTCTCTAGGTGGATTCCTTGAAGTAAACCTTTGGCCATAGATGTATTTCTGATCTGAATACTGAACGCTTTTGCCATGCTGGCAGGACCAACATTTAGAACACTTGTCAAGGCTTCAGAAGGTCATTTGCTATAACATCTACTGACCTACGTCTGTAATAGAAACAAGCCAAGTGTGTCTTGTATTGCTAGAAAAGATGAAGGAAGGAACATATGAAACAATTTGGTTCCAAAGGATCAGCTATAATATTTTAACGGGGAAAAGAAAACAACATTTTGGGACACTGAATACATGCATCACTGTATACCTTAAGCTCTCGTGGGTTAGCATTCACTTCAATATATGTATGGATAAAGTGACTATATGTCTGATGAAGTGGATTATGTTCTGCAAAAGCCAATGTGGTAACTATTGAATGAGTCTTCAAAAGGCGGAAGGTTAATGACTGTAAAAATAATAAGACAATAATTAATCTCTGATCACTGAAGGTTTTTTAAGAAAAGTCTGAATAGCCACCTGTCTGAAATGGTATAGGGTTTCCTGCTTGAAGACCTCCAAGGTCCCTTCCATCTGTAGTCTGATTAATGGGAAGTTAGATACATTTGTGGAGGGGAATCATTTAATGTTGGAATTGTATATAAAGATTGTACATGCTACCCAAGATCAAAAGCATTATGTTCATGTTTACCAATTTTATAAATAGCTTCATACTTTACATATAGGTTTCCAAGGCTCCATGTTGGTCCTTGTAACATACTGCATTAGCCCTTCATCCAATTTAGCAGGGCAGGAATTCCCAACCCCTGGTCTGTGGAGCGGCACCAGGATGCAGAATGCCAGAAACTGGGCCGTACAAACAAGTGAAGCACCATCCATGGGATGTAAGACCACATGAAACCAAACACACATCCAATCCATGGGAAAACCTCTCTCCATGGAACCGATACTTGGCCCCCAAAAGGTTGGGAGCTGATGCAGTAGGCATTCAATACATATTCAGGCTGATGGCGTGACAAAAGTTTTATATCTACTTATATTCATTCAAACATGTAGAGATGTGTTCTGATATAAAGGCACAACATTAGGTTTTAGGATGCAAAGTAAGGATGTTTCTTGAGTGCCATAAATTTTTGAACCTTTGCTCAATTGTGTGCAGGTTAATTGGTGTGGTCCCTAAGCTAACAGATCTAGCAAACTACTCTGGCATTAGTAGCCATATAATGGGGCAGAACATTAACATAAAATAAAAACAAAGGCACAGAATACAATATGGAGATTAGAAGAGGAGGAGACTCACTTTAGTAGTTCACCAGAGAATCAGACTTTAATTATGATGCCTTATAGAATTGCTAAACAAACAAACAAACGTATGTTCCTGCTTCCAGATTGCTTCCAAGGAGGGACCACAACTTGCCATAAAATACTATTGAACATGATGGTGCTAGAAGCAAATGCATGTCTGTACTAGACTCCCAACAGACACACTATAAAAGATGTGCACAGGATAAAATGAAAAGAGCAGCCTGAGCCAAAAATGTAGAACTTAAAGCAAAGTAGTTAGAAAGCTGAACAATTAAAACAATTAAAATAATTGTAAGGAGCAAAGCATTTTTAAAAACACTGCAAATTGTCATGGGAAGTAGTAGCAGGTCATGGTAATATATCAGCATCTTTTAAATAAACTGGATCCACAAACAAGGTAGCAAAAGCAAATAGAACATGTACCATGACTATGCAAGAGACAGAGAATAGAAATAGGCCAAATGTTCATTATTATTATTAAATTGTATCACAGTGGCCAGTTGTTTTGCCGGATTTGGCATTGATTAATAGTCGGGCCCCACCCAGGGGCCTAGGACGTCGTAACGTATTTTCGTAATATACGTGCAGATCCAAGCAGTGCAGCTTTTTGCATTTGACTGATGGTGATTTTGTCAAGTTTTAACTATTTTAAATGTAATTCTAGTGCTTTTGGAATAGCTCCCAGTGTGCTGATTACCACTGGAATTACCACTGCTGGTTTGTGCCATAATCATTGAATTTCAATTTTTAAGTCCTGGTATTTCACAATTTTTTCATGTTCCTTCTCGTCGACCCTGCTATCAACTGGTATTGCGATGTCTATGATTATAACCTTATTTTTCTCAGCCAGTGTGATATCTGGTGTGTTATGCGCCAGTATTTTGTCCGTTTGTATACAAAAATCGCATAGGATCTTGACTATCTGATTTTCGGTGAATTTTTCAGGCTTATGTTCCCACCAGTTTGTTGTTGTATTAATATTATAATTTTTGCACAAATTCCAGTGGATCATTTCTGCTACCGAATTGTGCCGCAATTTATAATCAGTCTGCGCAATTTTTTTACAGCAGCTGAGTATGTGGTCAACAGTTTCATCAACTTCTTTACAGAGTCTGCATTTGGCATCATCAGAGGATTTTTCAATGTTGGCCTTAATGGCATTTGTTCGGATAGCTTGTTCTTGCGCAGTCAGGATTAGTGACTCTGTTTCTTTCTTTAATGTACCTGTTGTTAACCATAACCAAGTTTTTTCATTGTCCACTTTATCTTTTATTTTTTCCAGAAATTGACCATGCAATGCTTTGTTCTGCCAACTCTCCATTCTTGATTTTATCACATCTTTTCTGTATTCTTGTTTCGTCTGTTGAGCCTTCAGTAGATTTTTGTTCTTTACTTTGATTAATAGATGTTCTTGACTTTCTTTTAAATAATCAGCCAGTGCATGTTTTTCTTCTTCAACTATTTGCTTCACTTGTAATAATCCTCTACCACCTGATTTTCGGGGCAGGTATAATCTATCAGTGTCACCGTGTGGATGTAAACTGTAGTCCATAGTCATTAGTTTCCTGGTTTTTCAGTCCAAAATGTCCAAATCAGCTTGTGTCCAGTTAACTATACCAGCTGTGTATCTTATAACTGGTATTGCCCAAGTATTTATGGTCTTGATTGTATTTCCACCATTTAATTTAGATTTCAAAATTTTCCTAACTCTGTTGGTGTAGTCTCTCCTGACAATAGTTTTTACTTCTCCATGTTTGATGTTATCCAACTGCAGAATGCCTAAGTATTTGTAGGCTTCGTTTTCTTTGCATTTAATTAGTTGGCCATTGGGCATTTTAATTCCCCCACACGCAGTGATTTTGCCCCTTTTTATGGATACAGTGGTTCATTTTTCCACACCAAACTGCATTGAAATATCGGTGCTGAATACTCGGATTGTGTTTGTCAGTGATTGGATTTCTATTTCTGATTTACCATAGAGTTTCAAATCATCCATATATAATAAATGCGAATTTTTTTCAGCTTCTTTGGCTGTTTGGTAGCCTAATTTCATTTTTTTTTAAATTACTGATAGCAGGATCATCGCGATGATGAAGAGAAGAGGTGAAAGTGAATCACCCTGGAAAATTCCTCGCTTGATATTGACCATTCCGTAGTTCTCATTCCCTACTGCCAACTCAGTTCTCCATTGTTTCATCGCCTTTTCAGTGAAGGATGTAATATTTTTTGCTAATGCCAGTTGTTTCTAAGCATTTTATGATCCAACTATGTGGCAACGAGTCGAATGCCTTTTTATAATCAATCCAGGCCATATTCAAGTTCGTTTTTCTTTTCTTACAATTTTCTAATATCATTTTATCAATCAGGAACTGATATTTTGTGCCCCTGCTCCTTCTTTTATTGCCTTTTTGCTCTACTGGCAAGATGTTGTTTGTTTCCAAATAATCCATAATATTATCTGCAATAAGCCCTGTGAGTAATTTGAAGGTTGTTGGCAAGCATGTTATTGGTCTGTAGTTTTCAGGTATTGTTCCTTTTGTTGCATCTTTCTGAATCAAGTATGTTTTTCCAGTTGTCAACCATTCATCAATTTGACATTTTGTAAAATTTCATTCAGTTGCCTGGCCAATACTGCATGTAAACCGGTCAGATATTTGAGCCAGAAACCATGTAATTGGTCATTTCCAGGTGATGTCCAATTCTTTACTTTTTTTACTCGATTTTTGACCATCTCAGTTGTTATTTCTAATACTTGCATTTGTTTGTTACCAATGCTTTTCTCAAAGTCTTTTTGTTCTAATCGGATTTTCCACTTTGGCTTTGATGCTTTTTCCATTGTGTGCTTAGGTGTTTTGATTTTAATGCCTAGTTCATTAGTGGCTATTACAGCTGCACTGTACATTAGCTGATTCGTTTCCAAGATGGATCCCGATTCAATTGTTGAAAGCACTGCATTAACCATTTTCATGATAGGACCCAAAATTTTCTTAGGGACAGTTTTTAATGATGGTAAACGTTGCCTTTCCTCACTAGCCAGAAAATGCTCCATGATCTTGTCCTTCAGTTCTTTTTGTTTTTGAGTTGGTTCATCAGTTGGTTCAATGGTAACTGGTTCTGGTGGTAGTGTTGTTATTTCCTCTCCGACAGCTTCCTCTGGGAGTTCTACTACTATTTCTTTAGTTGTGTCTTCAGTATCAGTTAATTCCTCTTGTGATGTTGTTGTTGTTTTGTTTTGCAATTTGCCTGAATTTCCTCAAGTTCAACTTCGCTAAACACTTTATTCCGAATAATAAATCGCCTTTGATCTGCTAGTCGTTGTTCATTAACATTTAAATCTGGATATTGTTGTTTCCATAAATCAAACATTCGCTTTAAGTAGCCTCTTTTTTTGGCTCTGAGTTGTAATAACAGGACATTATGGCACGATTTTAATCTGCACTATATTTTTGTCATTTTGTTGGCTGGTCCACTTGTAGCCCACTTGTCAACGGATGCCCAGGGACCTCAACATCCACCACGGCCCTTGTTAACCGGCGCAACGACCAATGCGGTATAGAATTTTTAGTTGTTTCTTTCACCATATTGTATGGGTTGGCATGTTTTTATGGGGCCAGGTTGCCAACCTGACCCCAACCCTCCTCCTTTCTCATCCGGGCTTGGGACCGGCAATGGCAGAGTTGTTGTTGTTGTTGTTGTTGTTGTTGTTGTTATGTTAATCTTTGGTGAGATTCACAGCCTTTGGGGCTTGTTGGTAGCCTAACAGCTCAAGTCCTAACCATGGACATAGGAACTGTTAAGGTGATGTCGGAGGATATAAGTTGTTCCAAGTAGGGTAGTTTTTTGTAGAGTCAGAATGTTCAAGTCAGGTAAATTTAGAATTTTCAAATACCGAGGTAGCCCTTTAGGTATTGCTCCAAGGGCTCCAATTACAATGGGGACGACATATGATTTCTTTTTCCACAGTCGCTCAACCTCAATTTGCAAGTCCCGGTATTTTGTGATTTTTTTCTTGCTGTTTATCTTAAATTCTTGCATCACCAGGTATTGCAATGTCAACAAGTTCTACTTTTTTCTTTTCAATTATCGTTATGTCAGGTGTGTTGTAGGCCAAGTGTCTGTCAGTCTGGATTCTGAAGTCCCACAAGATTTTTCCTTTCTCATTCTCTAAAACCTTCTTAACCTGATGGTCCCAATGATTTTTGCTGTACTCAAATCCAAAGTTTTGGCACAATTTCCAGTGAATAATCTTAGCAACCCGGTCATGGCGCTGTAGGTAGTCAGTTTGTGAAATTTTGCTGCACCCGCTGGTCAAGTGGTCGACTGTCTCATCTTTCTCATTACAAGAGGTGACATTTGCTGTTGGTGGTAACATGTTGAATTTTTGCCTTCATGCAGTTTGTGGCTAAGCTGCCAAAATAAAGCCTTCTGTTTCTTTTTTCAGTACTCCTGATCTTAACCAGTTCCAAGTTAGTTTTTGGTCATCTTTGCCTTCAAAACTTTTCAAATATTGGCCATGCATAGCTTTGCTTTTTCAATTTTCAGCTTGCTTCTCAATTACTTCTTTCTTATATTCAGCTTTTAATTTAGTTGTCTTCAAAAGGCCTCCATTATTTAATTCCTTAATCATTGGTTCTTCACTTTTCTGGATGTAATCATTCAAGCTGTGTCTTTCTTCTTCCGCAGTCTGCTTTACTTGTAGGAGTCCTCAACCACCCTCTGCTCTTGGTAGATACAATCGGTCAACATCACTTTTAGGGTACAAAGCATGATTCATTGTCATAAGCTTCCTTGTTTTTCTGTCCAAATTGTCCAACTCCATCTGGGTCCAGTCAATTATTCCTGCAGAGTATCAAATTACAGGTATAGCCCAGGTATTTATGGCTTTTATGATGTTTCCTCCACTCAGTTTGGACTTTAATATCTTGCGAATCGTCGAATGTACTTAGCTGAGATTAATTCCTTGACTTTATTATGCATTAAGTCAGAGGCCTCTAAAATCCCCAAGTACTTGTAGCCTTCTTCTGGTTTTACTGCCTTTATCATTTCTTCATTCTCAAGTTGTATTCCATCATCTTCTAGGACCTTGCCTGCCTTGATTGCCATTGTTGCACATTTGTCAATTCCAAACTGCATACCAATGTCTTGGCTAAATTCTTTTGTGCTTTCAATTAATAAATTCAGTTCAGCTTTTGTTATTTATTTATTTATTGTTATTTATTGTTATTATTTTGTTATTTATTATGTGGTTACTCTTTGGTGAGATTCACAGCCTTTGGGGCTGGTTGGTAGCCTAACAGCTCGAGTCCTAACCAAGGACCTAGGAAATGTTAAGGTAACGTCGGAGGATATAAGTTGTTCCAAATAGGGTGGTTTTTTGTAGAGTCAGATTGTTCAAGTCAGAATGTTGTTGTTGTTGTTGTTGTTGTTATTATTATTTACTTTATTCATTAAAAATGAATCTCAGCCAACTGAACATTCAAAAATGCATTGCAAATACCAGTGACTGGTGCTAATGGTTGATAAGGTTTGCTGCCAGCATCCTAGGTATCAACCAAGTACCTTCTTAAAATATAAGATATTCCGAATAGTGCAGTTTTTTGTAGTTCTACTGGTGTTATTGCAGGAAGCTGCAATTTGTGGATGTATCTTGTAAAATTATTGGACATGGTGCCAAATGCCCCGATGACAATGGGTATCACTGTTACATGCTTCATCCATAGCCGTGTAGTTTCGATGGCCAGGTCGCGATATTTCATTATTTTTTCTTGTTCTTTTTCTTTGACTCTGGCATCTCCAGGAACAGCAATATCAATAAACTGTACACTTTGGCCCTCTACAACCGTGATATCTGGCGTGTCGTGCTCCAAATGATGATCCGTTTGTATTAGAAAGTCCCACAAGATCTTCGCGTTCTCATTTTCGATAACTTTTTCCACTTTATGTTCCCATGACTTTCTGGATACAGGTAAATCATATTTTTTACATAATGACCAGTGGATTAATTTAGCAACTTGGTCATGTCTAGCTTTGTAATCAGTTTGTGCAATTTTGCTGCATTCACATATTAAATGTGACACAGTTTCGACTTTGTTATTGCAAAGTCGGCAGTTTGGGTTATCAGTGGATTTTTGTATCTTCGCTTTCATGGCATTAGCTTGTAGTGCTTGTTCTTGAGCAGCCAGTATTAAACCTTCCGTTTCTTTCTTGATAGTTCCCATCTTAAGCCATGTCCATGTCAAGTTGTCATCACATTTTCCTTCAATGTTTTTCAAGTGCTGTCCATGCAAAGCTTTGGTTTTCCATCTATTTAATCTGTCATCCAGCTGTTTTTCCTTATATTCTGCCTTTGTTTCTGTTGTTTTTATGCTGTTCTCCATTTTCACAGCCTGCAGCAATTTTTCTGTACTTTGGTTCACATAATCATTCAAACTTCGTTTTTCTTCTTCTACAGTTTGATGGATTTGCAATAGCCCCCTGCCTCCTATTTTTCTTGGCAGGTACAACCTGTCGATGTCACTTCATTTATTTATTTATTTTATTTTATTTCTAGACCGCCCCCTCTCCCCAGAGGGACTCGGGGCGGTGTACAGGTACCAAATTAAAACCATACAAACAGTAATAAATATAATTAAAATCGGATTAAACTTTAAAACCCTGTACAAATTTATAAAAGTTAAAAACTTAGCCTTAAGACCAACCCATGAAATTTAAAAATACAGACTGGGGTGGGAGAGCTGGAATTAGGCCAGGCCGGCTAGCTTAAACAGGTGGGTTTTGAGCTTCTGGTGGAAGGAGCGGAGGTCCGTGGTTGTTTTAATATCAGGGGGAAGGTAAAGTGTGTACATATTCAAAAGTGTGTACATATTCAAAAGTTTGTGTGTTTTCCGGTCCATGTTTTCCAGTTCAGCCAGAGTCCAGTTGATGATTTCAGCTGTGTAGCGTATCACTGGAACTGCCCATGTATTAATGGCTTTAATTATGTTTCCAGCATTCAGTTTTGATTTTAATATTTTGCAGCCCCTCCTGATGTATTCCTTTTGAGTTGACTCTTTGACTTTTCCATTCAAGATGTTATCTGCTTCCAATATGCCTAGGTACTTGTAACCATCATCCTTTGCTAATGCTTTCACTATATTTCCATTTCTCAGTTCTATTCCTTCTGTTTTTTCCATTTTTCCTCACCGCATGGATAATCTAGCACATTTTCCATTTTGATGTCACTGCTGAATAGTTGACAGTTATTATAATAATAACAGTTATTATTATTATTATTATTATTATTATTATTATTATTATTATTATTATTATCATCATCATCATCATCATCATCATCATCATCATTATCATTTGCATTAACTAATAATGCAAACACAAATATCACTTTTCTCCAACAATTGTTCTATTGTATTAGTAGGTACGAATTGGCCATATATGTTGATACCTTGTTCTCAATAATATTAAATATAAGGGACTGTCCCTAAGCCTAGAAGTAATCTTGTTCTTTTAGCACTCAATAAGGTGGGGACAATGTAGAAGACGTGCTAATATGCTAAAAAAAAAAAAAGAACACTGAAAAGACCAAGGCCAGCTAATGAAAGGGAATAGTATAAAGGATGAAAAGAGGGAATATAGAGACAGAAAAAGTCACCGTGACCAGGACCACAGAGAGGGAATTATGAAAATCTTTCAGATGAAGAGTGAAAGAAAGTGGTAAAAGAAGAATAAATTAAGAACTGTAGGTTTTATAATGAAAATCATGAGCACAGAATATCAGATGTGAAATGGAAAAAAATTCTTCCTCCTCATCCAACAGGATAAATGGGAAGAAACTGTAGAAAACTTATCTCTCATTCATTTTGATACAAATGATAGAAGATAATTAACACACTTTATATGTTGAATTCAAGGTAAGGAAAAGGACAGAGAAGATGGTGCATATAGCTTGTAAGCAGGTAGGGAACATTGTATGAAGTGCAGATTGGGTACTATCCCAAAGTCAGATATGATTCATCTGAACTCGAGACAATTTAAATATCTTTCATGCACTAACAAATTGGTTTTGTCAGTGTTCTTGGAGATTTGACAGCTTCTCTAACAATGTCATTGGAAGGACAAACTGTCTATCAGAGCCCAGAATCTTCTCTCTTAAAATGCTATGTGGGAAGAGTTGAAGATTCATCTGCAGCTATTAAGCACCAATCAGATGGATTAACTAGGGATGTCAAAATGACAAGGAGCCTTATTAAGCTTTTTTATTAGTCTTGAAATTGGTTTATTTCTTTTCTTTTCTGTAGATGAGCGGATGGGTTGTTTTCAAATCTTCTGCTCTTGCAACATTGATAGAAGATTCTGTTGCCTTGGAATGGAAATACAGTCCATTCCTTCGGCATTGGTCTCAAAATTGTTTCTTTCTGAGATTGGAGATTCCTGTTTGGGAAAGTTTCCACAACTTGGGAAGGGGCATGAGTCAGGCAGATCCGATGCAGCACCCCTGCCCAAGTAGGGGACCCTATACCTGTGATGGCAAACCTATTGCACACGTGCCACAGGTGGCACACGGAGCCATATTTGGTGGCACGCCACCCATCAGGCTTTCCTGAAGCCTAGGGAGGGCGAAAAACTGGCTCAACGGCCCAACCAGAAGTTCGGGAACAATCTGGGGGGGAGCTGTTTTCACTATCCCCAGGCTTCAGGAAAGCCTCCAGAGCCTGGGGAAGAGTCACACGTGCATGTACAGGGGGATCACATGTGCGGGGGTGACACACGCTATCACATGCTCACAATTTTGGCACGCCATAAGAAAAAGGTTTGCCATCACTGCCCTATACCATTCTCTTTTTTAAAACCTCTAGCATTGGATCATCCACAGCTTCTGAAGGCAACATTTTATTGATTATATACTGTAGGTATTTAGTTTCCTGAATTCATTTTTTCCATCCCTTTCTTGAAAAAGGGAACCACATCACCTATTTTCCAGTCCTCTAGTAGTTTCTTGGTACTTCAGGATCTTTGAAAGATATGGTTCAGTGGCTCGGAGATCATCTCTGCCAGTTCCTTCAGAACTCTGGAGTGTAATCCATTTGGTACTGTTGATTTGAATTTGTCTAAGGTGGATGGGTGTTCTCTTACTATTTTCTCATTTACCTTATATTTCTAATCTCTCTTTTATGATTCTGTTGTTATAAATTCTGTTTTTTCCCTTTTGTATGATGATAGATGCAAAAAATGAATTATGCAGTTCCACTTTCTCTCTGCTGCCTGTCACTTTTTTGCCATCTTCTTCCCTTAATGGACCTATTGTTTCCTTGACTTTTTTCTTGCTTTTCACATACTGTCCCACCCAATTTTACAACCTTTTTCGCTATGGTTTTTAAGCAAATTACTGCAATTGTTAAGAGAACCATTTAGCTGTTAAGCAAATCCAGCTTCCCCCATTAACTTTGCTTGTTGGAAGCCAGCTAGGAAGGTTGAAAATGGTAATCACATGACCCCATGACACTGCAACCATTGTAAATATATGCCAATTACCATGTGCCTGAATTTTGATCACATGGCCATGGGGAGGCTGTCGCAGTCATAAGAGTGGCAACCAGTCATAAGTCGCATTTTTCATTGCTGTTGTAATAGCTTCAGTTGCTAAATGAATAATTATAAGCCAAGGATTACTTTTATTGGGATGATTCCATACTGAACACGTCACTTTTTACCAGAATGAAAGACTACATTGGGGACCATTTCACAAAGACAATTTTCTTTGAAATATTGGGTCGGTCTCATAAATGTGTCAATAAACCATTGTTCCCAGCTAATTTTAAACTAAACCAAACCTTCATTAAAGGAATATGGAATATTATTTTAGCCCTAACAATAAGCGCAGATGGAACTAGTCGGTAACTATAATAAATATGTTTTGCTCTGTTCATCCCTCCCTTTACAGAAGTTTCATTTGAGTCCCATTTTCGATTTGGAAATGACATTCTACCAAAATTATTCTCCTGACAATATCCCCTCACTTCTGGGTTTATTCACTTTGACCAGATGAAGAATATATAAACAAATTAATTAATTAGCCTGATTCCTTAAATGCAAAAAGCCACATAATATATTAAACTTAATTAAGCAAATAACCCTGCTTGATCCTTTACAATTAAATCTATAAAAGGAAAAGGAACATTCCAAGAAAATCATCAATATCAATTGGTGCTTTTATTAAATAAAAATAAGTCCTTCTAGCCATGGTAAAATACCTAGAGTATACTTTGTCAAAAAAATGTAGGGTAGGCTCAACTGAAAGCAGCTGGTAGGGAACTGGGGCTTAACTCCACTTTCTTGCTAGAAGACATGCAAGAAGAACCTAAATCTCAATATTGTTGAAGCAATCTCGATTTGAAAGCTTACACAAATTGATCTTGATTCTTCCCCCCACCCCCCCAGTTTTTGTGACTGCTCTTTGTTTTCACAGAAAACCATCCATAAAGAAGAGAGGAGAGAGGACAGGAGAGGAGAGGAGAGGAGAGGAGAGGAGAGGAGAGGAGAGGAGAGGAAAGGAAAGGAAAGGAAAGGAAAGGAAAGGAAAGGAAAGGAAAGGAAAGGAAAGGAAAGGAAAGGAAAGGAAAGGAAAGGAAAGGAAAGGAAAGGGTGCACGGTACCATAAACTACTTAAGTTTCAGGTCACACTACCAAACCTTGGATGCAGAATATAGTACCTTAAGGTAAAGGTAAAGATTCCCCTACACATGTGTGCTAGTCGTTTCCAGCTCTAGAGGGCGCTGCTCATCTCCGTTTCTAAGCTGAAGAGCCAGTGCTGTACAAAGACATCTCCATGGTCATGTGACCGGCATGACTAAATGCCAAAGGTGCATGGATCATGGATTACCTTTCCACCAAAGTGGTCCCTATTTTTCTACTTGCTTTCAAACTGCTAGGTTGGCAGTAGCTGGGACAAGTAACAGGAGCTCACTTCATTATGGAATCACTAGGGATCACTAGGGATTTGAACTGCTGATCTTCTGGTCGACAAGCTCAGCGTCTTAGCCACTGAGCCAGTAATAAAACTTATTTCTCAGAATTTTCAGGCTGGTATTTATTTGAATATGATAACTCTGAAAGAATAACCAGTTGTATTCTCGAAATAAGAAAGATGAAATAGTGGTTCTTAACAACCTTGAAACAAAAATTGTATAAAACAAAGGAGTTGCATTTCAACTTAAGCAGAACTTGACTTAGATCTGCTTTTACTGGTTCAGCCACAGTGTTTTCATTTGGAAAACTTTACATCATAGTCTTGGCAGACAGCCAGATGTTCTCCTCCGCAGTCTGCTATTTTTCCTTTAGCTTACCCAAAATAGCCACTCATAGATTTAGTGTCCTCAAATTACTAATGCTTACAGTCACAAGGGTTGTCAACTTTCAGCTGGGTAGCCAGAAATGTTCTAGTGAACAAAGAAATATAAGTGGAGACTCCATACATATTTACATTCCAAAGATTGGCATTTCATAAGGTATTTCTGGGTGAACTTAAATTGGCTGGCAGACGTAATTGGCCTTCCTTTTAAATATATTCACCTGCACACAGTTCAAATGATGACACTGAAAGCAAAACTTTGTATTGATAATCCTCAATTTACAACCATAGTTGAGACTAAAATTTCTATTCACTAACCCTGCAGCTGTTAAGTGAGTCATCACATGATCAGTCTTGATTTTATAACTATTTTATCATGGTTGTTAAGTGAATCACAGGGTTGTTCAATGAATCCAGCTTCCCCCCCCCCCCATTTACTTTGCTGTCAGAAGCCAGCAGGAAAGATGACTAATCATGTTTTTGTGGCCACAGGAAACTGCAATCGTTATAAATACAAGCCACTTACCAACTGCTCAAATCATGATCACTTATTTATGGAAATGATCATAACTTTGAAGATGTTTTTTCACCACCATTGTAACTTGAACCATAGTTAAATGAATGATCAGAAGTTTGACTAGAAAACCTCCAAGATCCCTTCCAGCTGTATTCTGTATTCTATTCTATTCTCAGAAACTTAGTGGTGGGTTCCTACCAGTTCAGACCAGTTCGGCCAAACCAGTAGTGGTTTGGCAGCCTGGGTGGCTGGAACCGGCAGCAACCCAGGCCTGCCACAGCCCTGAATTGGTTCTCCAGGCGGCGCCATAGGCGGCGCCATCTTGTTTCTTTCTTCTGCACATGCGCAGAGCAATTTTTATTGCACTGTGCATGCTCCTGCAGCGCACATCAAGTGTGTATGTGTATGCGCGGCCACGAACAAACTGGCAGTACTGACTGCCAAAACCTACCCCTGCAGACACTGTATTGATATCTGTAGCCAGAGGGCTTGTTGCCAGCTGTGACTTCTGGACTTAGCACAACATTAGCCCTTTATCCAATGACATCATACTTTTAAAAAAGGGATCTTTAACTAGAAATTGTACAAATAACTTCTTTAAGAGAATGGAATCTTCAGAAGCTGTTGATTATAGAGTTTCCTCTAGAACACAGCTGTCAAACTCGCCACATCACATTGCCATCACATGACATTTAGCAACGTTTTTCCCATTCGCCGAGCAGGGCGGGTGTGGTCTGCTCATAAGGCATCCGGCTTGCAGACTGCCAGTTTGAAAGCTCCTGCTCTAGAACATGTCATTATGCCACTGTAGCTTTGGTGTTGCCTTAAAATAGTGTCCAGTCTCTCCCGCTGTTATTACTGGACATACCATTACTTCAAGGTACAGTATTAAAGTGGTAAGAAGTATTCCCTATGCCAAGAAAGACACTAGAACTCAGAGCCAAAAACCTGAAAAACATATTTATACTAGGCAGTTTCTTGGCTCCTGATGACAGTTTCACAGTGGCTATGATAAAATGAAGGCAACCAAAAATATATTTCTAGTTACCAAAGACTTTCTCTGCTGTTTACTCTGTAACAGTTTTATTTGAACAGGAATTCTTGACAAAACCACCACATTTGCATGAAGGCAAGACATCTAAGGAAACTGCCTACATGCTTTATTTTGTGTGTATGTGTGTTTTTTTCAACAAAATGTTCACACTATTTCCTCCAATAAGACTCAAAAATTAACAAACACAAAGTGCGAAACTCCATATAGCTCCCAGAGGGCTAAAATAGTTTCTGAGGAAGACTCAATCTTTTACATCAGCCTCACAGCTCCAACTTGGGTTGATTTAAATTCAAATAATTGAAATTGTGTTCTAAACCGTGTGGGTGTGGGTGTGGGTGTAAGAGAGAGAGAGACAAAGACACAGAGAGAGAGAAAATAGTGAGTGAGAGAGAAAGGGAATACATATTTCATCATCAATGTCAGCATTAACATTAGGTGTACATATGGTAGCAGATACATATTCTCATGCTGGAAATAGAAAGTGGAGTGATAATTGGTCCAAACTATCTTATTAATAATTTCAAAAGCAAAAAATTGAGGAGGAAAAAATCTCTATGTCTACCAAAATAAAATATGTTTACCTGTTTTTTTAAAAAAAGGGATAATCTTCCATCATTGTGAAACTATTTCTTCCCATTCTCCCAAATTTGCTGCTAATGAATAGTGGTGGGGATCCTGATCAGCTTCCAGGTGGTGATTTCATTGGAGATTGAAAAGATTGAGGTATCTTCTCAAAAGCACCAGAAGAAGGTTTTGAGTGGTTTTCTTTTTTTGAAGAGCTATTGAAATACGGCTGATGAAGCCTCCTGACATACTGGACTGGCAAAGTCAAATCTCTTCAGCAAATGAGGCAAGATTACTTGAAGTAAGATTTCACTCAAGCCAGTCAAATTGTTATTTTGGGAAATCATACATTTGTATTCAGTGTCAGAGTGTCACTCATTTAATTATTATGAGGACGATTAGAAAATTATCTTAATGAAAAAATGTTAGTCTGTACTTAGCTGCCTAAAATATGCTATTACTTCACTTACGATCAGATGGCCGCTGTTCATTTCACTAGTACAGTATTCACTAGCATTTCCCTATTACAGTTCTTTAAGCAAAACCCATTCATGGTTTAAACCAGAGGCTTAATTCTCCAAAAGGGCAAGTACCAAGTGAGCATAATTTAGCAATCACTAAAAAGAATAATGGCAAAGATAGCCCTGGGGATAATAACAGCATTAATATTTGAAAAATTAAATGATACAGATCTTCCTGGTAGGGAAGTACTGTGTGCATAGAATGAATAAAGTTAGTTTGGATTGATGTCAGTTTTGTATTCAGGAAAGATCCCTTCAAATCAGTGGAATTTAAGTCATCCCCCTGAGACATGCCACCTCACCCTGGTCAATTTTGCAAGAAAGACTGTCACTTTCATTCTGCCATGAAAACAACCAGGACTCCAATACTGAAGTGACCTCCCTCCAACTGGCTCCTTACTCACTCTTTCCCTGTTCTAAAACTTGGGGTGTAGCCAAAAATAACTGACTCAGGTCCCACAGATTCTGATGGATTCCATTCTAAGTATGGTTAAATCGGGAACCAAGACTTTCACTTCTCAGGTTCAAATTCTATTCGATAGGGGCAATTAGATATAATTGCTAAAAGTTGGAAAGCAAAATGTTTCATTTGACCTGTCCTGAAGTGCCTGAACTGGATTACTACTCAATTGTTGGGGAGGATCCCTGTTCGAGGAGGATTGCCAAAGCTCAAATAAGATGCAAATAGTGAAAGAAAGCTTGTTGTCACAGAAAAGAAATGTCCTAGATCAAAGTTTCTCAACTTTGACAAAGTTAAGATCTGTGGACTTCAACTCCCAGAATTCCCCAGCCACCAATATTAAAAATGTCAACGTTGAAAAACACTGCCCTAGACTGATTGTAGTGCAAACCAGCATTTGTTCCCACATTTATATTTACATGCAGTACTAAGTTATAAATAAACCAAGAATTTCAGTTAGGTTTTAAATTCTATTCCTTGATCTAATCTAGATTCAATGTGGATAAAGCAAATCCTTCTCTTGTTTGGTTGGTATGGCGTGGATGACGTGAACAGAAAAAAATAACTTCACAAGGAAGCCTTCCCTCTTGTTATATGAAAGATGGTATTTATCCTCAGAGTCTTTCAAAAGACAGGCATAGAATGGAGGATTTTACCATGAAAACTAAAGGATCTGATCCAAAATAGTGAGAGGTGATTAGCAGAATAAGATATTTTAAAACAAAGCACATTTGTAGAAATTCAACATCCTCTATTCCAAGTTGTTAATTAACAGTGCATGATTTTATTGTATGTGTAGCACAAAATGTATGTTTGTGTGTGTTTCTGTGAGTGTTCACTACTCGTGTTTTTAATCTGAACTGCAAACTACACTATTCATTCAATGTGTTGGATACCTCAATCCCATCCACCAAATTGTTTCCTACAGGTGCAAAATAGACGCAGGTTCACTTGGAATCGTACTTATCATTGCTATCTGTTGCTGGCCTGTACGAAAAATAGTTAAGGCAGGTATAACCAAAAGCTACTCCTTTGGGATTATCCATGCAAATTATGCCCAATATTCTTTCTAGTATTTCTGAAAAGTGTGGTGTGTTTTGACAGAGAAAGATATAAAGTACTAATATAATAATGTAGATACTTTCCTGTTGTTTATGACTCCTTGCTTTTACCTGCTCTGTATACCAATGCCCCATATGAATGCCTTTCATGTTTGCTGATATGTAATACCGTAAATAAACACCAAGCATCACCACACACTTAAAATGATTTGAGGCTTTAATTGCATGTTGTAGCTGCTATCATGATTTTTTTGACTCCTTCCCTGCAAAATCCCTGCAAATTAAATGCAATTTGATGAAAGAGCCTATCTGGTTTCAGTAAACGAATTCTACATGGGCATCCATAGGAGGGATTAAAAAAAGTCAAGGTGGCACATGTAAAAAAGGTGGGCTCCAGTCACATGGCTGTCATTTTGGCTTTCTTTACCTTCTTCTGCAGATACCCCTGCTGATCCTCCATGTTCAACTGTATTTCAACTTTGCTTTTTTTTTTTTGTTTCTTTAAAACTGTTTCTGTTTCTTACTTAAATGGAGAAGAGCATGGTGTACATCCAGGAAGTAGAGACATCAATGGAAATGGTTAGGAAATGCCATTGCCCTTATACAGTTCTGAGAAATGGCAGGCAAACCATATGAACCAAAACCTGCTGTGTCAACTGGCAGGATAGAGAAGGACTGTGCTAATTTTAAATATTATGGTTATTCCATTTTACAAAACCCTTTTTCTCCCATTTGATGTCTCTGAAAGAAGGAAAGGTACATCAGTAGCACCAGAGGCAATATAATGATCTCTCTTATGTTCTGGGTGGACTTGGATGTTCCAATTGCTCCCTGGTTATATCATTACCAGATTCCAGAATGATCCCTTTGTATATTCTCCATTGTGGATAATGGAAGTCCAGTGGCAGCAGACCTGTCTAGGATAGCCAGGAAATGATTTCCTAAGAAATCAGGGGTAGGATTCAGCCAGTTCGGTCCAGTTCGCGCAAACCGTTGGCCCTGCCTGCCAGCCTCTGTGCTAGTCTGTCCTATATTTCCTTTGTTTGAAGCCCAGCTGATAGGCGCGGCAGAGTGGATTGCCGTGACTCAGCTGTTGTACTCACTGGGGCTGCAGTAGACAGTAAGTGTTAGAGTTGTTTTCCAATGCATAGCGAACTGGTTGTTACACCAGTTGAATCCCACTACTGCCTAAGGTAAGTCACCTTCTCTTTAGGCAGATCTCCATCTCAGCCTGTACACAACAACCTATGACAGATTCATTCTGGGAGCCATGAGGGAAAAAACACAATATAATGTCCACCTCATTTTCAGCATCATTTGATTAATAATCTGATCGGTTCTCTGTTCTTCTTTATTTTATATTTCATTTCAGACTCTTTCTTTTCCTTTTGTCACTGTAAACAATTATTTTAAAGAAAGTTTATTCAATCATCTTGGTCATAAATATATCTGCTTTTTTCCTACATGATGCAGCTGAAGAAAATGATGAAAACTTAGAATCTACGGACAATATCTCCAGAACCAGGAATTTGGGGTGATCATGAATTGTTGAACTTGACGTTCAGGTCAGTGGCTCAGCTTCCATTTAAAAATGGAACCTACCTCCTCTATTTCTTGAAGTTTGAAATGTATTGAAAGCAGATATGGAAAGAATAGGATAATGTGGAAGTGTTATGGCATTGCAGTATAGTTTATTGCGTAGCTCTTGTCTCTGTTTCAAGTTTTTTCTCTGGCAATTTCTTTTTTGGAGTATTGCAAATATATATATATATATATAAACTTGTTTTATACAAGCACTTCATTAAATATGTCCAAAACAGAATTGTTAGATTAGTGAGGCTGGGCAAGGTGATCACATGAAGCAAATACTTCAGCAGCTATATTGGCAGTCAACACACTGAGAAATCTAATTCAAAGTCTTTGAATGGACCATTAACACATGAATGGCTTGGAATCAGAGTAGAAGAAATGCCAACTCCTATATGTACTTCACTGAATGTACAATTTTAGAACATGCCTGTACATGAAATTGAGTGGCTACACGAAAGAAGATATTCTCTTTTGCAGGGCTATTCTTATGAAAGATTTCTGCAGAATGACACACCTATACTGACAATATTGTCTTTTGGGAACCAAATATGTGAAACGTTTAGATTTTTATAGTTAAGTTTTGAAGTCCAAGTTACACATCTATATATAGAAAAGTGTGTGTGTGTGTGTGTGTGGTATGTGTCTGTGTCTGTGTTCCAGCATAATTCTGGAATGCCTTGAGTAATTTCAATCAAACTTGGTACACAGATGACTTATCTTCTGGAGAAAAATACTGTGGGGTCAAAACACTCCTGACATCCCTCAGGATGTGTGTTCTGTTAAGATACAGCCTGTTGTGCCATACTGCCATAGTGGCTTCTACTGTACAGGGCACTGGAGTTACCATGGTAACAGCTTCACAGTATTCCACAAGGGGTCTCCCTCTGATAACAGGGGAAATCCAACATTAGAAATTATGTTTGGTTTGGACATTTCCCCCCTATAAATAAATACCGGGTTATCAGCTAGTATATTATAAAATCAGATGGATGAGAGATAAGAGAGACCAAGAGATGCTAAATCGTCTCACTTCTATTCATTGTTGTAATTCTGTTTTGGAATCTTATTATTTGCTGGATTATTCATAATTTTATCAGTTTGGTGCAGTGTTTGTGGAGAAAATAGGCAATCCTATCAGCAATCATGACTATTAATGCACTGCAGCCCATCAGTTAACCTAATGCTTAATATACCACAGCTTAATCTATAGAGACAAAAGAAACTTTCAAGGAGAAATTAAAAGAACCCTCTTATACAATCCAGCAACAACTAAGAAGAATATTTACAATGTAAATGCTACAGAAATGAGTAGATTTACTGAGGTCCAATTACTATTCACATTTATTCAAACTCTGACTTGTGAATTTATACAAAAAAAAAGGGAACATACATGTATGCTGAAGTACACATTTTCTGATATATTGCAAAGCAGTTTACAACTTGAAAAAAGTGCAGGAGAACTGTACACTAAAAAGCACACACCTTTGTATACCAGTACAAATCACACAAATCTTTTTTGTTATTTTTGTCATATTCACAAACGTGCAGAATGCTGCCAAAATGATCTTAAGGTTACTACGTTCTTTAGCAAAACTGATATTGACAGATTCACCATTTGGTCTATTATCACTGAAGAGTTGCCACTGCATCCTTCTTCAGGCAGTCTTTTAAATCTGAGAGCTACTGTATTTGCTCAAAGAAAGAAAAGATACACTGGGCATAAGGAGAGTTTCCTATAATCTCCCCAAACAGATGGCATGGTTCTCCAACATGGGATCGAGCTCTTTAGACATTAAAAAATGGCAGTGTGTCCTTTTAAAGTATTCATTCTATGCTACAAAAAGCAAAAAATCTTTCTCCTTATTGTACATTTCCTGCCTTCCTTCCTCTGCCACAAAATCTTTAGACAATTTGTAAAATAACACAGAATTTAAGGGGGTGCTTCTTTAGCACAGAGCACAGCTGCTCAAATACTTATCAACAGAGTTGGCACTGCCCGATTAGCACCACAGTTTGATACAAGTCGCAAAAATAATAAAAGGAGCAGCTGCTTCTGTTGCCTGATGCCTTTATTTTCCATGAGAAAATGTGAAATTTTAAATTGGAATAGTACTCTTACTTATTATTCCAGTATGGATATTATAATCAAAACCAGAAATACATGCTTAATCAAACCAAGGTTGAATTTGTAAAAACAAAAAGAAGGCAATGGTTTTTTTAAATGTGCTTTCATGCTTTAATTTAAACATTTGATTCTTCCCCCGTTGTGGACTCTTCTTCTAAGGAAGGATCGTACTCCACTGCTTAGATCTAAAGGGTGGAAGTGAACTTGGTTCTCATTCCTTTTTTGCCCTCTATTAATGTTAACATAAGGGACGTGGTGACTCAGTGACTAAGACTCTGAGCTTGTCGATCAGAATATTGGCAGTTCAGCGGTTTGAATCCCTAGTGCCATGTAACAGAGCTCCCTTTACTTGTCCCAGCTTCTGCCAACTTAGCAGTTCTAAAGCATGTAAAAATGCAAGTAGAAAAATAGGAACAGGATTTGGTGGGAAGGTAACAATGTTCTATGTGCCTTCAGCATTTAGTCATGCCAGCCACATGACCATGGAGACATCTTCGGACAGCACTGCTCTTCGGCTTTGAAACGGAGATGAGCACTGCTCCCTAGAATCAGGAACAACTACCACATACTATGTGTGAGGGGAACCTTTACCTTAAGCAATGCTAACATCTATGTCCAAAAAAGTTTTGCTGCTGCAGGCCGAATCAATTGATGTTACTGAATATGTTTGTTGTGATTATAGTGTATATTTGTACAGCTAATTGTCAACCATTGATTGATAATCTGAACAGGAACCCAAACCTATCTAATAAGAGAAAAGGCTCAAGGTGATTGAAATAAGTGGACATAATTAATTGATGTGCAAAACTCATAGGTAAGTAAAAAGGGAACAAATGTCATTCATTAAATAGGACTATCCCAATTCCTCTTGATTCACTCCAAGTTGCAACTCTTCACATGATGTCACAAGCTGTTCTGAAGAGACCCCAAATTTTAATACCACTCTTCTATAGGCAGGATGGGAAATGGAACAGAAAAACTATTTTTAGACAGGATTGTGTTCATAGTTTTTTTTAGATATATGTCCATTTTTATATCAGTTAAGATGAAAAAACAGTAGAGTATTGAAACTATTTGATCAGTCTTTTTCCTACTACAAAATGGCATCTGGACTATAAAGAATTATATCAACAGAATAGGAAAGACTTAAATAGATACTCAAAGACTGACCACAGAGGCACAAATACATTATTTCTGTATAGGAAAATAAGAGTCTTGAAGGGAATACAACAATTTATACAGTTCATCACTTCTGCCTTTAGCTTTGTAGAATGCTCAAGAATTATATTCATGGCAATCTTTCTTACAACAAGCAATCAATATTGTGTTAAGCCAACAACAGGCAAGTTTTTTTTTGTTCCAAGTTAACACTGGTTGTTGTTGTTTTTTGAAGAATTATCAAGGGGGTCGCAATAAAATGACTATAAAGGGCAATGCGGCATTCACAAAATGAATTGCCATGGAGGTGTTTCCAGTCACGAACCAGAATAGGGTAGATCCTGGTATGGTGGATCTATGCAGACATACAACAAAGAAGTGAAAATTGGAAGGAAGGGACTCTTTAATACTTCCTCTGAGGATTTATGATTTAAGCATTCAAGAAGAAAAAGGTAAACCAATAAAAAAGAGGTAACAATATCTAACAAGGTTTATAAATCTGTTAAAGGAGAAAACTTCAACAAAAGATGGATTTTCTTGAAATTAGAATCAGAATGATTGTTCTTATAATGGCTTTCAAGGAAATGATGTATTAATTATGTCTGAGAGTTTGGTTGTTCTTTCAGCTTCAATTCTAGATCAACTCAAGCATGCATTGCAAGGAACACTATAAGGATGATAGGAGGGACACACCCAAGTAAAATGTCCAGTTTTCAGAAATGTGTACATTCACAAAAACATGCATTGGGAAAATGAATGAAAAGATAGGCAGACTTTGAATCAATTTTTAAAATATTTTTTATCCTGTCTATATTATTTTTATAAATAACTCAAGATGTCAAACATATTTGTTCCAGTTCCGGCGGCGGATCGCAACAGGCGTGCTTTGCTCGCCCCGTGCGCTCTTGGTGGGCTCCCCCCTGATCGGGGGGGCACAGGGAGCCTTGTAGGGGCCCCTGCCAAGGGGGCAGCTTAGCGGGAGGTCCCCTGTGTCGGCGGCGGCCGGGGGGGCTCCCTGCATCGCCCTAGGCACCAGGAGGCAAAAGGGGAGGTGCTCTCCTGCGCTTTCGCATCGAGGCAGCTGGGCGAGATGGACGATTTGAAGGCTGCAGCTACAATGCTGTGAGGTGGAAATTCCCCCCATTCCCTTTCTTGACTGAAGGGGGGAAAAAAAGACTGTCAGCTTTTTAGAAAAAAAAACTTTCAACCCGTTCCTGGGAAGTGTGACTGGAGGGAGGGGGAGTTTCCCCCCCCCTTGGATAAGCAGCTCTAAACTGCTCTCTGCCCCCAGAAGAGGAGGAGGGGGTGAGCTCTGGAATGAAGTCACGCTCATAGCAAACAGCAAATTTTTTCTACTGCAACTGTGAAAATGAGGTGATGATCTGACTTTTTGAAAACTTTGAAAACTTTTGGTTTGTTGCCTTCTGATCCCGGAGCTGGCAAGGCAAGATGGCACACTTCCGTTGTCTTCATGTACTTTGAAATTTGGCTCCACCCACAGAAACTGCTGGCATCTTGTCTTTGTCTCCGTGACACTCAGAGATATCTCTTGATACATTTTATCCTGGACTTGGAACAATGGACTTTACTGCTTAGATTTAGACTTTAGAAAAGGTCTTTATTTGTCTGGGCTGCCTGCCTCGTGATCTCTCTCGGCTATCCACTTTTACAATTGCTTCTTCCCTGTATTGACACAGATATTTCTGAGCTCTTCTTACTACAATGCCACCAAAAAGACCACCACCGGGGAAACCGGGTTTTGCTGGTTCTGCCCCAGCATCTTTAGCGTTCAGCCCCAGTGGACAACAGACACTAACATCTTTGCTCCAGCCTAAGCCCCTTGAGGTGGACCTAACCCAGCAGATGTTCCAACAGCTCTTAAAGGGGCAGGAGGACTTGAAAAACCAACTGAAAGAAATGAATGAACAGCTCAGAGAGAACCAAAACTGAACGGTTCAAAATTCACAGAGACTGGAACTTTTGGAGGAGGGGACGGCTGAGATGAGGGGGGAGGTGATGGGGGTCCAGAGAGGAAATCAAGACCTTGAGAACCACCAGATAAAAATGGAATTTGAAAGGATGTCCTTTTTCCTTAGATTTCAAAATGTAATTGAGGCTGATGATGAAGACCTGAGGGACATTATGACAAAATTACTGGCTGAATACATCAAAAAAAGACAGACAACAGTTGGGGTGGGATATTGACCTGGTCTATAGAGTAAACTCAGCATATGCCAGAACACATAATGTTCCAAAGGAGGTCCACATCAAATTTCTCAGAAAGACTACAAGAGATGAGATTCTGAGTGCACAAAGGGGGCAAGTATTAAAATACAAGGATAGAGAAATAGCCATTCTGAAACAAATCCCAAAGAAAGTTAGAGATAAAAGAAAAAATTATTCGCTTCTAGCGAAGAAATTATACCAGAAAGGGGTGTGGTTCAGATGGCTCATGCCAGAAGGTATGCTAATATTCTGGGAGGACACTAGAGTTAGAATTAATACAACTATGGAGGCTGAGGCCTTCATGGAAAAAAACAAAGTCTTCCTGGATAAATCTGATGACACTACACGGGACATACAGGACACAGGAGGTGCTGGAGCCTTGCTGGAGGGGGGAGAAGAGGCAACATCGAGAAAACTTAGGTCACAAAAATGAACTAGAAAATCTGTTTGATATAAAATGATTGAAATCATTTGAAGATAAAAGGTTAAAATATGCTGACAAAATATTATTAAGTAGTAATAATTTAATGTATTAATAAATGAAAATTATGAGAATTGAGGGGAGGGCCATTTCCTGCATAATGTAGCTGTCAAAATTTGTAACCTTATCCACCATCCCTTTTCCTGATTATTTTTTGTAAAACCAATAAAAATTGGTTTTTTGTTTGAAAAAAAAAAGATGTCAAACATATTTAATGCACCTCCGATTTTACCCACAACAACAGCACTGTGAAGTGAGTTGGGTTGAGAAAGAATGACTGGCCCAGTTGGCTTTTAAGCCTAAAGTGGAATTAGTCTCCTGGTTTCTAGCCTGGTACCTTAACCACTACACCAAAATGGCATTTCCATTTTCTTCATTCCATTTCCTCCATATCCACAATTACCAGACATACAAACAAATACTGTCCGCATGTACTTCTCCAGCTAACGAAGGAAACATGAAGTCCTTGGCGCTCTCTGAGCTTGGTTGTTGTCTTGCAGACATTTCATTACCAGGTAATATCATCAGTATTAGAAGGAAATGGGGTTTTCTCTCTGCTGATAATACAAGTGGATTGCTTCTCAGAGTTGGTGGGAGTGTTCTTCTGATTCCTTGATTAGGCTATTGTTCACTATTTGCCTGAATTGGTAGCTCCTTGATTGGGGTATTGTTTACTGCTTGTTTACTGGGATATTGTTGGTCTAATATTAAATATTAATATTAAACTTGATGTTTGCTTATCTGGGTGTTGATTGCTGTTAAATAGATGTTTTGGTCTTTGGTTTATAGATAGTTATCCAATGAGCAGGTCTGGGAGAAAAAGCAGGAACCATTTTCAACTTTACCTCTAGGAATGCTGCCACCTAATAAGAGGCACAATGACCTATTCCAACGTCCAAACTCATGAGGAACATTATACTATCAAACCAAATAGTAAGGAAAAGAAAGAATTTATCATACATCAGATTCAAGTTGTGTTTAGAATTCGATAATCATTATCAATTAGTAAATCCCATTGGATTATGAAAAAAATATGTCTGGAAATCAATATTGAGACTTGAAACACAATGTTTTTTTACCTGAAAACTTTGGTGGTATAGCAGTGACAAAAACAATACATTTCCATGAATAGTAAAATACTCCAAATATACATTCATTACTGTAATGAATGTTGATTTTGGAAGCATGAATTGCATATACACTTTTGTATATTATTAATCTATAGATACATAGATAGACAACCAAATACATGTCAGTATTACTTGTATACAAACATTAAGAATTTATGTAAAAATGTTTGTATTATTTTGCAATATTTTCTTTACAATTCTATATAAAATTTCTGAAACAGTTATATTTTGCATATGTCTTATTTAATACATGTATTTTGGATGCAGCTTTCACATACACACTACGTAGTGCAGTATAACCAATTTTGAGCAAAATATGTTTTGTAATGGATATTAGTAGTATTATGAAATTGTTTCTGTTTGAAGGCTTTTGGAGGCAGCTCTGAATTTCACTTGAAAGAAATTAATGACAGCTGTCTCTGACATCTCTTCCACATGCAGAGCCTAAGCTCAGTGGAAACCTCTATGTCAGTGATGGCAAACCTTTTGTGGCTTGTGTGCCAAAAGTGAGGGGAGTGCAGGCGTGCCACACCCATAATGCTATGTGCATGACCCCAGCACACATGCATGCATGACCAGTGATCCCTCTCCCCATTTTGGTATGCTTTCTCCCCCCCCCCCGCTCTAGATGCTTTATAGGAGCCTGGGGAGGGTGAAAACAGCCTCCTCCCCCGCCTCCCCCCAAGGCCCTCCGGTGGCCTCAGGAGCTTCCCTGAAGCCTCCGGAGTGTGAAAAACCAGCCCTATGGGCAAACTGGAAGTTCAGGAATGAACTTCTGGTTTGCTCGTAGGGCCAGTTTTAGCCCTCTGTAGCCTTCAGGAGCCTTCCCTGAAGGCTCCGAAGGACAAAAAATAACTCTACGAGCAAACCGGAAGTGACTTTCAGTTTGCCCATAGGACCGGTTTTTCGTGCTCCTGATGTTTCAGGGAAGCTCCTGAAGCCTCTGGAGGGTGAAAAATGCCTCAAAAGAAGGCCAAAGTCAGCTGACAAGTGCGCACATGCGCGCTGGCCAGCTGACAGGGCAACGCCTTGCATGCCTGGACAAATGGCTCCACGTGCCACCTGTGGCATCTTTGCCATCAAGGCTCTATGTACTAACAAGGTTGTGTTGTTATGTTTGGTCCACACCTGAAATTTTTCAGGCATTCTAGAATTCCATGACTACTTGTATAAAAGAGACTGAAGGATGCATTAGTCCTCTGAATTCCTATTTCCAGAGGTGGGCTGCTACTGGTTCGGACCAGTTTGGGTGAACCTGTAGTTCCGACCACTGGCTGGGTCCACCTACCTGCCCCGGCGCTATCATATCCTCTATATTTCGCTCTCTGGCTCGCTTGCCATACTCATGTAGCCCATTGTCAATTTGCAAAGCACCCCTAGCCTACTCTTGAGTTGCCATAGGAAAGGGGGAATGGGAAACCAATGAAATGGCAAAAGACAGATGCACATTCCAGATTTATCTCTCACAAGGCTGTATCCCAGGGTTACTTACTTAGCAGCCCGGAGGGGAGTGACCTCTACAATCCACAAAATTTCCCCATTGGGGAATGTGATTGATGACACATCCTGAGGTAAGGGGGCAAACAGGGTCATCATTGGGGCCGTAAATTACGTGGGGTCAGAGCTGACTTCACCTGGGAACATGTCGACATGAAACTCCTAATAAATAACTGGATTTCTTTTGAAGCTTGACTCGAGGCTCATGATTTAATTAGAACATCTGTCAGAATCTTGACACCCAGCTGATTTACATGCCTTGCCTGCTTACTCACCAGTCTGCCTGAGAAGGTGTGTTTGAAGCCGCACGCTCACATTTTCAGTTCTGCACTTGGCGAATTAAATTATGTGAAGCCCACCTCTGCCTATTCCCCATTTCATGCTACATTGCAATTGACAGAGATGTTTGCTTTTTCAAAATATTGTAGACTGCAACACTTTTGATTATGTATTCTGTATTACTTAACCCTGATTATTCTATCTGAAAGTGATACAGGATACAAGGATAAAGCTGTGAGAAGTATAATGCAATATGAACTTTCAGAAGAACTTCTGAGAAGTGTAGTATATCTCCAGGGAATTAATTATAGCTATTTTTAAATATATATATATATATATATATATATACATATTTTTTAATCTTTCTCTTTATTTTTCAGATGTATTAAACTAATTGGTATTGACTTTTTCTACTTCTGTTATTGAGAATACAATTATGATGTTGAATAGGACACGTATATTTCTTTCTGTGACTACAGAGAACCACTACCTGTTCCAACGAATGCTAAGCTAAATGGATAAATAGTCAAATTGGCATGACAGTGATCTGTACTAATTTGATTTGATTAATTTGTTACATGTTATTTTTGAAACAGAGATATGGAACTCCCATCAGCTTCCATCAGTTCTACTTCCATCAAGGAACAGAACTCCCAATGACTTACTTTCAAACAATATATACCTTACATAATATACAAGGGCAGATTAGAGGGATTCAGTGATGTGCGGTGATGTTTATGGCTGGTGAGGCAGCAATTTTTTTAGACTTGTGGATTTCAACTCCCATAATTCCATAGCCTGGAAAAGATGCCCGCCTGAGGAAAGAGCCTTTCAGGTCTCTGAAAGCCAGCCCGGGGTAGGATCCCTCCAGGATGGGCGCAAGTTCGGCTTCCAGAGTGGGTGGTGCGGGCGCCGGTGGGCTCCTCCGGGCTCCTGCCTTCCCAAAGCATGTCCCTGTTTTTGCAGAAAGCAAAAGAATGGAGAAGAAACGGGGAAGCTTCGTTTGTGAAATGAGGCCACGTTCACCAGCAAAGGGCAAAACTCTCTTCCACGGCGTCATTTCACACACGAAGCTTCCCCATTTCTTCTCCATTCTTTTGCTTTCCACAAAAACAGGGATGCGCTTTGGGAAGGCTGGAGCCCGGAGGAGCCCACTGGCGCCCGCACCGCCCACTCTGGAAGCCGAACTGCCGGCCAGGACTCCCCAGCTCAGCAGCTTCCCGGGCAGGCGGCACCTGCCAGATCGGGCAACAGGAGCTGTGAGGGGGTGCCGTGCTTGGAGGAAGGGCTCCCGGGGCTCTGAGCATCCACCTGCCGCCACCCGACTTTTGCTCCGCAGAGAAGAGCAAAGCGGCGCCGGCCTGGCTCCTCCGACCGCGCCCTCAGCACCTGAGCCCTCCAGTTGGGGTCAACCAAGGCTGCTCTGGCTCGGGGAGGCCAGCCACCCTGTGAAGAGTCCAGCCCGGCCTCCCTGCCGCCCTCCGCTCTGGGATTCAGCCACGGAACTGCCCACCAGAGCTGCGCGGCATCTGGGACGCACTTGTCAGGCAAGGACAGTGCTGGTGGGGCATGGACGGAGCGGAGGAAGCCTCTACCCCCCACTTCCCCCACCCAAAAGAACAAAGGGAACCTCTGCCGCTGCCCGGGCAACCTGGCCGTCCTCTCTCGCAGCAGCCCTCTGGCACCAAGCCTGGGAGTCCCTGGAGGAGCTGGCGGGGGCTGCAAGCACCGCAGGCTGGACTGGAGTTCTCTCACTCAAACAAACTCTCTCTCTAACAAACAAACACACACACACACACACACACACACACACACACACAAAGCTTCTTGGAAGAAGCCCTACCGAAACTAGCGCCCTCTACTAGGAGGCAGGAAAACTGGATGCCTCCCCTACGTCAGGAATTTTTAGGCTTTTAACCCTTGCTTAACTTAAGGGTTAAAAGCCTAAAAATTCCTGACGTAGGAGCAGCACGCAGTTTTCCTGCCTCATAGTAGAGGGCATTTTTAAGAGGCTTTTTTAAACAGTTAAGCAGTCATCCATGGTGAGGCAGGCTCAGGCAGCAACTAGCTCAGTCTGACCTCAGCTCTTGCCTTTTTCCCTTTACATTTTCTTTTCTTTTCATGATGACAGTGGTGAGGCTGTGCCTCCCCTGCCTCCCCTGACTGCATGTCACTGGAGGGATTACAGTTCATAATAATATTAATGCTTGACTTCCAAGCAGAAAATTAAAGAGGAGGAGGAAAAAGAGAAGGAATGTAAGGACCAACAACATCACTATCCATCAACTGTCCTACCATCACTACTTCTGTTCTTGAAATGCTTATCTTCTCTAAACTAACTACTTCAAGACAACGACATGGAATTTACATACATTTTTTATGTTCCCTTGTTGTGGTTGACTCTGATGTTTTTGTCAGTCTGGTATCTGAGCATCCTGAGCCCTTTTTATCATTATTAGCACAGCTTTTTGATACCTAATTGAGTGGCTGATTTACAGCTTGGGCATCTTACCTGATCATGACCAGTGCTCAAGCTGGTCCTGAATATAATATGATATTTGACCTGGGTATTTGGAGATTTCAACATATCTAGCTTAGCCTATAGGGAGCAATGGAGGAAATGGAGCAGCTCCTGGCCACTATTACTTTGGTCGGCTTGTTTCAGATAATATATGTTCCCATTTACCAAACCTTGAAGCTGTTTTGTTTGCCTGAGAAAAGCGCTCTGTAGATGGAGAATTAGAAGTGAGTCTTTTGCTTGGAACATTCTGCTTTGATTATGATGAATAACTTCAGCCTTCCCCCATAAAGGCAGGGGACCAGTTTGAGGACTTTAACAGACTGACACTGGCCAGATTTGCTGATACATCAAAACTCTCAGTCAACGTCTTAATGGCAGGTTGAAATGACCAGATGTTCTAGGTCAATGATTGATTGAACTCCTAGGCATCCCATTGCCAGCAGAGATTATTGAATACTAATCCACTAATTATGAATTGTCATATATATAATAGTGTCTTGAAAATATCTTTTTGTTAATCATGAGCTTCAGTGATTTGCTCTTGCTGCACAAATAACAAGATTTCTGTCAATGGTAATGATGGTCATTCTTCCTATTTTCATCCATTTCTTTTTCTCATATATCTGTTTGAATTGCCTTCCGTCGCCACCCCGTCCCCCCGTCCCCCAAATATTCCAAACTGACCATATAAAAATGAAACACAGAAAGCTGAAAAGCTCTGAAATGAGAAATGTCTTTTCCAACAAATATTTTGATATAATAAAGGAACAATCACAGATGGAACCTTTTTACGCTACCGTTCCTTGTAAACAGCTTTTCTTTCTTTTAATTTTTTTTAACTGTAAGAAATGAAAAGATGAATCTCATTTCTGGAACAACAAGTACTGCCTTGTTTAAGACCTTCAAGTGTTTGCTATCGTTTGTATGTTTGCTCTTTAAAAGAAATACATATTGCAAATAAATTGTACACGTACAACAACATGCTGATTTTCAAAGGGAAACTCAATTATAATAGTTGAGCATCATGGCACTGTCAGATTTTGCTAACAACTATTGGCCATTTGGTTGTGAAGCAGTATATACTTGTAAAAAATAAGTGCCAAATAGCAAGAATGAAAAGAAACATCCTTTTATGCTTCGCAAATCCAGAGACACACTATGCACTCACACTCTTAAGGTATTCAAAAAAAAATTAAGTAGCTTTTATGGAGAGGGGGTTCACGTTTGCTACTCCCACTCCTTCTGGTTACTTTCCATATGTTTGGGACAAGTGCTAGTTATAAAAGAAAGAAAGAAAGAAAGAGAATGGTGTAAACCTGCCATGCAATTTAGGATGCTGATTTCCCAGGTTGTTCATTCATATGGAAAGCCTCCAGAGACAGAAAAGGCCCTCCACTACAGATGGTTGCCCTCAACAAGAGGGCAATATAGGAGAGGCAGGGCTTGCCCCCATTTTCTCACCAGTCCCAAAGAAATGAGTGTTCTTGTCAATTCCCTGAATGCTCAAAGAGGACTTCTTACTTACTTATTTTTATTCACAAAATCTTTGCAAAGGGATATTGCTTCTACAGCTACCACCATCTCATTAATCAACATCTAAGTGCTCTTGCTTATCTGTTGCACATAATGTATCCATTTTGTCTGCTGCTTTTTCAATTTTTGTTATATTTTAATGCCAGCTGCTCCATGGAGCTCAGTGCATTCTCTTTTTCTTCTCATGATCACTCTAAAAAGTAGCTGTAGAGTCGTTGCCCTGTCAACATGATGACTGAATGGACATTTGAACCTAGATCATCTGGACAGATTTCATTCTAACCAGTGTGGCTAATAACATGCAACCCTGAAAATGAAGAGGGGGAAATGCAGAAAGAATGCATACAGGATTTCTTCATTTATAATTATATACATACCATTCATTTCTATGCAATAATATTTTGCTAAATTTATTTGAACATAATAATAATGGTGGTGATGGTGATGACGGTGATGATGGTGATTAGACCATTAATAAACATAATGTTCAATGTCCTTTACTTAATTTATAAAAATTAATTGGATGGGCATATTTATTATTTTAAAAAATGAAAATAGTTGAAACGGGGAAATGTGGAACTACATGGCTAAAGACTTCTGGCAAAAGGGATTGTTATCATTTTCAATTAAAAGTGAAAAAATAAAATTATATAAACAAAATTAAAACAGAAAATGCAGTCATGAAAGATGCATAAAATATATTTTATGTAAAAATAACCTGAATAAATTTTGTAATGTGTTTTGTAATGTTATTTTTAGAAATAGAGAAGCACAAAAGCTCACTATCAAGAAGCAATAGAATCTACACAAATTCAGAACCATAGTCAATATTAAATCAATTCATCAAATAACATATTAAGTATCCCAAGAAGAAAATGTGTTTAGATTTTTTTATCTTCTCTTTTTGGTCTTCCTATTCATTTGCCTCCATAAACCTGAATCCCTATGACTTTTAAGAGTTCTGTTTAGTCGAGATTAGGAAGGAGATATCCCTGCTCCTTTGTCTGCTACTGAACTACCCTTTCCAGCAACCATTGGCCTCGTTGGTAGAGTCTTCAGGAAGTTCTAGCTTAGCAAGAGCTGATTTTGTCAGCTCCTGAATTTGGCAATGCTTCCCATGATTATCCCTCTGTAATCTCCAGCCATCTTAGGCTACAGCTTCCAGAATTTCCAATCTGAATAGTAATAATTTTGAGAGCTATATATTTGGTACTCTTGGCTAGAAAAAACTGTGGTTGATTGACTCACTGTTTTTTTAAGGGATTAAGCATATTTCCTTGTACTCTCTCCTTTTCTTTTCTAAGCATAATGCTTAACTCTTTTCAAAAATCAAGTAATATTTAGCACATAGTAATTTCTAGAGAGTCAGTTTGGGATTAATGTATTAAGCTAGAAACCAGATGACCATGCACTCTAGTCCTGCATTTGGCAGGAAGCCAGCTGGTTGACCTTTGGCCAGTCCCATTCTTTCAGCCCTAGGGAATAGAAATTCTATTCCATTGCAATTCTATGGCTCCATATTATGGTGATTTTATTGTGGTTTTATCTTAATTAAATATATTATCTCCTATATAGTGTTGTCCACACATCATATATATAAAACTGATGTTTTATTTAAACTAAATTTGTATATCAGTGATTACATGATCGCCATATGCTAAATAAAAATGCTAAATAAATACACTAAATAAATAAGCCCTAGGAAGGAGGCCACTTCTTATTCAGGCATTCTCTGAGAATCAGACACAATTGAATGGAAGAACAAAAAAAAATCTATTGTACAACAGAATGAATAGCATAGCAAAAGATAGATAACTTTTTCATCCCAACCCTTTAGAAGCACTTCAGTTATATCCAACTTCCTGGCTGCTGCATGTATCTTGAAATCAGCCTTTTCCAAGTCTGTTGCATCGTCCAGTAATAACTATGACTATAGAGGATGGAAATTGTGATCATTTGATTTTGACACAAAACAGAAAAGAAGTTAGGATCATGCACACAACATGGTTTCCTGCAATAGATTCAATTCATCCACAAACAGGAATGTATATTTATTCAAAGAACTGTACGCCTACTTCAGAAGCAAATGAGGAACAGAACTTGTAGTTCTTGAATAATGCTACATCTCATTGTGTCTGCTGCCCTCTCATTAAAACAGAAGCTGTGCATATGATAATTTAAAATGGTGAAGCATATCACCTTTAAACTGTCCCGACAACGCACTCATCTCTTGTAGAGTTACAGGTGTGTATGATGTTATCAAGGCTCCTAGCCCATGACAACCAAACACCACCCACTGCTATTGCTCTTTGTACCTTCAGTTTTATTCTCTGAGCAAAATAACTCCAGCAGAAACATTTACTTTCTCACCTTCCCTTTTCACATCCCCCACAATCTGTAAGAGCAGTGGTATGGAAACAACACTTGAAAATAAAACGAGAAAGGCCTGAGAACGAAATAATGCTGTTAATTAGAAGAGAACAAGAGAGTGAACAAAAGGTTATTCAATGTTTTTAATCCCATTTTTTCTCTGAAATGTCTTTCTCTCTTTCCATAATGCAAGTGGACATCATCCTGCAGCCTTAGGGTATATAAAGGCCTCTAAATCTTTCACTACCATAGGCTCAGCATGCTGGAGTATCATAAAGCTGATTTGTTAAGAACTATCTTACAAAGCAGTCTGTTGAAAAACCAAAGGGCAGTAGAAAAAATTAAGATGGAGAAAAACAAAAACAAAATGGTATGTATCAAAGAGGAAGGGGGGAGGAAGGGAGGAGAAAATGGATAGACAGGAAAAAGGAGAGATATATGACGCCCCAATCTTGTGAGCTTCCCAGAAGACCATGATGCCATGGCTTTTTCCCCAGACAGTGGGGCTGGAATAATAATGGAGCCTTGGGATGGGCTGCTGGGGGGTTCGTTTGGATGTAGGTAAGTGCAGGGGATGTTGATCTCATTCATACGTAGCTTATAATGTAATGTGTTTGTTTTTCATCTAAGACCAAAACAATCCCATTCATTATAAGTTAGACTTATGGACAAGCCAGACCAATATGGTTTGCTCAGCCAAATATGGTTAGAAAAAAATCCATGTTTACTATTGTGCTTGAACCCATTCATTCAATAGACAGAAGGAAAAATCTTTATCCATAGCTCCAATAACCCTGTACTTCTAATTATTTTGTTAGCAGAATTTACATACAGTATATTCAAAGTATATCTGGGCAATTCTAGGAAAAAGTAGGATATATTATGATAGAAATAATGCCTTTGTGCACACCAATTTGTGTATAAATAAAGGAACAATGAAGGCTGGGAGCAGAAATAATAGTTACAGTTCTTTCTTCATAATTCCAACTTCTTCTAAATTACATGAAAAGGATTCGATGTTTCTACTACACATTTTTATAACATTTTTATATTAAACTAATCTAATTCCCAAGCAGATCATGTTCTATCCTGTATTGGGAATCTTAGTTATTGAGATATGATGTTTTGAAAGGCCTATACAATTAGGGAATTTAATTTATGAAATCACATATCATTCACAGGTTGGTGTATTTCTTTTTCCCCAGAGTTTCTCTGCCTTTGAAATATATTATAAAATTCTGGAATGGACTAACTTGCAATTATTTCAGGTACCCTGGAATTGTTTGAAAAATCAGGAATTGCATCCCACATAAATACTACAGGGGTTAGCCAGCACTATCTGAAAATAAAAATTAGTCCTTGTATAATTTTTGCAGTAGAATCAATTTATATCATTAAGTAACAGAGTAAATACTGGATCAGAAAGAGGTCTTCTGTTCTTATTAATAAAGCTTTAAATTCCAAAATGTTAGAAGACAAAGTACAAAATTGCCATAGGTTACCTCTTCTCTTAAATTAAATGAATAAGAAAGCTCATTTATTTTAAAAAAATCTAATTATTGTCTCATTTCCATAGCTAACTACTTTATCAATCAAAATAACATTAGATCATTTAAAAATAATAAGAAGAGTTAAATTATATAACAGTTATTTAGCTTAAAAACAATAGCTTATGTTATTGTTCATGTTCTGCTTGATTGAGCAATGAAATTTAAGGAGTTCCCAGAGGCAATCTCCATGAGTACTTATGCTGTAGATACAGTGATCATTTGCAGAACCAACAGTGAGTGCTTAATTCACCTTGAGAATGGAATAACTAATGCCAGAATTATAATATGCTAAAAGATTTTAGAATCTTTAGGAAGGATCATACTAACATTGGCAAAACTATTTTCTGTGACAATTCATGCATAAATTAATACATCTATTTATTCACGGAAGCGATGATATTATGTTGTTATGTTGTGCTGTGCTGTGCTGTGTTATTTGTTTGCCATTTGGATTTATACTCTGTACAATCCAGACTCTATTTGTGGAAGTTGCATTAGGATAACAGTACTACTTTTCATCTGATTTCATTTCAACTGCAGTGATGCTTGGATTATCTGAACTGAATCTCCATTGTCTTTGATGATAACTTCTATTGGCCATTCTTTCTCCCCTGTTAAATTTGCTCCATATCTGAAGGCATTGGTTTTTTCTGCATTATTTTTATTTTCTCTCTCATGCAACAACATGTGCATCTACCCCTCCACTAGCCCCTCACCCACTCTACAGAGCTTGAAATACAAAAGATAATTAGAAGCACAGATTCCATACAAAAACAAAAGGGTCATCTTCCAAGTGACCTAATTAAAAAGACCTGGAGTGTTTGGCATCAGCATAATGAGTTTACAGATTTTTTTAAACCTTGATTTCCTCTTTTTAATCAGTTTAACATTCCTACAAGTACCACATGAATGAATTGGCATTTTATCCCAGCACAGTTAGACCTCCAGCAAATGCCTTTCTCAAACATTTTCCAACATTTTAGAGCCATTGAATGAATACATTTGATTTATTGTCCTGTAAAAATCCAATGCCCTGAATTTCTGTTAATTTCAAAGAGACTCAAATGGTAGAATCATGTTGGATGGTAAAAACAACTCACATTTCTGAATGTGGCTCCTTTATGGGGTTAAAAGAAAGGGTTATTTCCAGATCGTCATGCCCCATACCTTCCTTCTCACTTCCCCTCATCTGTCATTTTGAACTTGTAAGTGGGATCCCTAAGGGGCAAGACTTGGAGCACGGGGTTTCTCAGGAGCTGGGGGGAAGCCTTGGGAGGCCCAGGGCAAGTGGATCTATGCCTGGACGTGACCTCCCAGGATCTCCCCCACCCCTGAGGAACCACATGCTCCACTTAATGACCCACATGCATTAACAACCAGATCAGGGACAGTAGAGGTGGTGGTCATTAAGGAAGACGATCATGTAATCATTTCACTTAATGACCATCACAACTTCCAACCCTATTGGACATTGATTACCACTGTAGGTCAAGGACTACCTATACATTATTACATATAGGTCAGAAATTAGGCTTTTGTAGAATCCAAAACTCTTCTTGCTGATTCTGTATGTCCTCAGTATGAATATGTAAAGGTACAATACTATCCAGTGAACAATGCAGTCTAAATCAGGACTGGAGACTGCTGACATCATTCCATTTCCATTTTAGGCACTCTCAATGGATCAAATGAAAAATGTATCACTCTGGCTTTGATGCATCAGTGTCTGTCTATTTGTCTGTCTGTCTGTCTGTCTGTCTGTCTGTCTGCATGTATGTATGAGGCTGGTACATTTCAGATGTCACCTTCACCACCTTGGGAAGATTTTTTTTCAAATGTAAAGAAGATTTTTCCCCCAATGTAGATACAGTATATATTGCTGCAATGGATACAACAAGACGAACAGAATTCTTAACCTTTGTGTTAGATATTAGCATATATCGTGGTAAGTCTCCCCTCTGGTCCGCTGCTACAGCGGGAAGCAGGTATCATTCTGATTGGTCGAGGGGCGTACCCGATCCCTATAAAAGGGGAACCCTCCGACCACAGAGCAAGCTGGATCACTACTACTATTAATAAAGAGCTGATAAGTCACTTCGTGTCTGCAGTCTGTCCTCTCGCTGCCCAGATCTAACATTGCGGACGAGGGTGGGATCGAGAGGCAGATAGGACGAAGAACGCTACCTCCAGAATCTCCGGATTTGATCCAGCCCAGGAATTCGGCAGAAATTCCGGCAGCCATCTCAGATCACCGCAGCGCGGCAAATTCAAACAGAGAAGATGGCGATGCATGCTCCCCCCGCTCCTTTCGACCCAGCAAACGATGAATGGGAAGCCTTCATGATTCGTTTCGAGTGTTTCCTCGAAGCGAACGAATACACGGGGATCACCGACGCGAGGAAGAAAAACATCTTCCTCGGCTACTGCGGAAAGGAAGTCTTCAATACGGCCAGAGACCTCACCGCGCCTACTCCAATACAGGCAGTATCGTGGACGGCGTTGCAACAGGCCCTGCAAACTCATTGCGCGCCAAAACCTTCCCGCCATGTCTGCCACAAGGAATTCAACACAAGGAACCAGAAGGCGGGAGAATCCATAAATCAATATGTTGCAGCTCTACGAAAAGCAGCAACTCACTGCGAGTTCAGGGATCTGGATGAGCACATCTTAGCGCAGCTCATCTGTGGGTGAAGAGACATTTCACTACAAAAGAAGATGTTGGCAAACCCGAATTTAACCCTACAGATAGCGCTAAACGAAGCAAGAGCGTCAGAGTCAGCGGAGAAATCATCGGTGACCATACAATGAGGGGCCAACGTAAACCAGCCAGCACCAAGACAAACCAGAGTACACTACGAGGACACAAGCCCCGACTACGAGAATCCCGAGTTTGAGGACAGTCACATGATGCAGAGCAGTCACTTGAGGCCTGGGGGGAGACCCGGATCCCGTTTGCCGCCCTGCGCAAGTTGCGGAGGGAATCACCCCAGGTCTACTTGTAGGTTCAGGAACGTTGTTTGTTCGCACTGCAACAAACTTGGGCACATCGCACGAGTGTGCCGGAGCGGAGTCCCTGCCTCATGGCAGCCACCCATGTACCGCCAACAGAAGCCCAACCCAGGGGCTTGGCGAAATCAGAAAGGGCGCCCAGAGAGAAATCCACAAGTGTATACCCAGAGAGAAAATTCCCAAAGAGCTGAGCGAGCGTATCCCCAGAGAGATTACTCACAAGGAGCTGAGCGAGCGTATCCCCAGAGAGAATACACACAAAGAGCTGAAAGAGCGTTCTATCAAGACGCTCAACGAGAGTATTTTCAGGATGTAGACGATGAGATAGAGTTGACCCAGAGAGAGGAGTTGCGAACGTATCTCACCACAATACATCAGGTCCGCCCTAAGCGGCCAAAAAGGCTGAGAGTCACAGTCCTCTTGGAGGGCTCACCTTGCGAGCTAGAAGTTGACACAGGATCGACCCTGACGATTATTTCATGGGCATCCATGAAACAGGCTATCCCTAGCCTCAGAAAGAGCCAACTACGCGCTCCAGACGTCCTGCTACGAGACTACCAGGGGAACCAAGTCCCCATCGTGGGCCAAGGCACATTCCAAATCCGTTTCAAGGACATCGAAGCCCAGCTGCCCGTGACCATTGCCAGCGCGCCATTACAGAACCTTCTGGGGCTTGATTGGCTTGAAGCCCTGGGGTTAGAAGTCACCGGAATCAACGCCCTGAGAAACAGCAGCGCTGAACAGATTTTTAAGGAGTTCGAGGATGTGTTCAGCCCCGGTCTTGGTAAGTATGTGGGTAAACCAATATCATTCAATTTAGACCCCAAAGTGGCGCCAATCCGACTTAAACCGAGACGAGTGCCTTTTGCACTCCGCCCAAAAATAGATAAGGAAATAGATAAGTTAGTGGAGCAAGGAATCCTTGAGCCGGTGGATCACGCGCGCTGGGAAACACCCATCGTGACCCCAGTCAAACCAGACGGATCAGTCTGCATCTGCGCGGACTATAAATGCACAATTAATGTCGCGCTACAACAGAGCGCATATCCTGTGCCTGTAGTACAGCACTTATTGCACTCGTTGGGGCCAGGAAAGGTATTTGCTAAATTAGACATGGCACAAGCTTACCAGCAACTGCCAGTGGATAGCGCCACAGCGGAGGCCCAAACTATAGTGACGCATAGAGGAGCATTCAAATGCAACCGGCTACAATTCGGTGTGAGCATTGCCCCAGGATTGTTCCAGAGCGTCATGGAACGACTTTTGCAAGGGATACCGGGAGTCGTCCCCTATTTTGACGACATCTTGGTGTCCGCTGCAAATGAGGAGCAATTAAATAAAAGAGTCAGAACTGTTTTGGCCAGAATCAGAGAAAAGGGTCTCTGCCTAAAAAAGGAAAAATGCCAAATTAACGTGCCTAGCGTAGAATTCCTGGGTTATAGAATCGATGGTCAGGGAATACACCCCACTTCAAAGAAAATTAAGGCGATCCAGGACGCCCCCACACCACGAAATCAGACCGAGTTGCAGGCCTTCCTCGGACTACTTAACTTCTACAGCGTTTTTCTGATGCAGAAGGCGACCGTTGCTGAGCCACTACACCGTCTACTCCAGAGGAACGCACCATGGAAATGGGGACGATCCGAAGCTGCAGCTTTCGCCGGGGTAAAGCGCCTGCTCACCACTGACTCACTGCTTGTCCAATACAGCCAGACCCTACCGCTGGTATTGACCTGCGACGCATCACCCTTCGGAGTTGGAGCAGTCCTCAGCCACAGGATGCCCGACGGAAAAGAAGCGCCCATCGCCTTCTACTCCAGGACTCTTTCATCGGCCGAAAGGAATTACAGCCAAATGGACAGGGAAGCGCTGGCTGCTGTAGCTGGAGTAAAACGTTTCCACGAATACCTCTACGGCCGCGATTTTGAACTAATTACAGATCACAAACCGTTGTTGGGACTTTTGGCGGGAAACCGCCCCACTCCGGTCTCCCTTTCTCCACGCATGACCAGGTGGACTGTTTTCCTGGCTGCGTACTCATACAAATTGATTCATCGACCGGGCTCCACTCTCGGACACGCAGACGCACTCAGCCGTTGCCCATTACCTGACATTCTGCCAGACCCCACTCCAGAAGTACCGGTATTGCTCATTGACTGTTTGGACTCTGGGCCGGTTTCTTCATACGACGTTGCAAGGTTCTCCTCTAAAGACAATTTAATAAAGCAAGTTCAAACTTGGGTTTGGAGGGGGTGGCCGAAGGGAAACGTGGGCCCGGAATTCAAAGTGTTTTGGTCAAAACGGGACGAACTCTCAGTGTTGCAAGGGTGTTTATTGTGGGGGGATCGAGTTGTTATTCCGTATGCGTTACGTAGGAATGTATTAGATGCTTTACATGTGGGTCATCCGGGGATTGTTAGGATGAAGGCGTTAGCAAGAAGTTATGTTTGGTGGCCAAACATGGACAAAGAAATAGAGGAGTGGGTGGCCACTTGCGACCCATGCCAGGAATCGAGACCAGCACCCTCGGAAGCGCCCGCCACAGAATGGGAGAAACCTAAAGCACCCTGGTCGCGAATACACATCGACTTCGCAGGGCCATTCCAAGGTCAGACTTTCCTTATAGTTGTGGATGCATACTCAAAATGGCTAGAAGTAGTCCTAATGACTTCAACCACGGCAGAGGCAGTCATTAAGGTTCTACGGCGACTTTTCGCCACCCATGGCCTGCCCGACCTCCTGGTCTCCGATAACGGGCCCCAGTTCACGGCCATGCAATTTGAGACATATCTAGCAGGTCAGGGAATTCTGCACGCCCTCGTCGCGCCATTCCATCCGGCATCAAATGGACAGGTGGAGAGAATGGTACGATTCGCAAAAGAGGCCCTCGCTAGGATGGGTCCAGGTGATTGGCAAACACGCATTGATCATTACCTTTTAATTCAGCATATCACCCCAAGTGCAACGACGGGTAGGAGGCCCGCTGAACTACTCATGGGCCGCCGTCTACGGTCTCACCTGGACCGTCTTCACCCAAATTACTCTGCCACAGCTCCCCCAGACTCCACAAGCAAAATTTGGTCTTTTAACATAGGGGATTCAGTATACGCCCACAACTATGCAGGGGGAACATTGTGGATGCCGGCAAAGGTCATTGGCATCATGGGTCCACGATCGTATCTGCTGGAACTGGAAGATGGGCGGAACTGGAAAAGGCACATCGATCAACTTCGGGGTTGCCTAGCGCACTCAGACCTTCGAAACGAAGACGAGATTTTCCTGCCTACAGAAAGTCAGCCACGCGAGAGCCCCATCATAGAAAACTACGACACCTGCGAACCAAGCTCGGAACAAGAAAGCATGCACGAAGCAGAGCAAACCCCAGGCAACGCAACCGAGCAGACTCCGGAACGCCCTAGCAACGAGGGTACGAAACCTCCCGAACGTGGAACGGGAAAAGCATCCGATCCGGAAACCAACCAACCAGAACCACGACGTTCCTCCCGAGTAAGGCAACCCCCAACATACCTAAAAGACTATGTTACCTACCACAACGTTCCGTCTAGGAGGGGAGGGGTGTTAGATATTAGCATATATCGTGGCAAGTCTCCCCTCTGGTCCGCTGCTACAGCGGGAAGCAGGTATCGTTCTGATTGGTCGAGGGGCGTACCCGATCCCTATAAAAGGGGAACCCTCCGACCACAGAGCAAGCTGGATCACTACTACTATTAATAAAGAGCTGATAAGTCACTTCGTGTCCGCAGTCTGTCCTCTCGCTGCCCAGATCTAACACTTTGAATTTGGATCCCTCCCCAGTTCAGATGTTTTCAACCCAGGTAAATGTTAGATTGTTGTTGCCAGGAGGTTGAAGATTTATTGGGTTTTGTATTTGGGGATTTTACTTCTGTTAGCTACTGGGAGTCCCCCTGAATGAGTTGGGCAGCTATATGAATTTTCTTAATAAATAATAAAAAGCAAGAATGTTAATATCTTAAAACAAGAATGTACGATTTGAGGATTTAGGCCAAAAGGTCTTCTTAATAACCCTGAACAAAGCACCTCCGAAAGATGACAATAGGATGGAGGATACCAAGGCAATTATATCCAATATACTGTGTCCACTGGAAAGGGACAACCAACAAATGTAAATTGTAATGTAACAATGCAATGCAATGCAATGCCATGCCATACAATGCAAAATTTTTATTTTCTTTTTTCCAGTTTTCTTTTCCTTAATCCTTCTGAGATCAAGTGGCTGTAAAAGTAGCACCCTATACTAAAATATTACTTCTCTCGTGGACAGGGTTGGGTGCCTTGAACTGGCTTGTAGAATATAACATGTTTCAAATATTGAAATTGACAAAATGTACATGCCAATAAATCCATCTGTTCAACGTGGTAAATGAAGAAAAACAACCCTCATTAGCAAGCTATTGGGCAAGGGGGGGGGGAGAATCCCTTGCACGTAACTTAATGGCTTGAAAGTAATTTTTTTAACCTATACAGTGTGAAAACTTATGCTGTACAATTAAAAAGTCTGTGTCCTTGTCAAAATTGCTGACACTTTCAGCCAAGGAGTGAAAGAATGAAAAATCTTCTCTTGAAATGGGAAATAGTTAGTTGGTATGTGGGGGTGGGAGAAGGAGAGGAAATGAAATACTGAATGCAGAATTAAAGAATATTATAGCTTGTTTCAATTATGCCTGAAATCCATCCAGACTTCTAGCTCCAATGGAGCACTGGTAAAGACAGAGAATTGGAGCAGGGAGCCCTACAGAGAATTTATATACTTTCTTCTCATCTTCTCAGCCTAGTTATGCAGAATAATAAGCTAACATTTTCCAAATGGAACATCATTTTTTTTTTTGATTGGCAGAGGGAAATCTTAAATGCAAAATGCAATCTAATGTTACCATGTGGATTGTGAAGATCCACTGCTTCTAAGAAACCTGTTGAATAGCACCAGGAAAAAAGATACAAGCAAATTATCAGATTCCATTACTGGCCTCATCTGAAGTGATTTAATTTTTATTAATACACTATACTTGCAATTCATTCCTCCAATTCATCAGCTCACTAAAACGCTATACTTATTTGGGTCCATATACAGTATATCATGGTCCAAATTCAACTTTTTTATTTTTCTTAAAGCAAGGGTTTATGTAAGCAGCAAAGTCTAAACCAGAAAAAACCTACTTTGTTTGGCAATGGAAATAATTATTTAACAAGTTTTAATTTTCTCGTTTCACATTTTTTAAAACTTAGTCAGATGACTGGATTGGGGCAAAAGAATAAAAAGGGGAACACGATCTGCCTGGTTTAATACATAAACATGTTTCCTTTCTAATATCATTGCAGTGTTTATTTTATTATTTATATGTCTGGTCCAAAGTCCTTTTAACTCGTATAAGTTCTGCCTGTTAAAAGAATTATTGTTTTCCTTATGTTGTATTTCCCTTCTTTAAAAAAAAAACATTTTAATTGAGCTGAGCAAAAAGAAGTGACAACTCCTGCTGCTTTTCCTTGTTGATGAGTGTACAGGTGGTGAGATTAGAAAGGTTACCAAAAAGAAATCATTTGTTTCTGCCCACACATCAGACTGAGAAAATATTTCTTGTCATAAACCTTCTTGTAATATTAACTATTGTAAAGAGTTCAATTACACCCTTCGTTGTGCCAGGAAGGGAGGGAGGGGAGGGACAGATGGAGGGAGGGAGGGAGGGAGGAAGGAAGGAAGGAAGGAAGGAAGGAAGGAAGGAAGGAAGGAGGGAAGAGGGACAGACAGAGGAAGGAAGGAGGGAGGGAGGGAGGAGGGAGGGAGAAAGAGGGAGGAAGGGAGGAAATCAAATTAACCTATGTGGACATTGACCCCAGGCCTAGAGACCTTTATTTTTTGTAATGGAAAGTTTGATACTTGTTGTGACTTCAATACATATTATGAGCACCACAGCAAAAAACCTGGAAGTGCAATAAAAGAATCCAGCCCTGGGAGGTTTTGGGGTTTTTTAAAGTGTGGAATCAGTTCTATTTTAAATTCTTTGGCTAATATTCATGGTAAAAATGCCATGAAAATCACCTTCACATGACTCCTTTCTTTAGAGTAATGCATTTAAGAGAATCAATGTGATCAGGCAGACAGAAATCTTGATTTACATTGGGATTAATTCCTTGTTTAGCCATAGTTTCCAGAATGATCTTTGGACAGTCCCTATCACTCAGCCTAACCTAATCAAAAATACATTGAAAAAATGCATGATTAATGGTGAGATATAAATGTAAAATTATTATTGCTGCTATTACTGTGCGAACTGGCATTTTTTTAGGAAGATAAGAAACAGCTGGAGGAACAGGCGAGATTTTGGCAGAAGTTTGAGAAAGGAACATTTCTAATTCCCAGCATACAATATTAAGGTGAGTTTGATGAGTGTGTTAAAAAGACAGGGTTCCATACTTTTAAAAATATAACTTCTTTGTAGAGAAGACAACCAAATTACTGATAGTAGTTGGGCAGTAAGTAGCCAGTGGGGAGAGGGTACTTTCCAGCATGCAACATAAAGTGATAAATGAATGAATATTTGCCTCTTGGACATAATAAATGGGTTTGTGCTGCTGTAAGAAATTACTAACTCTCAGGATACAAATATGAGAGGAAAGGTTTGAAACAAATCTCTGAAACCAAGTGGCTAAACTGGCTTAAATAGTCAGAAGGATATGTAGACAATACCTTCAAGAATGTGAAAGCTGGATCCTACTCTCAAGAAATTGCTATCAAGTAGAACAAGGGCTGCAGGAGGCCACAAGTGTAAATTTGATTTAATGATAGGTTATCACCCATTTTATCCAAGACCCTGACTTGGTGAAAGTATTAGAAACACCCACAAAGGAGAAAGGTAATTAGAGGACTTCAATCCCTACATAAAAAATAGTATTTAGATGTTCGGAAACTGCCAGATAGGTAGTAGGAGGGGTCAAGCAAGAGCTTAGTTTATAGTCCTTGCCTAGTCACAAAATGCATAACTTTGATTAGGTTGATGAGCCATGGTGGCACAGTGGTTAGAATGCAGTGTTGCCGGCTACTTCTGCTGTCTGCCGGCTGCCTGCAATTTGGCAGTTCAAATATCACCAGGCTCAAAGTTGACTCAGCCTTCCATCCTTCTGAGGTCAGTAAAATGAGGATCCAGATTGCTGGGGGCAATATGCTGACTCTGTAAACTGCTTAGGGAGGGCTGTAAAGCACTGTAAAGTGGTATATAAGTCTAAGTGCTATTTCTATTTGCCTCGAGATCCATGAAGCTTTATCTGGTCAAGATAGGCAAGCAATCTGGAGAAATTGTTATAATTTAGGTAATGGACAATAAAGTTGCTTACTTTCGTTATTTACAAGTGCCTCTGGTTCCCTGTGCATTATACAGAGGAATCATGCCAAAAAACCTCACTCTCTAAATAACCTAAATTGTTAAGGTTTAGGAATGTTAGTGTTAAAATCGATCAGAAGGAATGCAATATCAACTCTGGGAATCTCATGCTAGTCAGCTTAATGTTTCTTAATGGCAGTTTGTTAGAAAAGTTTATCAAAGCCAAAATTAACTAAGGAAGATGAAAGAAGATCAGAATGGATGTGATACAAATCAATCCCGCTCCCCAGTCTTCTAGAATTCTTGAAGAATGTCAATAGCCACATTAATGAAAATGACCCTATCCACATTTACACTTCAAAAAGCTTTTGAGAAACATCATAATTAAAGGATCATAAACAAATGAAGCAAACATATATATTTTATGGATCGCAATTTTCTGAATGGAAGTAAGGTGGGAATCATTCAAGAATATGTTCTAGGACTAGTATAACCTGAATTCTCAATTAGTGACGCAACCTAAAGGGTCTTCTTATGAACATTCTGATTTTTCCCCTTTATTCATAGCATAACAAAGATAGAAAGGTTTCTTTGAAAATTTAATGTCCCTAGTCATATACCCATGCAAGCAGATTTCATCTAATGCAAACAAACAGATCTATAGATCCCTTCTGTGTCTGTTTCAGAGGAAGTTAGACTGTAGTAAACTTTTTAATCTAAAACCTAAGTGATTTGCAAGTCAGAGATTAACTCCTTTCTATCAACTGTAGTGTTGCTGCTGCTAAAATGACAAAAATTTCAATTAAACATAACTAGTAGCCTCCTGCGATTTGCAACATTGCTGGACTTCTTTCTGCTATCTTCTGTTCTTCTACCTTGGGATATACAGTACCTGCATGGACTAGGCAGGTCACTTACTGCTTTATCCTCCTTGCAGAGCAATCCCTATATTGAGTCCTTGTTGGTGATCTTGAATTCTTTTGGAAGCTGCATCTTTCAACAAGCCCAAAACTCTGATTCCATCTTGCTTGTTACTTTTTTTCCCCTTCTTCTTTCCCAATCCCTTTCTCCAAATTGAATTCAACTCCTTTATGCCAACTTCTTAGTTCATTTCACTTCCTTTTCTCTGTGTGAAAAGTTTTCTTTTCTTATCTGTGCTTTTCTCAGCTATTTCTCAGACTCAGGTTATCAGTCACAACTACAGTTTGTATGTCTGGGTGGTCATGTGACAGGATGGAACTCAATATTTGCCTTCCACGTACTGTCACACAAGACTTTTTAACTCGTTCATAAATAATTTGAGCCTCGAATATGTAGCAAGGCAGCCAAGTTTGTCTATGTGACTAAACTCTTCAGGTTTGTGAAAAGTGTAAGTGATGATGAAAAGCTCCAGAAGAATCTCTTTAAATCGGGTGATTAGTCAATCAAATGGCAAATATGATTACAGTTAAGAGAGTGCAAAGTGATGCATATTGAGGGGGGGGAAATCTCTTTAAATATACGTTAATAGGATCTTAGCTGTCTGTAACTAACAGAGAAAAAGATCTTGGGAACAATGAAGATGTCAATTCCGTGAACTGTAATTCTGCAAAAAAAAAAAAAAAAAGTAAAATCCAGACTAGAGTCCATTTGGGAAGGGATTGAAAATACAGCAGATAATGTCGCAACACACTTGCACAGGTCAGTGGTGTGACTACATCTGAAATAGTGCATTTCATTATGGTTGCTACATTTGAGAAAAGACATTGAAATATGTCTTTTCTCAAATATGTTTGTTATGAGAAAAATATGGATCCTTCAGCTTAGAACCAAAGCCAAGGATGCATGTTTGAGGTGTGTTATGTCATACATTGAATAAGAAAGTGGCTAGCGGGAGATGTCCTTCCTTTTTTTTTTTTTTGAAAAACTGGAACTATAGCTCTTCCAATGAAGCTGATTAGAAGGAAATTTAGAACAGAAAGAAAATGCATAACGCATATTTGATTTGTGGCATATACAACTACAAGAGGTGTTGATGGTCACTAACTTGGAGGATTTCAAAGGACTTGGATAAATTGATATGAGGCAGATCTTTCATCTTCATCTTCTTCTTCTATATATATAAAAATGGCTGTGTGTATATATGTTCCAGCATAACTCTGGAACGCCTCAAGCAATTTCAACCAAACTTGATACACAAGTTTCTCTGTGGAGAAAAATACTGTAGGGGAGTGTGTTCTGTTAAGATGCAGCCTGTTGTGCCGTACTGCCATACTGGATTCTACTGTACAGCGCAATGGATTTGCCATGGTAATGCTTTCATGGTACTCCACAAAGGGGCTCCCTCTGGTAAGGGGGAAAATCCAACATTAGAAATTACGTTTGGTCCGGACATTTTCCCCCTATAAATAAATACCCGGGAAACGCCAGGTTATCAGTTAGTTTTCATTAAAGAAAAAAAGTGTATTGGAGGAGGTTATTTGCATCCATAGCCATGAGAAAAAACAAAGTGTCTCTGGGCCAATCACACTCTCTCAACCAATTTTAGTTTGCAAGATTCCATTGCATAGAAAAATTAGAGCATGTTTCTCAACTTTGGCAACTTTAAGATATATGAATTTCAACTCCCAGAATTCTCACGGAGCATGCTGGCTGGAGAATTCTGAAAATTAAATCTGCATATTTTAAAGTTGACAAGGTTGAGAAAAACTGAATTAGAACATGGAATTCTTATGTGTGCCACCTTGATCTCCTGGTGGAAAGGTGGGGTATATATTACACAAACAAATTTCCCCAGGGAAAAGAGAACATTGTTCTTGGTTGCAGGGAGGGGTAAAATGTGTGTTACTGTAGTGGCACCTACCGGTGTGTTTTGGAAACTATTGTGCAAAGCAGCACAATACTGTGCTTCATTGCACAATACTGTTCTGGCCAACTCTGCTAGTAGAAAAGCAGAAACCAAATTCCTTCCCAGTGCTGATAATAAAGAGTTGATACCACTTGAGTAAGAGATAAAAAGCTAAATGGGGGAAAGATAGCATGACCAGAAAAATAACAGGAATACTAATGATGCCAAACACTAACAAGCTGTGACAAATAACCTGAAAATTCAATGGCCCTCACTATCTTTTGCATTTGGATCTTGAATAGGTTGCTATTTTTTCATTCAATTAAAAAAAAACCCAAATGTTGCAAGTCTGGATCAAAAGTCTTTGTTGTTTTTCACTGGAAGTACTGAAGAATTTTTGAAGAACTAAACCACATGTATTGATGCCATTATCTAGATATTCTGATATTCAGACTGCTTGAAAATTGGTTGTAAATAATTTTGTTCAATGAGACATCTGAAACATAGGCTCAAGGAGACAGAGTGAGACATAACTTGCTTTCTATAAAAACTTTAATTTCTGATCCAGGAAAGAGGCACAAGCAAGGGCCAGTTCCAAAGAAAGCATATGGCATATGCTTGGAGAGGTACTGACTATAAAACCTTAAGCCATGGGAAATTTTTATGCTATGCCTGCACCATTTGTTCTCTCTGCTGAATAAATGATTGGTGAGGTGCCTGGAAAAGAAGGAATGTGTGGCAAGGGACAAACTATCCCCCAGATAAGATACAGAAGTATGTAAATTTTTTGCTTTATATTAAAACAATAACAGGAGGCTACATAGTATGCATGAAATCACCCAGTTAGTTCCTTCACCAAGCAGAAGACAGTGCAGTCAGTGGTTAATCCTATTCTTATAGTTATGCTGATCATATACTAACAATATCAGGGCTATTGGTTCTGACCTACAGAACTCCAAACTATCTGTAGGTGGGAACAAAGAGCTAGACTTTTCTGAATTTCTGTGCTGCTTCTACTAGGTCCGTGATGGCGAACCTATGGCACCTGTGCCAGAGGTGGTATGCAGCACCCTCTCTGATGGCATGTGAGCCATTGCCCCAGTTCAGCTCTGCTGTGCATGTGCGCCTCCTGCCAGTCAGCTGGTCTTCGGGTCTCTGCCGCACATGTGCAGGGAAGGTGCGGGGAGTGTGAATGCCTGTGCAAGGGGTGGGGTGCTTGGGGGGCATGCACACATGTGTGGGGCACATGCAGGGGGCATGTGTGCATGCACAGGGGCAGGGAGGGTGCAGGGGCACATGCACATGTTCAGGGTGTAGGGCACATGTGGGGTACGCTGCGCATCACATTTTGGGGGTTCGGGCACGGGTATGCTTTGGGCACTCGGTCTGGAAAAGGTTAGCCATCACTGTATTAGGTTGTCAAGATTTTTCCAGCCCAGATCTAGCAGCTTTATGGGATTGTATTCCAGGAAAATATATTTACGGGGCAGTTCTGGTCAAAAATAATTGTGGGAGATCTGTAGAGAGATTAGGATCTCTCGCAATATTAATTGATTGATTGACTGTCAATTGTTCCCCTAAATAAATCACCTTCTAACTTATTTGTTTCATCAGAAGGTGATACTATAACCCACAATGGATGAATGACTGCAGAGATGGCTAAATTGACTGTTTTGATTCAAGAGAAATCATAAATACCTTTATTTATACTTGGAAACTGCTTCTGGCCTTTGTGCTTGAGGTGGGGGAAAAATGAAACTTTGATTTTGGCTTTTACCAATTAGATAGATTTATTGTTATAGAAATGGCTAGTTTATATTATTATCAAAAAGTAACAAGTTGAGGATTTGGCCCTGAATTTGTCACATGGAAACTTAACCCTCCTGTCTTGATCAACAAAAAATCACCCTTAGACTTTGCTTGCAAGTCTGATGTAATTGGACAACCCAAAATTTCCCTCTTGCTGGGTAAGAACTCTAGGTAAAAAGCTAGTAAGGTTTAACAGTGAGCAATTGCTCATGTGAGATGTGATGGATTTGCATGATCATAATCATACTTTATTGATGTTAGTAACAATTTACTAATTATCAGCAATAGGTTTCTGAAAAAACATTTTTCTTTCCATTAAGTTTGTTTCATAGTACACCTTAGAGGTAGAACTGAATATTCATGTGTACATCAAATCACAGCTAATTTGGCTCATCAATTTTTTTCCCCAGACTGACTCCCAGCCCATCATTTTTGTGTAGTGCATTTGCTCAATGTAGAAACTCTTCTTGGATCTTTTTCATTACATAGAAAATTATGTTTTTAAAGTAGAATGTTTTATCCTTGATTCTGGGCATATAAATCTCTTCTGAAGCTCATATTTCCACACTCTCTAGTACTGTGAACAGAAATATCATAGATGAGAATGAGAAGATGGACCATTTCTATAGAAAGAGAACTAAAGTGCTCTGTTCTCCTAGCTTTCCCTTGCTATGGAGAGTCATTAGTTCTCTTGTGGTATCAGCGATCATTAGGGAGATCGATCAGAGGTGGCAATAACCCAAGCAGCATCATAACCTGAGCAGCATCAGGCAGAGCTCTGTTGGATTTGCTGAAAGTAACACTAAAGCAGCAGGCACACTGGAAAGCAAATCTACTGTAGAAAGCCATGGAAATCATCTTGGGGAAACGAGACAGAGACAATAACAATTATGTAAACAACATCATCTTTTAAGCCTGGGAAGCCTAAAGAATAAGAAAAAAACTTAGATTGGCTCTTCCTTAATTCACTATTACTATAAGAGGGGGAAAAGGGAAAACTCAGTTTGTTTTTCAAGATTTTGTTAAAATAAAATATATGAATATAGCATAATTCCATCAAATGTGGAGTCTGTTTCTTGACTTGTCCTTCTGATGCTACCCTTTTTTTATTCCCTGAGAGAGTTTTTTTATCTTCTTTATTAAAAACTGGAGGCATTGTGAGAAAAGAAGTGGGTAACTGCTTCCCTGGATGATGCTTTGGTTGTAGTTAAAAAAAAAGAAACTAATCAAGATGAGGAGAAACTTTTATGCCCCTCTAAGTAACCCAACAGAGCAGTGCCAGTCATGTGATGCTGGTTCTGCGGTATCATTAGAACAGTTGGCATCATTTTGGATCTTACAGTATTTGCACACTTAATATACTTGAGAAAGAAGTTAAGAGTCCTGGATACAAGAAGCTTAGAAACAAAGAGTCAGAAGAAAATGTGCTCAGCCATTGATGAGCAACTATTGTCTGGAAACAGTGTATGATTTGCGGTAACAATAATTTCCAGCTGTTGTCTGGAAACACAATCCTTTGGCAGTGTACGATTTGTGGTAACAACAAAACTGACAGTTTCACAGACCAGGGTAAGGAAAAGCATAAAGGAAAGTAGTCCTGCCATTTGTCAGAATGGGTCTGAGTGCAGATAGAAGGTGATGTGGAGAAAGCAACAATCTTCCCCGACAAGTCAAATCTTATGCAGGATACAGCTGTCTTTTAAACTAATCTGTTACTCACAGGTAGAGTTAAGACGAATTTTCTAGCACCAACACTGAAATAAAATTCCACTGTCACCTCAGTCAGATTATGTGAAATATTGCCACCAGATCTGAACTACAGAAATCTGGTTAACTGCTAGATGGTAACAAAATGTGAAGAGTTTTGTATATCTTGTTGCTGTCATAAAGCAGTTGTCCTGATTTCTACAGCAGAAATCTGGCAGTCCTAAACTTGATAGTCCATGTTTTATTATCATTTATTTATTATTTATATGGCTGCCTATATCATGGAAAGTCATTCTGACCAACATAGAGGAATTCAATAAAACTATGGATGTACAAAATAATCATTGTGTAAAATTTTATATCATAATTATTTTTAAAAATTAAAAGCTATAAAAGCAGAACTAAAGAAAAAAAGATGAAGGAATGTTAACAATAACAGAGCTACCTCAGCTATTTACGTCCCCAGGTCTGCTGGCATAGCCAGGATTTGAGAGACCTCCAGAAACTCAGGAATGATGAGATTGACTTCATCTCTGGGAGGAGGATTGCATAATACAATACAATACAATACAATACAATACAATACAATACAATACAATACAATAGCAAAGTTGGAAGGGACCTTGGAGGTCTTCTAGTCCAACCCCCTGCCTAGGCAGGAAACCCTATACTGTTTCAGACAAATGGCTATCCAACATCTTCTTAAAGACTTCCCTGGCACCATGCATAATGTGGGTGCCAGAGCAGAAAAGGCCTACTGTCTAGGAGTGGAAATATACAATTGGGTATCAGCAATGTACTGATGATACCTCATCCCACTGGAATAGATGATCTCACCCAATGGTCTCATATTGAAGTTGAAAAGGAGAGGAGAGAGCATGAACCCCTGCAGACTCACAAAGTAGAGCCCAAGGGTGGGATCTTCCTCCCAATCACCATGGAGGAAGGACAATTCAGTTCTATCCACTCTCAATCCTCTGAGTCAATTCAGAAGATTACCATGGTTGATGATATTGAAAACTGCTAAGAGGTCAAGTGAAGCAAAGATGGACATGCTAGTACCATCACCCACATCAGATCATCCAACAATGCAACCAATGTTGTCTCCATTCTATACCCAAATCTTAATCCTGAATGAAAAGAACCCAGATATTCTGCTAATTATCTGATAATTATATGCCCAATGTTTGTTGGGATTCTTGCTTTTTTTTTCAAGGAGAATTACCAAGAAGCTATGTTTAGATGTAAGGATTCATTGAGGTTTATTTTGTACATAATCTTTTGAAGTAAGTCCTCTGCACTTCTTTATTTTATTTTATTACTAAGAGTTATGAAGTAGCAACTGAAAAACATACTTAATGGGGATGAATAGCTTAAGACATCTTGCTGTTTGAGTGTTCAAAATTGACCTCCACAGGAACACATTAGAGTACTTTCTTCCTCTAGATTTTATGTGGTTCATACGTCCATCATAAACTGTTACACAAATAATGAAACAGCCTAACAATAACTCCACAACTTTAGAAATTGCACTGAAGTGCCACTAATTATCTAGCTGACATATAGTAAACTGCCTAAGAATAGTTATTTATCAGTTTAGATGTTAGCTGTATGGGAAGAAGTAACATTAACAACTGATGTGTTTATTTATTTAATTAAATGAAGACAGAAATGTAATAGAAAATTATTTATGCAACATCCAATTGCTGGTAAATAATTATCAACTTTAATGAAATTAGAAAGATGTATGCAGATGCATGTTATATAAATGTATTGTCTTTAATTACTTGTTATTGTTTGTCAACCAGTTAGTACTTTTCCCTCAGAAAATGACCTTATTTTGATTTTAGTAAATCAGTTTTTTTAAACAAGTTTTATGAAAGTTTGGGAAATATTCTATCTGGAGTTACAGTTGCCTGACCAGAATTAATAAATAAATAGGTCAATAAAATTATTAAACTCTCTTAATTTATTGCACGTCACTGAAAAGCCAGGCATGTAGTGGCAATTCATTGATGGGTGCTGGTCATTGATTGCTGGTCATGATATCACAGATATCATGACCAGCAAACACCATCGTGATTTTTTTACAAATGACTGTGAAAACAACTATGACCTAATGGCACACAGATAGGTTTTAAGTGAGAGAGCCAGTTTGGTATAGGCTAGAAACTGGGAGACCATGAGACCAACCTTGGCCACAAGGCAGTTGGATGACCTTGGGCCAGTCATATTCTTTCAGCTCTGGGAAGGAGACAATGGCAAATTACTTCTGAAAACCCTTGCCAAGAAAGCAACAGAGACTACAAGGACTCTCCAAGAATTGGACGCAATTGAACAAAAGAAAAAAGTGTTAAGTATTTACAATCATAATGAAAGTGTTTCTCGATACTGTTTTAAAATCACTACCAATTATTTGTAAGATGACCACTACTCCAGGACTAGATGTCTTTTAGCTTGCCAAGACAGGGTTCTTTATTTTTTTTATTTAAGGATTGTTCATTTTATTACGCATAGCTTGATTTTAAAATGTTCATTTCCAAATTGTTCTCAGACCCTGCCAGAGAAACCACAGTCCAGACAAATAATAAATTATAACTAAATAATAAGGCCAAGGAGGACCTTTATGGCAATTTGCTTACTTCAATCCATCAAACAGCTGAGCCAATAAAAGGTGCACATGAAATTAAACAAGTTCATAGATTATGAAAACAGACCAAGAGGATGGAAGCCAGCACAATGTGACAACAATCGTCAACAAAATGGCAACAATAGAAGATGTATCAATTAATCATGTTCAAGTTCATTATGGGATTTAGCACCTCCAGAATAATCAGGAGTAAAAATGTTATGAAAGAAAAAAAGGAGGGGGGAATCCTTTTTGAAGCAGCAACCCAATTGTGTATCTTCCTCCCCAAGAGGCTCAAGTATCCCTCCAATGTATCTTTTTTGATGCTAGACCTAAATCTTCCCAGACATTTAAAATGACGTTATTAAGCAAGTTGATATGGGCTGTTCCTGATTTTTATTGCAGGGGTTGTTTTATTGTACTCATTGTACACAGCATAATACATAGCTTTCATTAGATTCTGTATGCCATGCCTTTCTGATATCATAAGGCGAAGAGTACTAATACATATTTTACCTTAATAAATAAACTATAGTTTTGCCTTTCAAATACTTGTCTCTTCTCACTGAAATTCTTGCAGAAACTCTTAAAAGTACTGATTGCAGAAAGCTCAACAGGACGTCAGCCCTGCTGCCTGTTTCAAAAATGCTCTTAATTAGGAGCATATTATGATGGATGCAGATTGTAATTAATGCATAGTTTAGTGGTTATTCTTTGACAGGCTATACATTTTGTATAATTTCCTGGTTTGCTGCGCTGCAGAAGTGCATGCAGTCTTGCTTTGGCATTATCATGAACTTGGGGCAAGCAAGGACTACAGTTTTAGGATTAAAGGCCACACAGCTGCATGCCATGGGCTTGCTACAAAAATTAATGTAAATTCATGTAGCTAATGTGAACAATATTTGTGTTATTTAATTATTTTCCCTTTCTGTGACATAAAAAGCATGGCTCATTAGCAACCTGTGGAGCAGAACTGAGGATTGTAGCCAAGACTTTGGCTTTTGAATAGACAGATACCATAGGGCAGTGATGGCGAACCTTTTTTTGGTTTGCATGCCATAAAGGGGGGAGTGCAGGAGGGTTGTGCGTCTGCGTGCTGCACCCATAATGCAATGTGCAACCCCCCCCCCAGTGTACATGCATGCATGAGAGGCGCCCTCCCCCATTTTTGCATGCTTTTTCGCCCTCCCCAGGCTCCAGAGGCTTTATAGGAGCCTGGGGAGGGCGAAAACAGCCTCCCCCCCCCCACTCTGGAGGCCCTCTTGAGGCTTCAGGATCTTCAGAAAGCTTCCCTGAAGCCTCCGGAGGGCAAAAAACAACCTTATGAGCAAACCGGAGGTCACTTCCAGTTTGCTTGGAGGGTCAATTTAAGACCTCCTGAAGGACCTCCCTGAAGCCTCCTGAAGGTCCCTAAAGCCTCCGGAGCGCTTAAACCGACCCTACGAGCAAACCGGAAGTCCATTCCTGAACTTCCAGTTTGCCCACAGGGCCATTTTTTTGGAGGCTTCGGGGAAGCTCCTGAAGCCTCCGGAGGGCCTCCGGGTAGGAGGCTCTTTTCGCCCTCCCCAGGCTCCAATAAAGCCTCTGGAGCCTGGGGAGGGGGGAAAATGGCTTTTAAAAAGGCTGAACTCAGCTGGCCGGCGCACACATGCATGCTGGCCAGCTGACAGGGCAACGCCTCGCGTGCCCTGACAAATGGCTCCGCCTGCCACCTGTGGCACATGTGCCATAGGTTCACCATCCCGGCCATAGTGTAGCATTTCTCAACCTTACCAAGTTTAAGATGTGTGGACTTTAAATCCCAGGATTCCTAAGTCCAGTAATACTGGACTGGAGAATTCTGGGAGTTCAAGTCCACATGTCTTAATGTGCTGAGGTTGAGAAACTCTATTATAAGGCATTGTTGCTTTAAGTCACGGGTGCAAAACTCTATTGCATCACGCGATATCATGTGATGTCTCATGACTTTTTTGCCTTTGCAGAGCTGGGGTGGGTGTGGCCTGCGTGTGACGCATCCGTCCTGCAGGCCACCAGTTTGACATCCCTGCTGTAAGTTTTGAATATCATGGTTATTTCAGAGCTAAGACTGAGACCTCCAGAACTTAAGCATTTCAATTTTCTTTTTGAGGTTGTTACATTTCACGGACAGGTTTAAGAGTAGGTTTCCTTTTAGCCTTTGGCATCAACAGTTTTCAAAAATTTTCAGCTAAGATTCCAAACAGAATTAAGCACACAATAAAGCAATAAGAATTCCATAATAATTTAATTTACTCACAGACAGAGATTTACTGGGTTAATAATATTTGACCTATTCTCTACACTGGAGTGTAGCAGAGGACAGAAATTTAAAAAAAAAATCTATGCCAAGCCCCAGTCTCAACTTCTATTAGTCTTGGAGATATTTTAATTTTAATTTTACAGGTTGTTGCAAGCCAGAAGTCAAGGGAATGAAATATTGTCTGATGACACTTTTTAAAAAAGAATAAGCATTCAGTGCTAAAATGGGTAAGGCCAAATGAATGGTTTCTATTTTATCCCCATTGTTTCCTCTACTAAAAGAGCTAATAATGCTGTATTGTTCTGCTACTAGTAAATCTTGCTGTTTGTCTGTCTGCTCCACCCCACCGCCTCTGCTTCTCTTTGGCTTACTTCTATCCTAGTTTGCAGCTCTAGGAATATAGAGTGGGAGAAAAGGGAAAGAGACAGAAATATTGTGCTCTGACCTTTAGTTGACTGTCTGCAAGAGTGAAAGAAGCTCCTGTGTAGAAGTGATCTTTTGCCCTTGTGGTTGCTACACTGCTCTGCAGACTTTCTGGGGTTGTGGCTACTCTATTGTTCCAGCAGTTCCATGCATTGAGTTGACTCATTTCTTGGCTATGGTTCTTGTAAAAAGAAGAACCCATCTAAAACTTTAATTTTAGTAAGCATATTTTATACTTACTAAATAATTATTGTATTGTATTGTAATTGTATGGGAAATAATAATAATAATAATAATAATAATAATAATAATAATAATAATAATAATAATAATAATAATAATAATAATACTTTATATGTCAGTGCACAACATATGTACAATGAGATTGCTTGAGCTCCCTCCATGCTCCCTCAGTAATACAATGACATAATGAAAATGTTACTCGATCAGTGACGTGCGGTGAGGTTTATGGCTGGTGAGGCTGGTGACATCATCAGGAAGGCGGGGAATGGGACCACATGTGCAGGAGGCTGAGGCAGCCTCAGCCTCCTGCACACGTGGTCCCATTCCCCGCCTTCCTGAGTCAACATGAAGGGGACCACAGAGCGTGAGCTGTGGGGCCGCGGAGCGCGAGCCGCGGTCCCCTTCATGTTGACTCAGGAAGGCAGGGAATCAGACCACTTGTGCCTTTTCCCTTTTTTTTCTTTTCATGATGAGAGTGGTGAGGCTCTGCCTCCCCTGACCGCACGTCCCTGTACTCGATATATGTGAATCCATTTCTTCAAAGAAATGTTCTTCCCACATAGACATATCCTTGCAATCACTTTGTGGGTTGAAAGTTGTTGATTGGCTGATCTCTGATGATTGAGGAGTTTAGTTGCAATCCCCCTATTATCTAACTCTCTATCCAAACTGCTCTAACGTTGCCCTACATTGAATTTATTTGAAATCTGTTTAGAACTAATTCACCAGACCTATATTTCTGGGTTACCTGTGTTGGTATACTCTTTTGTGACCGGCAAAAGACAGACCAGCAAATTTGAAGAAGATAATTACAATGATGTATGGGAAGTTGTATTAGCATTATTTCAGTTAGTTGTGTGTAACTGAAATGCAAATTTAGTCAAATTGTGGTTTTTTTTTCCCGCTCTGCTTCTGTGCTACCTGTGTCTATATCTTTATTCTGGGTCCATCAATTGGAAAGGAGAGCAATGTAAATTATGATTCATTATTCAAAAAATCAGGATGGTCTTCAGCCAGAAAAAAAAATTGGGTGTCTATCCCTTTTACCTCAGCTTATATGAATGATTCAGTAAAGTTATTGTTAAGTATTCAGAGCGAAGCAGTAGGCTTCACTCAGGCCCACCATTTTAGGGGGAAACTAATTTGAATGTGATTGGTTGAGCCATCTGACAGCTCCCTATAAAAGGAGGGAGATAGGCAAGTTGCTGGGTTGTACATAGTTGTCTATGTAAAGAGCTGTTTGTTGCTGATCATTGAGTCCTGTCTCTTCCATTCGCCTTATCTAGCAGTTATTTCTGTGAATATTTAAGTCAAAAGTATTCCAATTGCTTTTCAATGTTCTCCTCAAAAATTACTCCATAGATTATTAGAGAAAAATCCAAATCAGACTGATAATACACTGTCAGTCTGGTAGTACAGGACTATATTTGTTGTATCACTAGATTAAAATAGTAGAACCGGGAAACAAATTTTCACTTCAACAAAAACCAAAGTCCAGGCAGCCAGGCAGTTTTCCACAACCCTTTTCTTTCCATCCATTTCCAGACTGTAATATTTGTGGAAGCCCAATTTAGTGGCAACAGAACCATTACTTTTCATCCTATCCCTTCTCCATAATTTGTAAGTTAACAAGAAAGTGCTTCATGACAGACCATACAGTAGTCGGGAAATACAATAAATCTTTTCTTGATTGTCTCCTTTTGAAAGCAGATACATATGGCAAAAGAGGGGAGTGAATCTTGTTTCCATTACAAAGGGCAGGCTGAAATGGAGATGTGGTGTGTTGAGGGGAGAGGGTGTTGATTTTCAATGTCTGACTTTCCCGGTCTGATTGCTGAAGTTAAATATTTCTGCTTTTTCTATTCTGCAATGTTGAGAATGTGGTGGGAACAGAATGGAACAGGAACTCAGCTGGAAAATATCTCAGATATATGAAATATTTGTCAAGGCATTTTCTCATGTGAATATGTCTATAGCTGGTGTATGCCAGGCATTAGATGAGGGCATTCGTTTCAACTCAGCCTAAAGTTGTTGTTTGTATATTTCTTTAAAAAGAAAAATTGCTGCATAAGGCAGCAGAAACAACAAAGCAATGTAAGTTTAAGAGAAGTGCCAAGCTTCAATATTTTTCAAGGTCTTTTCCCTTCAATAAAACCAGGGTAGAAAAAGAACCTTGGAGTTTGTCTTCCCCGCCCATCACTTAGGTTTACATCAATATATTATTTGCCCAAAAGACATATTTTGCATTTTCTTTCAATAGATAATATGCATATTGATAGCTCCACAATTCAAGTAAGACAACTCAAATCTTCTAGAAAACAGTCTTCTTTTCTTTAGTTGTTTGCAATCAGCATTTTCAGAACGAAAATGTGCAAAATTATTATTTTTTGAGGGCTGTTTTGTAATGAATGGACATGATTTAGTCTGGACTAAAGTACAGGTCAAATAAAATTGTACTTCTTTAACTTTCAGATTTTACAGTGCAGGTCTTACTCGAAAATATATTAAGATGTACAGTACATTAAGAATCATATAGACTTGTGCTTTAAAATAGAGTGTGGGTAGAAATGTATGTGAGAACAAATATGTCATTCATTTCTGTGCACTTATGAAAGGCTCAGATTAATGTAAAAGGGAAGCAGCAACGTATTTATGAATGAACATAATATCGGGCAAAAATTACCGTATTTATCGGCGTATAACACGCACTTTCCCCCCCCCGAAAAATAGGGGGCAAATGATGTATGCGTGTTATACGCCGATATACGCCAGGCGATATACGCCAGGCACACAGAAAAGGATCGCGGAGCGCTTTGCCCCAAAAGCAGCTGCTTTTCTGTGCGCCTGGCGTTTAAAACATCCGGCTATCTATCTAAACGCCAGGCACACAGAAAAGGATCGCGGAGCGCTTCGCCCCAACAGCAGCCGTTTAGATAGATAGCCGGATGTTTTAAACGCCAGGCGCACAGAAAAGCAGCTGCTGTTGGGGCGAAGCGCTCCGCGATCCTTTTCTGTGCACCTGACGTTTAGATAGATAGCCGGATGTTTTAAATGCCAGGCGCACAGAAAAGCAGCTGCTGTTGGGGCGAAGCGCTCCGCGATCCTTTTCTGTGCGCCTGGCGTTTAGATAGATAGCTGGATGTTTTAAACGCCAGGCGCACAGAAAAGGATTGCGGAGCGCTTCGCCCCAAAAGCAGCTGCTTTTCTGTGCGCCTGGCGTTTAAAACATCCGGCTATCTATCTAAACGCCAGGCGCACAGAAAAGGATCACGGAGCGCTACTCAGCGGGGTGTGGGCGAGAGGAGGAGAGAATGGATGAGCCGTCTCTCCTCTCCCCGACACCCGACTAAAACGCTTTCTTTCGCCCGCGGAAGAGCTCGGGCGGGCGAAAGGAAGCGCTTTAGACAGCGGGGGTGTGGGTGAGAGGAGGAGAGAATGGATGAGCCATCTCTCCTCTCCCCGGACTCCCGACTAAAAGTTAATAAAAAAAGGAAGGAGGGAAGGATGGAACTGGAAGGGAGGCAGGGAAGGAGGGAGGGAGAAAGGAAGGATAAGAGGATAGGGAAAGAGGAAAGAAGGCAGGCAGGCAGAAGGGAGGGAGGTGCAAGGAAGGAAGGAAGCATAGGTAAGCAGGAGGGAAAGAAGGCAGGCAGGCAGGAGGAAAGAGGAAGGAGGGAACTGGAAGGGAGGCAGGAAGGAAGGGAAGGAGGAAGGGAGGGTGGAAGATAGTAGCAGTGAAAGCAGCAGTGTTCATAGTTGCTTTTACTGTCCTTTTACATTATTTACCTTATAAGTGGTAATAATATTAATAAAAAAAAGTTCTGAGCTACCCTTATTTTGCTTCAAAGTTCTTTATTTGAAATTTAATTTTTTTTCCTGAAATTTCCCTCTTAAAATGAAGGTGCATGTTATACGCCTGTGCGTGTTATGCGCCGATAAATACGGTAAATAATTGAGTTTTAGCAAAAAAAAATAGCAATAGCACTTACACTTATATACCGCTTCACCATGCTTTACAGTCCTCTCTAAGCAGTTTACAGAGTCAGCATATTGCCCCAAACAATCTGGATCCTCATTTTACCCACCTCAGAAGGATGGAAGTCTGAGTCAACCTGGTGAGATTTGATCTGTCAAACTGCTGGCAGCTGGTGGTCAGCAGAAATAGCCTGCAGTATTGCACTCTAACCACTGTGCCACTGCAGCTCTCTAATATAATGGTGACTCAACAAGGACACATTTATAGCAGATAGATAGTATGTACCAAACAACCCTTAGGCATAAAAATGAAATCAGAGGCACACATGCTACTTAAAGGGGGAGGGAGGAGAGAACCTGTACTCATATTCTGGATTTTTTCCTACCTAAATTTTTCAATGTCTGTTTCTGTTGAAAGTCATCTTGCTGATTTATACCCATTGCTCCATCAATATACTACTGAAGCATTTCTTCTAAATACAATCCCCTATTTGTCTATTATTTATATGTGTTTTGAACAGTACATAACCTTGAATACAATATATTCAGAGATGGGTTGCTACCGGTTTGCACCGGTTCAGGTGAACCGGTTGTGGAATTTGCAACGGGGTCGCCGAACCGGTAGGGATGGCAGGCTTGCCACACCTCCGAACTGGTTCCCCGGTTGCTGCAGCATTTTTGGGGGACATTTTTAATGTTCTGCGCATGTGCAGACCTATTTACAGGCAATTGTGCACATGTGCAAAAGCAAAGCGAGCGAGTGCAAATCGCTCATGCACCGAGCTGGCAGTAATGCCGGCAGAAACCCACCCTGAATATGTTGTGTAGTACTCTGTAATATCTCATATACTTCCTTCGGATCTAAGGGCCACTGTTTATGTTCATAGGGCAGAATTGGTGAACCATCTCTGCACCCATATAATACTAGCACAGTCCCTCCCACATTTTGCTAAACGTTTACTAGAATTTTACTGTCAATTTTGCCAAATGTCTTGCCAAGTCAAGATATATAATGTCCATCACAGTCCCATGTTCAACTAAATTGATCACTCTATCAAAAAATGTTATGTTGGCTATGCCTGGCTTGTTATTGTGGACTATGGTGCCTTTTCCCCCTAAATGCTCAGAAATTGCTTAACAATATGTTTCAGAGAGTTGTTCAGTATCAGACTCAATCTGACTTGTCTCTAGTTATCTAAATCATTTTTTTTTCTTTTCTGAACATACAAACACCATATAATATACTCTTTTCCACTCTTCTGAAGCTATACCCATCCTCTCTGGATTTCTCTAAGATCATAGAAAGCTGTTTTGAGCCTGTGGTTGTCTAAAAAGGCTCTGCAGTCTTCTTCAAAATCCTCAGATGTAACTGACCAGATCTAGGGACATAAACTCATTGATGTAGGTAGGTGTCCCCTAAGCTTTTATTTATTTTTCTTCAGTTGCTACTACTACTGCCTTTTTGGCACTTGTTCTGTTTAGGTCCATTTGCAACCCCTTCATCCCCTCAGAAGGAAATTTACAACTACGGTTTTCAACTATAGCTACCAAAACTCTGAGACCTCAACAAGCTGTCACCTCAATACATGAGAGAAAAACAGCAGATTGAAGAAGATATTTATTTTAAACATCTTGGTCAATCAATGGACATTTACTACTGGAAGATTTGGACTATTTTTACTGATTCTTGCTTATAATTTATTGCCACTTACTGTAATCAGTTTATTTTGGACGTTTTATTGTTGTTCAATTCTGGTAAGCTATTTCTGAGCCTGTTTCTGATCAAAAGATGGTAAATAAATAAATGATAAGGCAAATAAGATATTCACTGAGCAGAAACAAGAGATCCATGTGAAAAGCAGTGGAAAAAGATTTCCATAGCACTGATGCTTGATATAAGCAGCTTGCCTGCACACAGGCAATTGTCCTGCAGTAGCCTTCTACAGATGATGCTAAAACAATGTATTTCTTCTTACTCGAGAAATAAAGAACTTTATGAGTACAAAGTCTTCTGGAGCACCCAGTGGCAGGAATCCAGATATGGATCTTTCTTCTCTGGAAATGCTCAAATTGGCTCAGTCATCTCTTCTTTCAGAAACTGAAGACCACACTCTTCTTTCAGGCTTTTGTAGGACAATTACTTTGCTTTTCTGCTTTTTTTAAAAAAAAGGAATTGTATTTTGAATGCATTGTTTTTAAGCATTGTTGGTTGGTTTTATTGTTCTGCCTGTGTTTAAAGCTGTTTTTATTGTTCTCTTGTAAACCACTTTGGGAGGAAGACGGGTGCAGAAATAAAATAAATAAATACATTTGTTTGTATATATTGCCATCTTGAGAGCCATCTGTTGGCAGAAAGGCAGGATATAAATCCCCAAATAAATAAGAAATTTGCTTGGTATGTTTCTTTCCAAGCCATGTCGAATAAGACTACTGCTGCTGCTGCTATCAATATTTGCCAGGTTTTGCATCATGGCCAAAATCACCTAATCAGTGTACGGTAGAACCCACACAGTATTTCAAATATGAGTATTACTGTTAGACCTTCTTCCAGATTGTGCTCCAGTTGTAATCCTAACTTTAAAAAGTCACGATGTCAATAGCCTAATGTTTTGTTGCTTTGTATTCTGCACAAGTAGCCACGCAGAAACAAAAAGGCAATTTTTGCAGTGAAACTCTTTTTATTATGAAAAAATAATAATTATCCCTATGTTTCTGTTTCATGTGGGAACAAAATCAAAAAGATAAGTAACTGGATTTGAAGAGTTTTTAAAAAAATTAGGAAAAAAAATAACAATAAAGCTTATTAGCTCAAGGATATAATGGATGAATAAGTACATGGAATGATATACAAATGATTCATGATTTTTTTCATATTGTCCAGCTGGAGAACAGGTATTCAGGATTTGTTTTTGACGTATGTGTATTTTAGTTAGCAGATAGAATGTTAGAGTTAGATTTAGGAAATTTATTTCCATTTCTTACAAATATAGAACAATATTACTATTATTTGTGCATTTATTAGATTCACTATATATTCCATTTTTCAGAAGCTCAAGATGGCATACATAATTCACCCTTCTACCATTTTTCTATGGAAGAGACGAACATCTGGAATAGAATAGAAAAGAAATCCAGTTCATTAGAAAAACATTTTAATTTCGGAACCCCTGGATATATAACACATATATGTAGAGTGAAATCGACCCTTTTTAGAATTTGACATCTTGTATCAAAAAAGAATATGCATAAAAATAAATAATAAATAAGAGAGGAAAATGGTAAAGGTGAAGGTGAAAACCTTTTCAGGTTAGCTTTGATTCTAGATTACCACATGTTCATGCTATTAAAAAAAACCTTAAATAGATAATATGGAAATAATGTGGCATTGCATTCTTCTGGAATATTCTTTTCTAAAACTTCCCAGTATAGCTTTCAGATTTCCAGACTTTCCATTCAAGAATTAACCAGGTTTTTCCTCTGTAAACCAGGCACTGCCATCAGAGTGGACTAAAACATACTGTATTTTCACAAAGAAAAATTATTTCTAAAATTAAATGGTCTAGAAAAAATGCATATAAAATGTATTCATTTTAAGAAATATGCATGAAAATATAAATAAATGTTTACCTTTTTTACATAGTTTTAAAGAATAAGCTAACCAGGTTTTATGATTAATAAAATACAAAAATACTTAGCAAAAATGACAGATTATGTTATAGACCAATGACTATTCTGTTGGTGTGTGTGTGTGTGTGTGTGTGTGTGTGTGTGTGTATAAAATCTTCAATATTAAATAAATGTATTCCACATACATATAGCCATTTATACAAACATAATTATTATAAATGAGTAAACGGATATTATGTTTGTTGTTGTGAGTTACTTATAAAGTAATAAAGGCAAGATAAAAATCTAATGAATAAATAATATAACACACATGGTTATAAAGTCTCATACCAACTTATAAAACTTTACAGATACAGACATTTACACAGAATGAATGACAATTATGCATATTGGTTAATTTGCTCCATTCCAATATACAAAATATCAAATATGTACAGATTGGTTCTAGTCAATTCAGAGGAACTCTAATTCATCTGAGGGAATTTGCCCAAAGAAACCTAAATTGGTGGTATCATTGGCAGTTCCCTAGTTAGTAGAACTAAAGGGTAAAATTATGCTATCTATACATTGCTTCTGCTCTCAAATAACATTGTGTCCTGACGAACCAGGCCAGGAAGTAGCAGAAGAACAAATATTAGAGATTGATTTGAGCAAGCTGACAATTTTTTATCTGAAAGCTTATAGTATTGGCTGAAGATTCTTGGTAATTGCTAGCCTATTTGTTTTTGATTGGTAAAGATTTGGGAATAGGGAGTGGAAATTCAATCCAGTTATAGTCTTTTTGGTTGCATCCCCATTTTTTTTCTAGTCAGTGCAGTTTCTTGAATATATATAAACGGCAACTAGAATAAGATGCTCTACCAAGATTTATTTAGAGCAAACAATGAATGAATGTATTAATATTAAGGGTGCCCTGAGTGGTAAAACAATCAGGTTGTCCACAATTGAGTGATAGTAACCCCATCCCTTTTTCTTATGCATCACGCAAGTATGTAAAAAAAAAAGTGATATATCTTTAATCACATAGTTGCAGCTGCCAATTTCACTTCTTTTGTAATGGCCCCCCTATTGCAGCCCTGGGCAATGGACATATTTTGAATAAGATGGTTCCAGGAATTAACTAGACCACATTTGTCTCCACTATACCAATAAGCTTCTCTTTTGGAGCTGGCATGGCCCTTTTCATACTGATTATTGACACTTACATTACTTTAAATGTAAATATACAATAGCTTCTAACAGCGAAGAAAGCTCTAGTTTTAGACACAACATTTATTTCCATAAATGTCTGTTGGATGAAGAAACAGAAAATAGAATTTTCTGTTAGAAAATAAGAATGGAGAGTAGCTGCATCCTTATACTTTGGCTGCAAATCTACTCTACCTGAAAACTAATCAAAATAAAACAAAAGTATGCAGAATTGGTACAGAAGAAACTGGTGGGGAGATTAGCCTTTTAGAGGGCCATGAAACCGTGGCTCTTCACCCAAGCATGGGCTAGGATGAGGTTGAGCTGAGAAGCTATCTACTCTGGTATTAGGCGTGGGGTGAATTTTTGTTTAAGCAATGTTTTAATGGATGTTGTGAACCACTAGAGTCATTATATGAAAAAAAAAGGTGGTCATGTAAGCCCTGTAAATAAATTAAATAAATAGATGATAATAGGAAAATTGATGAATAGATAAATCCCATGGGAATCATTTTGCCGTAATAGACATTTTGTGAGAGTGGCCACAACATGCTCTCTGAATTCTAAAAGTGCCCTTTAGTGTTGTGGTCTGCCAGCAGCCTGCAGAGCTGGCAGCAGAATCAGACCGTGAGAATGTTGGGGAGGAACATGGGCCAGTCCTGGAGTCTGAGGAAGGCTCAGACAAGGGCCATCTGGGAGTTATGTGCTGCCTCTGGAGCTTCCAGAGTCAGACATCAGTGAGGCAGAGGAACAGGGAGAGCCTGTTCCCAGTGTGCTCATGCACAGAGCTGCCAAAAAGCAAGAAAAGTTAAGACAAAAGGGACGACTTGGGAGTAAGGCTTGGAGGTGATTGGCCCCTCCCGTAGGAGATAAAGGAGGAGCAAAGGCACGTGAGCCTTTGCAGCAAGCAACTTCGTTCGTTCTGGTCGCTTTAAATTCTGAAGCTCCTTTTTGACTCTTTGCTCCATGTGGCCCTGCAAGATAATTGCCAATTGGGTCTTTAGCAACGTTTCAAGGGAGATAAAGGTGGGTGCTTATCAGCCTTATCCCAAAATACTTTGGCAGACTTCTGTCAGACTCTTTACAAACTATTTGTAAGGGCTGTGAATGAACATAATTCACAGCTGTTGAAATAAAAAGAGGTTTTTTGGGACTAAGGGTGTGCTTTTTACTGCATCAGGAAGCCTAGGTCCGAACATTTAGATTCTAAAGGAAGCAACAACAAATCTCCAAGGGATGAATATTTGGAACTATTGATCCAGCTGAAGACCACTGCCATTGTGAACCTTGGAGAAGGCAATGCTGTGGTGTCAGTGCTAATTTCAGCAAGACGATTCACTAAGCTTTCTTTCATTGGAATAATATAGCAGAGAACAAAGTTATCCAAAATGGTTTTTCATTATTCACATGCAAACTTCATTCTGTTCAGAACATTCCTGCAGGGATAAAGCAAATATATAGGTTCCCTTGGGAAATACAGCAGCCAAGAAGAATAGGACAGGTTATTCTACCAGAGCCCTCTGACTCTCACAGCCCTTACATAAGGCAGATCAGGCAAAGCACTGGCATGTATTATAACCATCGCCCTATATGATTAATTCTGAAAATATGCATGGGAGTCAAAAATGCCAACCAACGTCAAATATGGTAGTGTAGTTGTTACAGCCTTATTCTGAGGTGAGGACTACTGTCATTCTGGACCTAAATATACACCCCAAAAAAAAACTTGCAGCAAGCTAGTTCCTAGTATTCTTGGCAAATACCACTCTAAAGAATGCATAATTTCAAAGGACTTTAAATGTTTTGGACTGAGAAAAAGCAACAACTTTTCTGGGTGGTTGATCTTCCAAAGTGTTACAATCAACAAGAGTAAAAGTAAATCTTCACCTGTCACTTGGGCTCTACTCCTACATGCACTCGCTCAAAAATGAGAGAGAGAGAAAGTTGCTTGAGAGACATTTTAACAACTTTACAGGGAAAAAAACCCCACAACTAGCAATCAGAAAGAATGCCAGGACCAGAAGGAGCCATCAATCCAATGAGTTTACATGTCAGAGTTCCTGAGAAAAGAGGGAATGTGACTCTGTAGCTCTCCTGCCTTCCTAAGAAAGCTGCAGAGTGGTAGCAAAGAAAACTATTCACTGCTTCTTAGAAAAGCTCATTCCTTTGAAAGGAGGCTTTTAACCCTGGGAATGGGGCTGGGGATGGATGGCCTGGAGGGGTGGGTGGGGATAGATAGAGTTCTCCCAGGAGTTGGTGTGGAACAGCTTTGAGGCTGTGAACAACCTTTCCTTTTGTACATTCTTCTGTTCAGCTTAGTTTGTCAGTGGTCCCTCTTTTCATGCTCATATTTTGAAAGTACAATTTTGACTTTGGTTGTTCCATCAGGTTCCACTGAGAGTCGTGGCTCCAGTTCAAAGAACAACAAAATTGTAAATGAATGCCATTTGGAATAACAGTAAAAGAAAAATCAGGATGTTCTAACAAATTTCAGACAGATTTGCAATGAATGATCCAGGATTTCTGTCCCATCACTAAAGTAGAAAATACACTCACCCTCTAAATCAGGATATTTTAACAAAGGAAGTTAGGGAACCCAAGAGTAGTTTCTATGCATAAGCATTGCAATTCAATTCTATGAGCTGTGGTGGCACAGTGGCTGGAGTGCAGTACTGCAGGCTACTTCTGCTGACTGCCGGCTGCCTGCAATTTGGCAGTTCAAATATCACCAAGCTCAAGGTTGATTCAGCCTTTCGTCCTTCCAAGATGGGTAAAATGAGGATCCAAATTGTTGGGGGCAATATGCTGACTCTGTAAACCGCTTAGGGAGGGCTGTAAACCACTGTAAAGCAGTATATAAGTCTAGTGCTATTGCTAATCTAAGTGCCATTGCTATAATAAGCACAAATTGTAGGATCATGTGTTCTGGGGTGTTCTGTTCTTTCACCAATATTTTGCATTAGATATAATTAGCTGGTCTTCTAGTTATAATGAAATATAAAGTTGAATCTGAAAGTTCAAAACTTACTTCTATGCCCTACACATACTTTAATAAAATGATATATGGACATAAATAGAAGTGGAGTTTTTGGTACTCTCTGAAAGTTGTTTACTTGCAGATGTTTCATTACCTGACTAGGAACATGTGAGTGTACATTTTGAGAGCAATCCAAAAATGCAAATGTAAATAAATGAATAGTTCTCTGCTTACACACAGTACAGTAGTTTGCTCTGCCAGTATTAGTGGGGTTTAGGTTTTCTCCTTAGTAGACTTTTGATTAGGGTATTGTTTTCTATTTGATTGGTTTGTCTGCTTGACAAATCAGATGTTAACCACATGTTGCTTCTAGTCCACTCATACACTAGATTAAGGACTGCTCTGACCAGTCATTATTGTCCCTGATCATGGACAAAATGATTTGCACCCATGTCTCAAACTGCTGCAGATGTGGATCTTTGTTCATATATGAAACCTCTGCAAATAAACACCAGTAGCCACCAGAGAAGGAGTTTCCTTCATGGAGGTATTGGAAGCGACAGCTGGCACATCCTTTTCCCAGCATCTTGACTCCAAGTGAATTGTCAACCTTACAGGACAAGATAAAGGGAATGGTTATCGAAAATTTCCCCAGAGTTAAATAATTAGTCATAAATAAGGATTGTGGCCCTTTAATAGTAGTGGCCCTTTAATAGTAGTTGCAGGGGACCTTTGTGCATGCAGAAAGCTATTTTTAGGCAGCATGGTTTACCAGATTTATATATATTGTATATTGGGTTGGGTTGGGTTGGGTTGGGTTGGGCTGGGTTGGGTTGGGTTGGGTTGGGATGGGATGGGTTGGGATGGGATGGGATGTTATGTTATGTTATGTTACGTTCTGCCAAAAATAGCTTTCTGCATGCACATGCAACTACTATTAAAGGGACACAATCCTTATTTATGATTAACTAAATACTAAAGAATACAGCAGCAGAGGCAAGTGATTTTTTTTAATGTCTAAATTTCCTTTTTATGGGGTGGGAATCCTCTTAAATTTGGGGACAATTTCTTTCATTTAAATATGGTGTTTTCAAGTGAAATGTATATTTGGTCAACATAGTAATTTCCCTGGAAGTGTTTATGGTGTCATTTCAGGTTGAAATCCTTTTAAGTTCCTTCAAAATATAGCCAAGAAGCAGAGAACAGACAATTTAAAGACAGTAAAATAGCCATCTTCAAGCCTTTGAAGGCTGCCACATCAGTGTTGTATTGGACTTTGTTTCAGATGCTTCACAGAGAAGGACAAAAACAGAGGGAGTCCAGTGACAAGCAGGACAAGTTCAACTAAACGGCCCCATCACCATAAACAAAGGCTTCTCGATTCATGTCTCAAAGCATTCCTGTCATGCAGACAGAAGTGACTGTCTTCTTGCAGACAGCAAAATGTTTTATTGGTCTGCAGTCCCCAGAACATTGTTTCTCAACCTTGGTAACTTTAAGCCGCATAGACTTCAATTCCCAGAATTCCCTAGACAGCCATGCTCGAACAGGCCTCCATGTCAGAGAGAAATGCCTTGTTTGTACTGCCTGCAATCCTTTTCATCTCACTGTTGAGAGCCTGGATTTTTGCTTTGCCTACTGCCTCCAGCAAGTGTCTCAATTTTGGATGAGATCTGTGCTGCCAAGTCCACAACCAGTAATGTGGAAGAACTCAAATGTATAACAGTAATCTCCCTGAATTTGCAAATATTGGGGGTCACGTGTGCTATTTTCTACTTAGAAATCAATATGCTAAGTAAAAATACATAACATAGCCTGAAGTGATTTGAATAATTCTCATATGTATAAATCATACCATTTGCTAGCAAAAGAGATGCTAAACTGCTCCATCTATTAAAAATTGTTGTTGCTTGTTTATATTTTAGAAACAAAGCCAATCACTTCTTCATAAATACTCTTCATAAACAATGCCAGAGGCGTGCAGTATTATTCAATGATATAAAAAATGGCTGCACCTTCTTGGTTTATAAAGTATTTTTGCATGATTACTTCATGGATTCGTACACTAACATAAACATGAGTAATAATATTGCAGATTTCCAGCTCATATATTTACTGAGACCCAGAAAGATTGAAAGTTGTTGAAAAATGACAATAACTGCCTTGCTTTCCTCATAACTCAAGGAAACCTAATAATTTAGTAACTAACTAAGTTAATGATATGATAAAATATGAAAGGAGAAGGAATTTGGTATATTGCTGATTTTATTGTCATGTGTAGGATCTTGCACACAAAATGTGTTTGTGTGCAAGCATGCACATGTGCACAAACACTTCTGTAAAAAGGAAATAAAGTATGACAGACCGTGAATAATCTTCATACTATAAGCCTAAATTCAGGATCATCATTGGGTTTATTTATTTTACTTATTTGCAAACAGAAATCAATTTCTGAAAAGGAACAATCCATGTTCTACTCAGACAAATTCTGTTCATGCTCCTGATACCACTAAAATATCACTAAAACACATGAACAGAAGAAAACAGCATGCAAAGGATCTTGTTTTTTAAAGATATTGCTTCAGCTCCACATTTGTTCCAAAGAAGGATGACCCCCCCAAGATTGGGCCCTTTAGTCAGTGGATAAGCTAGAATTCCCAACCTACATCCTCTTTCTAAGATCAGCAACAACTTATTGAAAAGAGTTCAACTTATTGAAAATTCGTTATCCCTACTGACCAAGCCAAATGTTACAGTGCTGTTTCTTATTATAGTGAAATGTAACTCCTGCGTGCACAGCTACAGTCTCAGGCCAACTTACTAATACACATTATATTCTGTATTTGGGAAAAAATGTTATCCGTTGGCGTGCCAACACACTCAGTAAATACCACTGGTTCCCTGCGAATGTCTTCTGACCTGGTGGTCTGAGCCTGTCACCATCTGATGTACATAATTCTCTCAGCACTGATCCATTACTTCTGCTTCGTATTAGGGGTCAGACCTGTGGTGTAAAGTCAAAGATAATTAGCAGCCCTACCAATAACCAGCTGCAGAACTGCTGCCCAAGTGACAGCCTAGGAAAAAAAGGGGGGGGGGACATGAAAAAAGTGGAAAGAAAAAAAATATGCCTTTATAGATTTAAGAGTCTGAGCAGCTGCTGTGGACTGTTGGAATAATCAGGAGACCTCCGTGATTAGCAGGAATTCAGATGACAAATGTATACAGCTATTCAGAGGCTCATTAATTTGCATAGCATTCATGACATATTAGCGAAATATTTAAATGTCTTTTGTGGCAACAGGAGCTTGGGTACAGAACTCACATTGCTAATACGAAAGTGTGTTTATTAAATTATGAAGTGTGATTGCTATATCGCCACATCTTTTCTAGCAGATGAAGTCCAGCATGCTTCAGCACCAGAGCACATGATTTGTACTGATACTTTGATTTGTACTGATACTTTACAGTCAGACAAATGTGAAGCCTTAAGACAGGAGACCGGTTGCATCTTCCACTACATGTAGGCTGACAGCTCCCCCTTCTGGATAGATGATTGTACCACATAGGTTTTTTTGGGGAGGGGAGGTTTTATATATATACCCATACGTATTACTTTCTTCAGGACTGAATGTAGCCTTAGGTACAGGCTTTGGTTTACACTACATAAAGAGTCATCAGAAGCTTTTTTTTTAAAAAAAAAAAAACCAACCATAATTATAGATGGTGAGATGGTCTTTGCAATGCCACCCTCATTTAGATCAAGATATTTATAGAGCACAATGTGCATGATATAAAAAGCCCGAATTACGAGTAACTTGTTGAAACAATTGCTTTGTTTACGTGTATTGACATAAAATTAGAACACAGAGTTTTAGAAATAGCTTAGTCAGAGTGCTTTATTCCACAACCGTAACTGAGTTACAACTGTAAGACGGAATTTAAGTACAGGGTAGTAGCTGCTATTCATCTTGGAGAAGGTCTATCGATGTGGTCACTAAGAGTTGAGGCTGGCATGATAGCATATAATCAATCAATCAGTAGCTACTATTTTAGGGAAACCCGGGACCAGTGTCTGCAGCCATGCGCCATTTGTTAAATGCTGGGTCAGCCTCCAAAGTTAACGCTGGCTAGCTTATGGATGGCAGTATAGGTTGATCTCTGTACTGTTATTTTCATTTTATTTTATGCTTTGCTTTTTAGTCATATTTTTATCTTTATACGTCTCCAAACTTTGTTTCTGGTGGTAAAGGTGGGGGAAATTACACACCTACAAAAAAAGATAAACAAGCAGCCCTTCATGGATTGGAACCGTAGCGCAGTCTGCAGTGGCTGTAGCAAGACTATATTCTATCCAGAGCAATGACGTAGCAGAGAGAATGGAGTGGCACTGCATGGAGAGTCATATGTCTATGAATGTTAGTCACTTCACTATCGTATTCCTTACACCACCAGCCTTTTGCCTGGTAGACATTTGGAATTACAAGAAGAGGGCCTGTCTGCTAAATACAAATAAATGCCTGTGTGAGCTGCAGCCTCACAGCTCTTGGGGGAAACTATTATGTCTTTGACAAGCTTCTTTTCAAACTGTCCCTTGAACACATACAACAAAGAATACAATCACAGGAAAGGGCTAACACGCACAGGTCCACTTTCCGTTTAAGTAATATTTTGCTGGAAAGATAAATGTTGGATGGGGCCTCTCTTGCATGCTGACTGTTTAATGTGTAAGCCTGCTACAGATCAACTGCATACTAACAATGACCCTAAGATGTTTTGGCAGTTGTAACTTTAAATAGCTGTCTATTTGAAAAGTACATTTGTATTTGCTCAGCCATTTCAAGTTACCAATCTTGCTAAGGACAATGACCACATATGAATTTTTAAAATATTCAGTGACTGACAGCAATAAGTTAGGTATTCGATTCATGTTGGCTTAAAAATTGTAAGAACCCACAGCAGCTATCACCCAAAGAAACAATCTATTCGAATGGCAATCAACTTCGTTTTTATTTAGTGCAACCCACTTTATATTTTGGCTATGGAGAACTTTTAATAGACTGCATTAAAACAAAATGTGATGAAAATAATGTGAGAAATGAAAGTGTACTGCCACCCTCCAAAACAAAATTGGGTCCAAAATAAAGGCAGAAAGGAGCAATGTTTGCAAGCCAATGACATTAGCAATGTTAATATTTTCCTCGTGCAAGGTATGTTTATATTTCAAATGGGAAATTATTAGTTCCACTCAGCACCAAGGGCAATTAATTCAAGGCTATAGATTCAGTATATTATTGGTATGAATAATTCAGTGCTAAGATGTTTAAGCATGATTTGTAAAATAAAGCTGCTGTCTTCTATTTAAAAAAAAGTGTGGGAAATTTGATGACTTGTTGCTTCTCTTGCAGTTGCCCCTTCTCCAATTGAAAAAAAAATCAGCTTCTTAAAATTAGATAGAATGGTCTTGTCTTCATCAAGAGGAGGACAAATGAAAAGTAGAATATTCAAAAAAAGTGTATTTTTCCAAAGCCCCTTCCCATTGCCAATGGATTTTCCTCTTTGTTTAGGGATAGGGGTAGAGGAGTAAATTGCAAGGAGACAATGTCCATAGCACATGCTTAACTTTCCAAGTGAGAAAAATGGATCAAAAAAGTTGGAACTCAATTGTAAATCCAAATAATGTAATAAATTGAGCATTTCCAAATTCCTCAGAATTACATTTCTAAAGGTAGCCTAGATTGTCTAAAATATTCAAGACTAATATGTGATCAAGCTGCCAGAGAAGGTTGGATTTTTATCCTGTAGTTGATTGTACTTTGAAAGGACATATTTGAGATAAAATGGCCATAGTATTCAAGTACAGGATTGAAGATGAAATAAGTTTCCAGTTATGTGAGGCTTTACCATCAGCCACTTCAAAAAGTATTATTTAGGAAAGATTGTCATATTCTCACAAATATCAACATTAAACATAGTATTGTGACTGAGCATAATAAACCCAGGATGGCTTCTAGAAATTCACTGCAATGAAGAGAAGAACCAAAATATGCTAACATACCACAGCCAAAATCATTGACAATCAAAGGGAACGTATCAGAAATAAGATAATTTGTACATACACCGTATTATTATAACTCTACAGATAGCAATCCTTTTTTGAGAACATGCTAGAATTTGGCAAGCCAGAGGCCTAAAGAACCAGAGCCTCATAAAAGGTAGACAAAGAAAAACTTCATTTGCAATCTGGAAGAGAAAAAAAATGGCTTTTTTGTGGAAAAAAAGTCATTTTCTCAGTTCTGACTTACTTGCTTTGAGACATCCACAAGCTATAATGAATAAATGAGCGAACAAATAGCACTCAGGATTAGCTGAGCTCATAGGCAACTCTTAAGAAGCTTTTCTCATATATTATATTATCTCACATGCCTCTATCTACACTTTACAGGTTCCCTAATTTTAAAAATGCTTAACAATCTTAGACTGTTCTTATGTTTGAACAGCCCTCTCAGTCCATCTTGCAGCAGAAACTTGACATCTCTGCCCTACTTGAAACTAAATATAAAGTAAACCACAACTGCACATAACAAAGATACAGTAGGTCTAATCTGGAGCGCATTGGACTGCAAATACATTAACAGAGCTTTGAACTAGCTAGTATTTACTTGCTAGGAAGCCACTAATATCAATATCATAACTCTATGGCAAATGCTAATTTGCCAAGTCTCAGTATTGTAAAAAGTTCTTCAACTAATTGGGGTGTTTTACAAATACCGCAATTTTTTAAAAAAAATTATGTGGGTGAATAATATTGATGGAGACTGTTTTCAAAAACAGAGTTTGTTTTGCCAATTCTTTCTTTCATGTCTAAAATACAAACATGGACCTGGGAAAACTCTGCAATACTTGATTCCCAGCACATAAAACTGATCAGACATTGAAAGGGAATGGAAGGACTAAGCTTTTTTAGCTACTCATAAATGAAATACTCCTTAGAGAAAACAGTGAAAAAAATGCTTCCAAAAAAAAAAATTAGTTTGAAAGTAAAGAGCTAGGAAATATACAATGTTTGACTTTTTTTCTTTCACCTATAGGTGTAATGGGTCAAAAGAGAGATATAAATCTCTCATTTTATCTACTGAAAAAAGCAAGTCAATGTTTTAATCTAGCAGGCCACTATATGTGAGTTGCTCATGAAGTTATTCAAAGATGAAAAGGATTGTCAGTGTTGTCTCCCTTTCTTTCAGAAAATATTCTTCTCCTAAATGCAGCATTAGGAAAATATGTCTTTAATTTTGGAGACTTTAGTAACAATCTAATGCTTAATTTACACTCACTCTAAACAAATGCTTGGATGGATATTGGATGCAACATTTAGCAGACATTCTTCTTCGTATCACAACTCCCTTCCTTTTTTTTTTCATTTGTGCTCCCAGTGAGTGACTGCTAAGTGTGCAAACTCGATCATATAATGTCACAAGGTTGCTGGCTTTAGAAAGGCTAGATCTTGTACCAGACAAGTGTGGGAAGGGAACAACTTGAAAAATGGCCAATGGGAAATTGCGTGGAAGGCATTTTTATTGCCTGGTGTTTATAACTTGTACTATCTCAGGTCCTTAAAAATCCATCATTTTACCCTTGCAGTCAGCTGGGGTTTATGAGGATATGCTCAAGACCATCACATGTCATTGCATAGTAACTAAATAACCCATTTTCCCAAGGAAAATATAGGCTGAAATGGAAAGGTCCACATCAGAATATTTTGGCAGACAGTGATTTTGTTTCATTAATATTTTTTTTAGCTGGGACAAATTAGGAGAACCAAGACAAATCAGACAAACCAGATATAACCACTACCTCTGACTTTTAAAAGGACGGTTTATTTTAATACAAGTGATTGATATTTCAGTTAAATATATATTGAACACATTAATTTTCCAACTTTTGTAAGCAGCCTAAAGAACACATGTTTGTGAATGGAATACACAAACATACATACACATACAACAAAGAAACAAAAGAACATATTGCACCAGCAGTGATTGTTGTAAAAAATGAGATAGATGATAGATAGATGATAGATGGATGGATAGATAGATAGATAGATAGATAGATAGAGATAGATGACAGACAGATGAGAGAGAGAGAGAGAGAGAGGGAGGGAGGGAGGGAGAGAGAGAGAGAGAGAGAGAGAGAGAGAGAGAGAGAGAGGGAGAGAGAGAGAATGAATACTTAACAGTAGCACTAAATAACATTTCATAGTGCCTTATATGAGAAACAAAAGCATTCTAAGTACAAAGATGAATTAAGTTCTAGGGCAATTGTAATAGATACAAGAAGAAGATAGTTTGTCCACTTAATATGAATTTTTGGGTAATTACTATATATGAATATAGACTGCAGTGTTTGTTTTCCATACTGTCTTCATTATAAATGGAAATTGACAGGGCATTACCAGATAATCCATGTGTTTTTCCAATAATATGATACTGAGACTGGGTGCAAGGCATATATAAATAACATGCTTACTGATCAGTGGCAAAAGATGAAATCCAGATTGGTAACCATCAGTGATTTGTTTAATGGCTCCAGAAGGTATTAAACTACAAGTACATAATATACAGTATAATCCTTAAAAGCTTCCAGTGAACACCTCAAGAACTTTGAAAAATTGGTATCAAATTGAAATATTTAATATGATGAGAAATGCATTAAATATTAGACTGGAAAGTAGTCCTATATTTTGTATTTATTAAATATTAAAAGATTAAAAAATGATAAAATTTAGTTTGGGACCTGGTCTCAACTACGTTTTTTTTAATGAAGTTGGCACCTGGTATGATCCTCAAAGGGAATCTCTTGGTTTCGAAAAAGTAGTGCACTCACTGTTTAATCATATAGCACATATGGAAAACTGGGGTTGTCTCTCAAGAGCGTTCAAAGCAGCAGCAGCAGCTTATACATTTATTTGTCCTTGATTTGAATTGTTCCAGGTATTTTTCTAAATGCAATTCAGAGTAATGGTTAAAATTTTTGGATTTAGCTTGGTCTAGCATACTCACAGTTTCCCAACTGAGTCTGTGCATATGTTGTGAGAATAAGGAGTTCTTAATTTCCTTAATTTCACAACACATGGATGGACTGAAAACTGAACATCCTACATTAAGCTAAATCCAAAAATGCTAGGGAAATCCTGGAAGCTTGACATTCAGACAAATCAGCTATCAATAGAAGCATAGAGATAGACCATGTTTATACACTATTCAAAAGAAACAATAAAAAAACTAAGATGGAAACAAAAAACTCAGAACACATCCTCTCCAGCTACAAGCACCCAAATAAGCAGTGATTGACACCAGACAAACAATCAAGTACTATTGATGTTACCTAGTCACACAATAAAATGTCTGCAAACAACCAAACTCAGAGAGCACTAAGAGTTCCACAGTTCAGTCTTAAACTACATCTATTCTCTTTTATTGAAATAACAGAAGTCAAGCAGCTTTGGAAGACTAAGCAAATAGTTATTCACCTCATTCTTTTTCTTCTCTCACATTACATTTAAATATATAATGATATTTCCTCAAATGGTTAGTGAAACCATTCAGAAATAATGTTTACAAAATTGTAACACTCATTTCCCTCCCCATCTCCCTCCCTCCCTCTCCCTCACCCCTCCCCCCAGGTTTTACATCTATGCTAAATGCATGAAAAATGACCTCAAACATGTAGCACCAATTCATAGTCCCAATTTAACTCCTAGGAGATATTGAAAGAACCCAAAACTCCACCCACTAATAACTATTCAATCATCTTGATTGTGATAATAATAAGGTAGTTAAAAATGTTTAAGTAGTAAATCCTTAACATTCATGTTCTTGAGAGTTCTTCTTAAACAATTTACAAATGAATATTTCTGAAAATTAGAAATTATATATTAACTCTGCTAAACTTTTGACCTACCTGTCTAAAATATATTTATTGCATTGCAGCCTATATTCCATTACAATTGTACAATCATTCCCCTTTTGTCTGACATAATCATCAAAGAAAAAATCACAATTGTTCAAAATGTTATGTGTTTGGGATATTTGATGACAGTAATAGTTTCTCTAAACTAAATAACAGACAAGTCATTTATTATTTGTCTTGATTAATTCCTCTCTAATAACTGTATTAATTATCTTCAGCTTGTTCTTTTAGCAGTCTATTACTGTTTATAGAATCCGGTACATTTTATATCAACGCCGGGGGGAGGGAAGACAGCCTCATTAAAATTAAGCAAGCAAACAGGAGAGACATGTGTTGAACATAATTTACCATACAAATTTGATGCAAAAACATTAAACTCAAATCATAAATAAAATAGTACTAAACCAGAGGAAGAAACTTTTGCATTCACCCAAATGACAAATTTCAGTGAGCATTGCAACATATTTACTAGCTACTTTCTATGCTATCACAATGGGTTTTCATATCACATTTTAAGTTGGCCATGAAAAATTAAGCCTGTTTTCCTAGCTATTACCTTGATAGAATTTAAGGCACAGCTGCTCATTAATAGTTCCTGAACTACAATTAATCTGGAAACCTCTGATCCAAATTTCCTAAGCAACTACTAAACTTACCTCTGAAAACTTCCTTTCCCATCCTCTTCAAGCAAAGACATCAGCTTCATCCATTGGGACTAACTCCAATAGTTGAATAACAGAATAACAGAATAACAGAATTGGAAGGGACTTTGGAGGTCTTCTAGTCCAACCCCCTGCTCAAGCAGAAGATCCTATACCATTTCAGACAAATGGCTGTCCAAACTCTTCTTTAAAATCTCCTCTGATGTATCATATACAACTTCTGAAGGTAAGCAGTTCCACTGGTTAATTGTTCGGTCAGGAATTTTCTCCTTAGTTCTAGGCTGCTCCTCTCCTTGATTAATTTCCATCCATTGCTTCTTGTCCTGCCTTCTAGTGCTTTGGAAAATAAGTTAACTCCTTGTTCTTTATGGCAGCCCTCAAATATTGGAACACTGCTATCACGTCTCTATTAGTCCTTCTTTTCTTTAGAGTAGACATACCCAATTCCTGCAACCATTCTTCATATCATATTCTCTGATAGTTCACTGGTGCTCTAGGATCTTTGAAAGATATGGTTAAATGGTTCCAAATTCATGTCTGGTACTTTCTTCAGAACTCTGGAATGTAGTTTTTTTTCGTTCCCATTACTCTCTACCTCGTTTGATTGGTTGTTTGGGGATTAATGCTTGAGATTAGTCCTAAGGATCTGAAACTCATCCTCCCCCTCCCCCTCCCCCAGTTTTAGTTTAAAACCCTTTGGATCAACCGAGCCAGTCATTTTTGAAATACATTCTTCCTGGTTCTTGTGAGGTGCAGCCCATCCCTTGCGAGAAACCTTTCACGTAAGTAATACAGACTGTGATCTAGGAATCTGAAGTTCCTTTAAGCCACTATTTTATTTCTAATATCCTTTGTTCCCTTATTGGATGTTGACCTCTTGTTGGAAGTACAGATGAAAACACTACATGTGCTCATACATCCTTATCTTTCTTGCCGAGCTACTCATAATTTCTTGATATTGTGTTCAGATTCATTGTTCTGCCATTTGATCCCACATGAAAGAGAACAAAGGGATAATAATTTGTGGTCTTCATTATTTTAGTAAGGCTTTCAGCCATATTTTTTTTATTTTTGTTCCAGGGAGACAACATACCTTCCTAGGTTGATTGTCTGATCTATGGATGGCTGATTCCGTTCCCCTGAAAAGTAAATCTTCTATTAGCAACACTCATCTTTCTTTTCCTGAGAAAGTCTGGGTATTTTTCTTCTTATCACAGGAACACTTGATGATCTCCCTTCTCGAAGTCTCTGCATGGTTTCTTCTAGGGGCAGATATGAAATCAATTGGTCAGCTCTAGTAAGACTACACTGGACTAGGCTGAACTAGAGAGCAATGGCATTGCTCTTGGTTGTTGTTTTCTTCTATGAGTGACCTACTATATTTCAATTGGTCCATCTCAAGTAAAAGCATCCCATTGGTCCCTAGATATTTTCTCAACCCTCCCTCTGATCCACACAATATACAGGTCTTCTATGGAAGACTGGCTGGTTGCAATTGTTCTTTCTGTTGTCCTAACTATCCATTAGAGCAGGGGTCTCCAGCCTAAGGGCCGTGGGCTGTGAGCTGTTTGAAACTAGGCTGTTGAAAGAACAGGCAAGTGGGCATGCATACTTGAGTGAGTATCGAGCAAGCACATGCATGCACTCTCCATTTGAGTGAGCAGTGGATGTGTATGCATGTCATTAGTGCAAATGGATCTGAGTGTTCCTGCTGGATGCTCACACAGAGCCACCACCACCCCTGCCCTCCAGCCCACAAAACCAGAAAAGTTGGGGAATTCTGTGATTAGAGTCTGTACCTGTCCTGTTTGGTTGCTGTACCAAACTAGACAGCTATAGAAGTACAAATGGCAGACTCAATAATTCCTCTGTAAAATTATATCAATAGCTCCTAAGGCAGCCTGAATTTCCTGAGTTGATGCAGGAAGAACATTGCTTGTTGTGTTTTCTTAATGGTATTTCTAATATTAGGTGTCCATTTCAAATCCTGGGTGATTAAAGAACCAAAAATCTGAGGGATTCTACTGCTGATACTGTGCAAAATAAATAAAAGCTTAATATAAATCTAATAGTAACAGAAACTGGAGAATTGTCAGGTGGGTGTTGTTGATTTTTGTCTCGAATGAGCGCATTATAAGAGTTCTGTTGCTTTTGCTGGCAAAGAATTTTGCCTACCGTGATTTTTTAATTTATGAAAAAATATTTTCTTACTTTGGAAGGGAGGGACAGCAGTATTTTGGCTACTTTGTGGATTACATCTGGGTGATACTGGCTACCGTCTATTGCCATGAGCACTGCCATTCTTTTGAAGCACTAGACAAGGGTAGAGCTGACTCATTATTGATCACTCTGCCCTGCCTTTCTCCATGCCTGTTAGTCTGACAGATAGGTCAAAGATTAGCAGGTGGTGCATGGAATGAATTAGAAGCCCTGCTAATGCTCCTATTTAGCACATCAGGAGAACTCCCTCCTGCTTCACCCCTTGTCATTTCTTTGCATCTATAACTTATTACTTGAGCATTTTGTCAAATGGATCCACCTGCCATTCAGTAGATTGACCCACACTTGCCCAGTCCTGCTACCCCACACATTAAGGAAAGAAACTGGTACTTGGTTATTTTACCCCTACTAGGAAGTGAAATAGGAAGGAAAATAAAGTCAGAGAAATCCAACAATACTTTCATTAATGTCCCTCACATTAAAACTAAGAACAGTGCCCCTTGCTAGCTTCAGCACTGAGGCAGAACAAACCTCCTGGCAATAAATAGCAACACCTTTATTGTTGCTTTTATATGGTTGGCTGTTTAGTGAGATTACTGAGCAAAGTACATGGTAGAAGCATTTGTATAAATGAAACTAGAGAATAATAGTATCACAACATAAATACACATGCAGGCAGAAAATCTTTTTCCTGCCTATTATACACTGTCTGATACTAGCACCTCCAAAATTGAAGAATCATAGTAGTCTGACATATTTAATGTGTCTTTTTTTTTCTCATTGTCATTGAGACCTAAAAATAATTGCCTCTGCTGAAAATGTTCGGTACGTGGATTTAATCTTCTAAAAGTATCCAGAATTGGAATATCATAATTTGAAAAACAGGAACAGCCTAAATCCCAAGTTCTTTCTTAAATACCTCCTGAGACATGACCCCATTGCTGACATACATTTTATCATTTAACCCTGGGTCATCATTCGCATACTTGTCAATTTTCTATATCAATTAACAGATAATAGCACTTTACTCACATATCTTGTAACTTGGCTACGTATGAAAAGACATAGTTCCAATCTCAACAAGATGCTGGTTGTGAGGGGAATTAAGAATGTTTCTCACAGAAACCTTACAGTTGGCATGCATTTGTAGATAATATCAGTTAGTCATCCTTTTGTGGCACAAAATATGATCCCAGCTTTGTCAAGTATTTCTTTTTGTCTGTTTGAAAATATTAATATCCCACCTTTAATCATACGTTTTTTTCAACAGCTCTGGAAAAATATTGGTAGAGCAAGTAGAATGAGAAACATGCACACATACAATAGCCATGTCAGCACAGTTTCAATTTACTGTCTCACAAGCACCCTCTGAATTAACAGTAATGGGAGAACTGAACTTAAAAAATAAAGAGTGGTTCATTGCAACCTATACATAGGTTGTATATTAAATATTGTGCTAAATAAATTAATGTTGTTGAAAAAAATTTCATTTCAAATTCATGCATTTGGGGGGTAGGAATCATGATGTTTTCAAAGTAGTCAATGAGTCAGCGAAGTACGTTTTCTCAAGCAATATATAAGTATTTTTCAAAGGTAAGTTAATACAATTAATGCTAATTGACTGCTAACAGCATGTTGGTGTTTCATTATATTTCTTGTGATTATTAACTCAAAATAATCATGTCATTCAACATACAACAATCACAGTTTCTTTTTAAATAAAAATGAAGTTCCATTTTACTCCCTAGCATTTAAGTGTACAAAGCATATGGCTAACTTGTCTATAGGAACTGAAAGTTGTTCCTTTTTCACCCTGTGGATCTAAATTCTAGGAAATGTTTGATTTTACAATATTTCTTCATTTAAAGCTTTTTCACTGTTACGGTAAGAGAAAATCCTAAGCAAGACTGATGCCCTCTGCATGGTGCCACCACATAAAATCTCTTTGAAATGTCTTCACTCCAGGAACACTAGTTATCCAGGCCAACCCTTAGTAAAGTATAAAAGAGGCATTAATCACGGATGGTGAAACAACACTGGCATAGTGAAAATACATTCCTAGAATAGGGACTTGTTAGAACTTTAGAATACTTTAAAAATCAATACTTTTTGAGCCAGTTAGACTTGTAGTATAAAAAATAACTGATTGTCATCATTTTGTTTTAAATCTGGGTAAAAATTTCTAATATATTATTATTATATATAATTATTTTAAATATATCCCAGAGGGAGTGATGATTACCTGGCAGGATAAAAGATGTAAAATAGACATAGTCGAGAAAGCACATGAGTTCTTTGAACATCATTTCACTGCTGAGGAAGAACAAGAAAGTAAAGAGGAACCAGAGAGTAGAAGTCAAGAAGAACAGTCAGTTGAAAACAGGGAGGAAGAAAGAGAACAAAGAAGACAGGAAACAAAACAAATAGAACAAGAGGGTAGTAAAATAGGAATAGAGACAAGAAACGCAAGGAAACTAACGGCGGCACACAAATAACACAACGGAACAAGAAATTAAGTTACTCTCACTAAATATAAATGGATTAAACTCACCAGAAAAGAGAAGGCAAACTTTGACTAATTACAAAAAATGAATGTGGACATAGTATGTCTTCAAGAGGTATATATTAAAAACCAATATAACAAACTTCTAGAATATCCAAAATTAGGGAAACTATTTACAACATTAGCACACACAAAAAAGAGGAATTGCAATAGACATCAAAGAATGGATAAATGAAAAAAAATATGCAGATGAAGAAGGGAGTATTTTAATGATAGAAATAGAAACAGAACAAAGAAAAATTCTTTTCACAGCAATATATGCCCCAAATAAAAACCAAAAAGAATTTTACAAGAAGATCCACCAAAAAATAACAGAAATAGAATATGAGGATATATGTCTAACTGGTGACTTCAATGCTATAACAGATATCAATGATGACTACAAGAGTAACAAAAGAAATAAGAAAAAAAGAATGCTACCATCTACCTTTTTCAAAATGGTGCAGGAATTGAGCCTGAAAGATGTATGGAGAGAAAGGAATATAGGAAACAAACAATTTACATATTATTCAAACCCCAACAAATCATGGTCAAGGATAGATATGATTTGGTCAACCCAAGAACTGAGAAGAGATACATAACAGATTGAAATAATGACAAACACCTGGGCGGATCACAACCCAATAAAAATAACATGGAAAGGACCAAAAAAGAAAAAGAGATGGTCAATAAATGAAAGAATAGTGAAAGATAAAGAATATATAAAATGATAGAAAGAGAATTGAAACTTTTCTATGAAGTAAATAAGAAAGAAGAAACATCGTTACAAAATTTGTGGGATACTACAAAAGCTTTTACAAGAGGGTTGACAATATTTGGCAATGAAAAATAAGGAAAAGAGACAAAAACAAGGATCATTAGAGAAAGAACTTAAAGAATTGGAAATGGATCTGCAAAAAACCCCACAAGAATCAAAAATAAAGGAGATAAAAGAACTAATAAAACACAAATTAAATTTGATGGCACAAGAAGAGATGGCCCCAAAAATCAAATTTGCAAAACAAACCTATTCGAAAATGCGAATAAACCGGGAAGATGGTTAGCACACAAATTGAAAAAAGAAAAAGAAAAAAAATACATCACTTACAAGATGAAATACAATACCGGAAAGAGGGGAAAAATAGTACAGAAATTTTTCGAGAATTTGTACAGCAAAGAAAATATATTACAAGACAGTATCAAACAGTACTTAAATACAAGGAATCTACATGAAATTGAAGAAGAGAGAAGAGAAATGCTAAACAAAAAAATCACAGTGATAGAATTAAAGGAAGCATTGAAGACACAAAATAATAATAAAACACCTGGTCTATACCTGTAGAATTTTATAAAGCATTGCAAGAGCAGACAGAAACAGTGATTTAATTTAATGAAGACTTATTTAATGAAGCACTTATAGAAGCAAAGCTACCAAAATCATGGAGGGAAGCATATATAACATTGATACCCAAAGATGATTCGGACCACCAACAAATAAAAAATCATGGACCAATTTCTTTACTAAACGCAGATTATAAAATCTTTACATCAATAATGGCAGAGCGAATTAAAAAAATATTAAATGAAATTATCCACACAGATCAAAACGGCTTCTTACCAAAATGTCAATTAAAAAACAATATGAGGATAATTGTAAATACACTAGAATATTATGAAGAGAATCTAGGAAAACGTCTTCTTAGATGCCCAGAAGGCCTTTGATAACTTGAATTGGGATTTCATAATCACACAGTTAGAAATGATGAGATTTGGAAAAAAAATTATAAAAATGATAGAATCAATTTATTCGGCCCAGACAGCAAAAATAATAATAAATAGTGACACTACAGAAGAAGTTAAGATATGGAAAGGAGTGAGACACCTCACTAATGGTTGTCCATTATCATCTTTATTATTTATACTATCACTGGAAATTCTACTAACAGAAATTAGAAACAATCAAGAAATAAAGGGAGTAACAATTTAAAAAGAGGAATATAAATCACAGGTATTTGTGGATGATATGGTATTCATATTAGAGGATCCATTAAAATTAGGAATTAAATTAATACAAAAAATAGAAGAATTCAGTAAGGTAGCGGGTCTTAAAATTAATAAGAACAAAACAAAGATCATTACGAAGAATTTTACTAAAAAACAAGAGCAATAATTAGAGGAAAACATGGGAATGGAAATAGCAAAAAAGTAAAGTATCTAGGAATTTGGCTGACAGGTAAATGCTCAACAATTAGAGAAGATAATTATGTTAAAACAATTCAGAAAATTAAGAAAATCTGGAAAATTGGAGGAAACTACAAATATCCTTAATGGGAAGAATTACCATCATTAAAATGAATATACTACCAAAAAATTTACTTTTATTTCAAGTGGTGCCGATTAGCCTAGGGAATTTTTTTTTTCATAGATTTAAATAAATTAATTGCACAGTTTATTTGGTCAGGGGAAAAAACCAGGAATTAAATTAAAATTGTTACAAGACAATAGAGAAAGAGGAGGATTCGGACTTCCCAATTGGGAGCTTTATTACCAAGCAGCAGCTCTCACCTGGATAAAGGACTGGATCAATTTAAAAAACAGAAGATTATTAACAATAGAAGGTTATAATTTGGAATTGGGTTGGCACGCCTTTATCTGGGATGGGAAAGACAAGATTCATAGCTATTTCCAAAAACATTTAATTAGAAAAGCTCTACTACAAACATGGTTAAAAATCAAAACAAAACATTATAATAAAATTCTAACCTGGCTATCCACCATGGAAGCTCTGATATACCCGAACATATTGGACATAAACAAGATAATAAGATATAAAGATATATTAGACAACCAAGAAAGGCTAAAAACAAGGCAAGAATTGAAAGACGAGGGAATAGATATTGGCTGGTGGCCCTATTTACAAATACAGGCAAGGTATAAAAAAGACAGGGAAAGAGACAGATTCTGTAAGGAGCCGTAAGAGCTGGATAAAATTTTACAGGGAACCGAAGAAAAATGGATTTAAAAAATATGTCACTACTTATTAAAATTTAAAATGGAAGAAGAAACTGGGAAAGAAACAATGATAACATGGGCGATAAATTTTGGATATAGTATAGAATTGGCGGAATGGGGAAAAAATGGGAAATAAACTGCAAATTAACGAAGGCAACGACTTATAGAGAGAACATGTACAAGATGTTCTACAGATGGCACCTTCCACCAGCGAGAATTGCAAAAATGTTCCCAGAGTGTTCACCTATCCGCTGGAAATGCAACAAACAACATGGAAAGTATTACCATATATGGTGGACATGCACAGCTGCGAAAAAGTATTGGAAAAAATAAAAGATTGGCTAGAGGAGATTACTACACGTCAAATTGCACTAAAACCTGAATTATTTTTGTTAGGGATTATAAAAGGAAATTATGAAAAAAATATTAGATACTTAATTTTACACATCGTTACGGTAGCGAGAATTATATTCACAAAAAACTGGAAAAATAATTATATACCAACAGGAGAAAATGTAATTAAAAAAATATTGGAATGTGCAGAGGTGGATAGGCTCACAAAAGAACTAAAAGAGAAAGACGAATCTGAATACTGCTCCGTATGGGATTTACTGTACAATTGGCTAGAGGAAAGGAGGAGAAAAGCAGGAAAGCAAAAAAGAAAGGAAGAAAGATCAACAAAAAAAATAGACAACTACAAAACCGGAAAAGGATTAAAAGAGTGAAATATGGGATTGACTATAGAAAATAAATATTACACAAAATGACGTAAATGTAGTAAAAACTGTTACACATAGAATATATAGAATATTACATATAGAATGAAAACAAATGTATGAAATAATGTAAATGCACAAATATATAAAGTCATAGTTAAAAAATATTTAATATATTATATACTTTACAAAATGACATAAATGTAGTAAAAACTGCTACACATAGAGCATATGGAATATTATATATAGACTGAAAAAAATGTATGAAATAATGTAAATGCACAAATATATGAAGTCATGGTTAAAAAAGATTTATTGGTATAGATAAAACAGACACAACAGATAGGTAAAAAATGTAAAGTGTTGCAAAGATGTGAAGTTTGTACAAACAAAATAATATTTATTAAAAATTAAAATAATAACAATAATAAAATAATGCTATTATAATGTTAAGAAATGTAGAGGATTAATGAATGGAATACAGTTGCCGATATATAAAAATAACACAATATGCAAATAGTATGAGGGAAATATGTAGGACCCAAACTCATGAAACTGAGATTTAACCCTTTCTGACATGTTCTTTTCTTCCAAAAAAAAGATACTGAAAGAAATACTGCTTTACCTAGTGGTAAAGGTTTCAGCCTTTTTGGATTCCGGAAGGCTGGTGAAATGCAGAGGTCCTGATGACCTTGAGGGAGATATTCAGAATCTATTACAAAAACAAAATGGGCAGAAGTATTCCTTGAGGCCACAAAGGAGACAGCATTAGTATCTCAGACTGGTTCCTATTTGGTTCATTGGGTGAGGGAAGGAGAGGAAACAAAAACACAGTCAGACTTGTAAGATTCTATTAATAAGGCCAGTGCATTTCAATTTTGGCAACTTTAAGATGTGTGGACTTTAACTCCTAGAATTTCCCAGCCAGCATCCCGCAGATCTCAATAAGGCTTACCTCTAGTCTTCTTGTGGTGCTTTTTCCTCATCTGGATAAGGGCTGAGATGAAACCTACAGATTCAAATTGTTTTTTTTTCTTTCCTCCAAGTTCACTAACTCCTGTATATGTCTATGGAGATTCTCAGTCATTAAGGTCACGGTTGTCCTTAAGGTACATTTTTCAAAAGGCAACTGGACTTTCTTTGTTTTTCCTTGAAGACATTTCACTTCTCATTCAAGAAGCTTCTTCAGTACTGTATAGTGTTATCTGGCTATAAGGTTTGTTGAAGACACAGGGCAAGGAGCAGTGCTCCCATAAATGTAAATTATACATTTGAAATATATGTTTCCTTTCCCCACTTTGTGGCTGTAGGCAGCTTACGAATATCCCTGTACAACAGTGTTTGTTAACTTAGGCAGTTTTAAGATGTGTGGAATTCTTGGAGTTTGCTACGTTTGAGAAACAATGCTATACAATAACATCCCACTAACAAACGGTTAAACCTCAAGAATTAAAAATATTTTTTTTAAAAAAAATCATAAAAACCAGATTTAAAATAAAAGTTTAAAATTCCTCCTGCAATAAAATAAGGTTCAACTCCAGGGACAAGTGTTCCACTGCCTAGATCTTGGAATGGAAAAAAAGCAGAATCAACCTGTTAGATCTGGCAATGGATAGGCAGACACAGGCTAACAGTACAACAGCTCTTTATTTAATACAACAAGTGTGAACAATCCAGCCAAGCCTGGGTCTGACAGCAGCCCTTTTATAGGGAGCTGTCAGACCTCTCGACCAATAGAATCAAACCTCTGTTTCTGCCGGGACAGAGGACTTGGTGGAAACCATAGTTGCTATTGTAGATATCTAACACAACCATGGATGTTATTATGTACTTGTGATGGGACTTTTAATGTAAGTCTAGTTGAAGATGTAAGACTGCATGGGTGTATATTTTTAAGCAATGTCAAATATATTGGATTAAACGATTTATGACTTTCTACTGTCTTTAAGCCTGCAGAAATGTATGTTTTAAAGTCTATTTCTATTGCACGAATAGTTGCTAGATAACTAAAGAGTATTAGAAGAAGTGTTAAATAAATAATAAATGCATCATTTATAATAAATGGAATCAAATGACACTTCCGTTATCCCTCTGTTTCAAATGACTTTTTACAAATCTCATGTCTGTTCTAAAGTCGTCATTATAAAGTATATTTGGGATAAAAATGCAAAATATTTTCCTCTTTAAAGTTCATAAAAAGAAACAGACAAAATTGCATTTTTTTTTCCCATTCCTCCCCAAAATATATACCATAGTTCATACCAGTTTATGCTTCAAAGACATTGCTCTTTTAGTAACTTTCCCAATATGTAGCATTACAATGATGTAACTTTGAATGCAGCAAATTATACACCACACACTGTAACCAAATGCTCTTAAAATATACTCAAAGGATGCTAAATGTACCTTGTGCATTCTTTGCTAACTGTACAGTATTTAGTCACTGATATATGTCCCACCAAGTATTTAAAAATACTCAAGCAATTTAAGAGATGGCTGCAATTTCTTTTTACTTTTTGTTGTTGATGACCACAAAAACCTGTTGAAAGGTTCAGCGAACGTACCATTCAGGAAGTCAAAAGTGGGAGAGAGTGTCTTAGAAAGCCAGAACTTGTTTTGTTGTTTATTGGCTGCCAAGAACATGTGGTACCAAGAAGCAGAATAAACTCATAGACAAAAGACGTCGACAATATGTCACGTGTGCTGTTGTAATTTTACTGTAAACAAGCAAAAGAGCAAAATCTGGCAATCAACTGAAGTATGAAAAAAAAATTCTGGGTTTATGGTGGTTAATTTAAACAAATTCATTAACAATATCAAGAGATACTTTAGAATATTCTGTGTAACAAATCTTACATGCATAGGAGTCATGGCATCCTAAATGTTATCCTGCTAAGATTGGGAGATCTTGCCAGTGAAAACAGGACACATAAGAGACTAAAAAAATAATAATGTACTGACCTGCGCAGTGATGTTAGCAATAATAATAATAATACCTTTTAATATACATAAATTGCTATACATATTGAGTTGTACATAAACTTTTGTGTTCATCTACATTTTGCATGCTCAGTCCCCTGCTGCTTGTTTTGGTCCAATTCCTAATTTTTCATAATTGAAGAAAGAGATCCAACTCACATATGAAATTTCTTTGCCTAACATTATTTCCAAAAAAAAAAAATCTTCTTTCATTCTGTCATTTTTTTCAACATGCACCTTTGAAAGAACAGTTGAGCTTAAGTTAGAAAATAATTCCTTTATTACCCTTGTAGAACAAAGACCTCAGGTAATATAGCCAGGTTCTATGAACTGTTTATGATCAAACATAAATTTTGCTTCAGGTGGATTGAGTCTGAGTACTGCTCGAAGTTAATAAAATATTGTATGTCTTTTGATATCTTATTTTATAGTTTGCTGCAGTACTAATGTACCTTTTTTTTTAAGTTGCTCTGGTGTAGGACTGTAACAAAGGGCAAGGTTTCATTTAATTTATCACCTAAAGAAACATGGATGATTGAGGATCAGTACTGCTATTCTTCTGGAACCACTATGCCACTGGGGCTCCTGGAGAAGGCATAAGCAGTGACATAATTCATCAGGAATATATCAAAAAGCTGGGATAAAATGAAGACATTTTCTTGGGTCAAGATGAATTTAACCAAAAGACATAGTGGCCTAGTGGTTAAAACACTGAGCTTGTCAACTGGAAGGTTGGCAGATTAAGACCCAAGGACCATGTGACAGGGTGAGCTCCCATTTTCGCCTCATCTCCTGCCAACCTAGCAGTTTGAAAGCATGCAAATGCAAGTAGATAAATAGATATCACTTTAGTGTGAAGGTAACAGCATTCCATGTACCTCAGCATATAGTCATGCTGGCTATATGGCCATGGAAGTCAACGTTGGCTCCCTAGGCTAGGAAACAGATATGAGCACCACCTCCAAGAGTCAGACATGACTAAAGAGGGGAAATATTTAACTTTAAAAAAAATTACAAAATATTTTACAATCCCCCGGATTTGGAATTTTTATTAGTTAGATCTATTTCGTCTCTTGATGGGGCACACATTTATTTGTTTCTTTTAGATTTATATCACACATTCTTCTTGGAGCAGAAACCAGCATATGTAATTCCCATTTCTTACCCCAATAACAATAACCCTCTAGTGTAAGTTGGAGTAAAAGATATTTGGTTGATTAAAAATCTGTCAGTGAGCTTGCTGGCCAAAGATCGTCTTAAATCTGGACTTCCCAGGGTTTAGTCCAACATCCAAATAATAGGTCCACGGTGTCCCAAGTGTGACTGAAGAATTGCTCATATTTGTAGTTGCAAAATTCAAAGGAGAATATAGGTAATCATATTTTCTTAATTGTTGTAGTTGTTAGATTTTCTAGCATTGCTTTTAATTATTGGAGCTATGGAAGCAAAGATAGACAATACATTTCTTATTTGCACCAGATGAGTCACTGGGAACTTGTTTTGCATGAGTGCTACATGGGTTATTTGGGTGGGTGAAATAAGCAGAAGCATTGCTCATTGCCATCTGTGACAAACGGTTACCAGATTTTGTCTAATGTGAGCATATGTCCACAGTAAGCGTGTACAATAAAAGTAGAACTGCATTATAAGAGCTCACAAAAATAGCAAATTATATAGCTATGAACCTCTTCAGAACACTGTCTACATCTATGGATATGTATGCAAATGCATATGTTTCAGATCAAGAATTAAACTCTGAAAAAAATGTAAGAAGGAATGTTTTATGTTCTTAAGATAGCTGTAAGGATTTTTTAAAGCAGAATAATATTGTTTAACAGTAACAGTGAAAACACCTACAATCACTTTTATGTAGACTACTCAGTTCATCTGAGAAAGCCCAGTTGATAGAATATCACCCTAAAAGTGCTTTTAAGAGTTTAGATAATACATAAATTCATCTAGATTTTGGATAAATACATAACCTTAAATGAATGTTAAACAGTTTGTCACATTTATTTTAGGCACGTTCATTCAGCCTTCTTGCCCCAACATTAGGATGCTCGTATATCCATTCCCTGGTCACATGTCCACATTTCCCACCTGAACCTTAAGATGAGGCAGAAGCAGAAGCAAAATAAGTGCAGGCTTAATTGGTCATTCTTGTTTTAGAAGACCAGACCATAGCATTACTCTCTCTTTTTTGAAATGACATTTGGATGAGTAGTCAATTGTACATGACAAGACAGAATCTCCCCCTCCCTGCTGTGAAATTCCCTGATCATTAAATACTGCATCAGAATTCTGCTCAAGAATATTTAGACTCATGTTTACAACGTCTTCTGCAGCTCCATGCACAATCAACCTCATCCTGTATTGACCTTATGCAATAACTGGGCAGGCATGGCACTTTTAATTTTTTCATTGAATCAATGTTTCCTAAACATTGCATGGGTATCTGCAATGGCTTCAGTTGCAGTATGGATAAGCCAATCAACTGACTTTATGAGTTGAGCAGTTCAAGGTGTTTCCAAAAGAATAACAAATGAATAAATACATTTTATTAAGCAGACAGTGTGTCAATTGGTGATGTCCTTGCAACAGAAGCTGATATTAACAAATGAGGAGTAATCAATTGCTAATCATGTTCCTTGCTCAGATGCAAGTTAGAGGTTGTGAAAACCACAACAAATTTGAGTGGCACAAAACACACTCTGTTTGGGTTATGTAGGGTGGACTGTGAAAGCACCAAAATTTAGGGCAAAGGAAGGAGGGCGGGCGCCATCTTGACCCTCCCTTCCGCAGGGAAAGAAGTCACAAAAAGTTTTTTTTTCCTTTTTAGAAAATCGGCTCCGAAATCATTTCCAGCAATTGTGAGAAGTCATTCTCAATTTACTGTCTCAAGTGACAAGTCAAGCCTTTATTTTCTGTCTTCAAGAGAGTTCATTTAAATGCCGCTTAGCCCGAGGGGGGGGGAATAGAAAAACCACTCCCCTCTAATTTCCATTCCAAAAACTGGAACACACAGACTTACAAACGTCTGCTGTTTTTCTTCTAAGTAGACAGAGAGCACCGGACAGGATCCACACCTCCAGTCCCCAGCCGCACTTCTCCTGCTGTTTTGAAACCCTCCGGAGGCGTTCGGCGAAAGGGCCAAGTCACTCGCCCCCCCCTCTGCTCCCCGGCACCTAGGCAAAGCTGGGAAAGCGCACCCGCCGGCCGCCGGCGATTGCGGGGTGCTCCAGCAAGCCGCCCTTCGGCAGGAGACCCATCCAGTCTCCTGTGTTCCTTTCAGAACCCACTGGGAAAGCGAACAGCGGACAATGCGTCCGTCGCCATCCGGACCCGGAAGTGGAAGTCCCACACCTATAGATGTTTATGGGTGTACATCTCCTAGAATCCACAGGCAACCTGGCCAGACTTGAAAGGAGTTTTTTGAGAATTGCCATCTCCACACATTTGAGTAGAAGCAGGGTATGGAAGGCCTGACAAAATGCCACAACGGGGAGAAAGATGTAGTCATCCCACTTCAACTTTTATTGTAATATAAATAAGGATTTATTATAATGTAAATCACAAAGCAATTTTATCTTGACAGATATTATATATTGTTAAAAAAAATCTTGATGAATTTAGCAATGCATTTGCTTTTTCTTTGCAACTGCTGTGCAAGTTGGACTTTAGCCCAGAAAAAAAAAAGCAGCCTGCTTGATTTACCAGGAATAGCTTAAATCTCTCTCTACCCCCACATCTTTTAAGAGATCAGAGATGATAAAATACAAGTAGAAAGGATACAGTGCCTGAACTCTGCCCTCCCACTAACTGGGAGTAATGAGACCCTTTATATACAAACATGGTTTCTTTAAAAAAATTAATAGATTAAAGGAGAAAACATGCAAAGGGAATACAATAGGTATAAAGGAAATATAAAAAAATCAAACAACTATGTGGATAACAAAGGATCTAAAACACGGCTGTCAAACTCCCAGCCCATGGGCCAGATGCGTCATGCACTGGCCACGCCCATGCCTGGTTTAGTGAAGGGGGGGAAGTCCTGATATGTCATGTGATGCCGCCGTGACGATGTGAGTTTGACACTCTTGATCTAAAATATCATATGGACTACTAATATCTAGAGTATATTGTACACACAATTCATAATGTAAGATGTCTATCTGCATACAGAAGTGATCCAGAATGTTATGAATATATTACTTAATATATTAAGTATTCTGAACTAAAAATGAAGCTAAAACTGACAAGTTTCCTGCATACAACTTCTTACCCAACCCAAAACATAGGAATGTTATGGGTAGTCCTTGACTTATGACCACAATTGAGTCCAACACTTCTGTTGCCAAGCAAGCCAGTTAAGTCAGTTTTGCCCCATTTTGTGATCTTTCTTGCCACAGTTGTTAAGTGAATCACTGCAGTTAAGTTAGTAACATGGTTGTTAAGTGAATCTGCCTTCCCCATTTACTTTGCTTGTCAGAAGATTGCAAATCTGATCACATGACCCGGGACTCTACACTGTCATAAATATGAGCCAGTTGCTCTGAATTTTGATCACATGACTATGGGGATGCTACAATGATCTTAAGTATGAGAAACAGTCGTAAGTCACTTTTTTCAATGCTGTTTGTAACTTTGTAACTTTGAACAGGCACTAAATGAATGGAAACACAGAATCAACTTTTTAAAATAATTTTGCGCCAGTGTTAGTTGATTGTTTTGGCTTACTAACTTGAGTGTGTGTATATGATTTCTTATGTATGTTATGGCATAGCAAGAGAGCAAGACTAGACTTGAATATATTAAATCTTTGCTTTTTGCTTGCAGTACTGCAGAGAAGCTTAAGAGTACTTAAAAATTTAGAAGTCTAGAAATTAATTAAAGGTTATTATGGTGGAAAACTGCTTCATTTAAGGTGTCAATGCATTGACAGAGTTAAAGGACCATACTATAAAATGTGTCAAATTGGTGCAATTATTGCTTCTTCAAATCCACTTTACAACAGCAATAGGTCCCCCTAGTGGATAAAAATTAAAATAGTTGCTGTCCTACTTCTACATTTATCTTTGCAAAACCACCATAACAACCTTGATTCTTGTATTCAAAATTATCTCCTACTCACAAACTGAACGCATCAGGAGATTTAATTAAGCTTTCTGTGTCATTTTAATAATATAAGGCATGACATGCTATTTCTTTGGGCAGAATTGCCTCATTAAGTGATCATGTCACAAAATCCTCCCGTCCTCAAATATGAAATCCATGTTCTATGTATTTCATAACAGAGCAAAATATTCAATCCATCACAATCCTTTTGCCATCAAGATCACCAAATAGTATAATATAGTTTAAAATAAAATTAAGACAGTGACTACGTATTGGTATAAAAGCACTTGTTCATGTTATAATGGAATTAATATGTGTATTTATGCTAAATATGAATTCTGACATGATTGTGCCTGAAAAAAGAAGCCACTTTCTTTAATTTTGTAATGACCTTGCCTCACAAATTTCTGGATCTGAAGCACATACACAATTTCTTTACCATTTTTATTATTATTCACATATATTCAGTGGTGGAATTCAAATAATTTAACAACCGGTTCTCTGCCCTAATGATTTCTTCCAACAACCAGTTCACCAAACTGCTCAGAAAGTTAGCGACTGGTTCTCCAGAAGTGGTGCGAACTGGCTGAATCTCACCACTGCATATATACAAAAGATATACACTGACGTAGCAAGCATATGTTGCTTTCCTTTGAGAAGTACTGTCCATAGATGATCAAACAATTACTAAGGCTTGCTTCCACTACCAGGGTGCTAAAATTTAGGGAACATTGCTCAGTTGTCATATCTAGAATACCAAAGACCAGGGAAAATGTAGTGATGTGTTCTGGTCATAGCTTCCATTAAAAGCACGTGTATTTAAAGCAAGGCTAATTTCCTGCATCTTTTGGCCTCATTTCAAAGCCCTTTGCATGTGAGAACAGATGGATGGATGGATGGATGGATGGATGGATGGATGGATGGATGGAAGGAAGGAAGGAAGGAAGGAAGGAAGGAAGGAAGGAAGGAAGGAAGGAAGGAAGGAAGGAAGGAAGGAAGGAAGTTGTCTATTTCAGTTCAGTCTCCGCCCATCTTTGACTTTATCATTGCCTAAATGTCCCTTGTCCACCTCTTCAATATTCTACATCTAAAAACTGTGGTTAGCAGGAAATAAATAAATCTGCCCTTAAAATAAACAATTTTTGACGTAAACAGAAATTGCTAATTTTGTGAACTAAGAATAACATCTGAGTGAAAAAGCTAGGGATAAATGAAAACAAGGCAAAGGCATTGCTTATTTGAATACGTGTCAATCTTTCAGCCAATATTCCATGTTCAAGAATGTAGCATGCCTCAAACATAATTAAACATTATAATCATGAAAGTAGGTATCATGTACCACACAATTCAGTCTAAACCTGTTTAACATTTTCTACATACTGCAATTTACCAAAGGATCCTAGCTCTGCCAGAGAATTCAGATTTTTAGTAAAATGTTACTCTTTGCTTATCCTTTGCAACCTTTCTTTTAATATATACTTTAATATGTTCTATATTGTTGAGAAACAAACAAAATTAAATTCATATTCAAGATAAAACAGGTAACAGACCATTTTGTCCTGCATTTCAAATTTGAAGACAACTCAGATTTAGGATAAAGGAAATCTGACTGTTAAATCTGTCTCCTGCTTGATCATGAGAACCTTGTATTTAAAAACCTTATTTTAAAATATATCAATTATGCCCCACATTCCTTAGGAGTGTTTTCTATTGTTTTCATAAGTCATTATTTTTAACTTTTTCAATATCTATTAGTCTCAAAAATCAACACACATCCACACATCCAGATTTAAATCAAGAGATAGTTTGAAATCTTTGACTTTCAGTTCTAGATAGCTTTACAGAACAGTCTCAGATTAGGTAATAAAATAAATATGTAAAGTCATGATCTGGTATGTTGGTAACACAGATCAGAATAAATATTTCACAGAAAACATATATAGTAAATTGTAAGTGGCATTAAATAGTAAGCTCTGTCCTGATATATCATTTTAGTAATTTGTAACAAAAAATATAATTAACATGTTAGTGTACATAATTTGGTTTTGTTCAGCATCTTAAATACCATATTGTACAAAGGAAAAAAATTAATCTTTGAATGTATATTTCTCCCTCCCTCCCTCCCCCTCTCTCTCTCTCTCTGTGTAAGCAATCTTTGACTTATGACTGTCTGGTCTGACTCTGTTCAGAATTACAGCAGCACTGAATGGATTTTTGACCTGTACCCAAAGTTATGGCCACTCCAGTGCCCCCACAATCACATAAACCAAATTCAGATGCTTTGCAATCTGATTATCCTTATGATCAACCACAGGGATACTACAGTGCCCCCCTGCCTATTCCCCTCCCCCCATCTTATTTCACTGGGTCCCACAGGCCTTTAGCCTGCCCTGCTGGGTCCCACCACCTCCTCCTTGCCATCATGGCATGGTTAAGATACCTTTTCTGTACATTGCCTTTGGGAAGAAATAGCAATAGTACTTTGCCTTATATACCACTTCATAGTGTTTTACAGCTCCCTCTAAGCAGTTTACAGAGTAGGATGGAAGAATGAGTCAAACTTGAGCCAGTAAGAATTGAACTGCTGGCAGTTGGCAGAATTAGCCTGTAATACTGCATTCTAACCACTATGCCACCATGGCCAATCCACCTTCCTATTCAGAGGCCACATGGTGCCATCTCAGAAGTTGGCATCATTTTGGAAATGGCTACAATTCTCAAAATCTGAGAATTATGGCAGCTCCCAAAATGATGTCCATTTCCAGGACAGTACCATATTGTAAAGGAAGGTCAGGGGGCAGATCGGATGGTTTTTTCCTGAAGGTGATTGGAGGGTTGGGGGAATCTTAAGAGATTCCCTCAACACATCAAATAATAAAAGAGAAAGTAAAAAAGATATTCCTGAAAATCACAGGTTGCCTTTTGAAAGCAGAATCAGCTGATCTGACCCTTGGCCTTTGTGTAGGATGACATGGTGCTATCCCAGTGGCCAGAAAGAGATGGACTAAAAACACAGCAATGAGGCATTAATCAAAACAGCACAAAAACAGGCATGAAGCACCAGATCCATAGAAGCAAGATCCATAGACAGGATCCAAGGTACACACTGTGCAGAGGCCTCAGAGATAGTCCAACTTAGTAGCAGGAAAATTCCATTAAAATTATGACTAACAACCTAGGTAGGAAGATATGCATTCTGATTAAGAGATTGCACAGAAATATAAACATTTGTGTACTTTTCTAGAACACTAGATCCTTTCTTCAAATTTATTTCAAAACGTCTGTAGAAATGGACAACTGCATTCATAAAAAACACTGCATTAATAAAGGTTAGGATTAACTTATTAAGATTATAAATTTTGTATGATTAGAATTAGTTTTTATATCTCTCCCCCCCCCCCCCCCCAATAATTCAAGGAAGCATTTAGCCTTAATTTTATCCTGCTACTGCTCATGAAAACTGATGACCTATACCCGGGATGGCGAACCTATGGCACGCATGCCACAGGTGCATACAGAGCCATTTGTCAGGGCACGCAAAGCGTTGCCATCACCTGGCTAGCATGCATGCACTGGCCAGCTGAGTTCAGCCTTTTTGAAAGTCATTTTTCGCCCTCCCCAGGCTCCAGAGGCTTTATAGGAGCCTGGGGAGGGCGAAAAGAGCCTCCCCCCCGGAGGCCCTCCTGAAAATCCCTGAAACCTCCGGAAGGCCTCCGAGGGGGGCGGGGGAGGCTGTTTTCGCCCTCCCCAAGCTCCTATAAAACCTCTGGAGCCTGGGGAGGGTGAAAAAAGCATGCAAGAAATGGGGGGGGGAGCGCCTCTCATCCGCGCATATCATGGGGGGAGGGGCGCACATTGCATTATGGGTGCGGCATGCTCACGCATTACCCCCCTGCGCTCCCCCCTTATGGCATGTGTGCCAAAAAAGGTTCACCATCGCTTCCCTATACCTTTTTATTCCCTTTAAAATTCACAAATACTATTGTATCAATAGGTACACAGTTGTAATTAAAATGAAATGAATGTAATGAAATCCACAATTCCACAACCAATTCTTGATTTAGAGAGAACCAGTATATGGTTAAAGTGCTGGACTAGTAGCACGTAATCCCAAATTCTAGTTTCCCCTTAGGTACAAAGGTCAGTTGTGGCCACACTCTAGATTAAATACTCCAACAAAGTTTACAGAATATAAAAAGAAGGCTTTATTAAAATGGGTGTCTGTTAAACTTTTATATAAAACTAAGGCCACAGCTAATGCTAAAATAATGTCAAAAATTTTTATGATTTAATTTAAATATTTTATACAAAGCTATTTTACAAATGAGTACTCAAACAAACATGCTTATTCTAAAATTTAATGATATAAAATAGTAACCTCTCAATACATATACTTTATATTTATTTTGGTCCTTTAACATTTTTTTCCATGGCTCCTGCTATAGATATTAATTGAAATAGAAATGTTGCAGTTCTGAAAACAATCCTTCCTTTTTGCATCAAGTTTGTTTCTTGAAATATTAAACATCACCAGTCATAATAGCAATAAACTCCTCCTGATTGACTGTTAAAAAGAAAAAAAACACTTATGTACCACATTTTGTTCAAAAAAATTTCATTCAAATTAGCATCTCAAACTTATTTCATTCAGTTAAGATATTATCTTTTTATTTTTTCTAAAAAGTAGTAACAATTTGATTTCAACTGGAAATTTCGCAGTGCATCCTTTTAATGGATGGACAGTATTTAATAGTAGAGGGAATCAATTAGTATTAAGAAATTAAAATAACATAACCATCCTAAACACCCCAAATTACTCAGAGACAAGTAATTGGTTTTTATTTTTTAATAAAAATTGTTATGCTATAGTTACACCCATAAGTAATTACCATTAAAGATAGTCCTCGACTTACAACCGTTCATTTAGTGCCTGTTCAAAATTACAACGCATCTGAAAAATATGATTTATGACTGATCTTCACACTTACAACCATGCTACATCCCCATGGTCACATGATCAAAATTCAGATACTTGGCAACTGGTAGTGTCCTGGGGTCATGGAATCCCCTTTTGCGACCTTCTCACTTTTACTTTACTTTTATTTAATTTATAAACCGCACCCTCTCCCCGAAGGGACTCGGGGCGGTGTACAGTCATATTAAAAACACAATATAAATACATATAGATGGAGGAGGCAACATGCAAACTGTACAATAATAATTAAAATTAAAAATTAGAAATACATTAAAATCTACCCCTAAAAAACTACCCCAGAATAAAATAATTGCCAGGAGGATAAAGATGGGACTATAAATGGGCTAGGCCAGCTAATTGGAACAGGTGGGTCTTGAGTTTCTTATGGAAGGAGCGGAGGTCAGTAGTGGTTCTGATATCGGGGGGGAGGTCATTCCAGAGGGTTGGGCCCATCAAAGAAGGCTCTACTCCTGGGCGCCGCCCGTTGGCATTGCTTAGTGGACAGCACCCGGAGGAGTCCCTCCCTGTGGGAGCGAATTGAATCACAAGCAAAATCAATGGAGAAACCAGATTCATTTAACAACTGTTACTAACTTAATAACTGCAGTGATTCACTTAACTGGGGCAAGAAAGATCGTAATACAGGGGGAAACTCACGTAATAATTGTCTGACTTAGCATCAGAAATTTTGGGCTCAATTGTGGTTGTAAGTCTAGGATTACCTGTACAAGCAGCTGCTTTATGACATAATTTTGTTGGCACTTATGCTTTGTTGGTCTTATACTAACACCATCACTTTTAAATTGAGAAGTAAATTTCATGCTTATTTTTCAGTTATTTATAGTATAGCAGAAGTTAATTCCAGTATATTTACTCATTCTACACAAAAGAAGAAAAACAATGGACATGCTATTGCCATCAACATATGCCAAGGAAAATTTCATTTTGAATAGGAAGAAACTACTGCTGTAGAATGTTTTTCTAAATAAACTGGAAGCTTGTAGGATTTGTATTTTTTGGATATTAAATTATTTCTATAGGTCTCATCATGAAAATATTTCAAAGACAGAAAACTGAGTGAACATTTTTTTTTTGCTTCTCTGATCCAAAATTAGAATTATATACATATTCCGAACTTACTTTCTCCATCACCATCCTTATCAAATTCTTCAATCATTGCCCGAAGTTCTTCATCAGTCATGTTTTCCCCGAGTTCTCTAGCTACACGACGCAGATTTCTTAAGCTTATTTTACCTGAATCATCATCATCAAACAATTTAAATGCTTTGAGTATCTCCTCGTGTGGGTCTCTTTCAAGTATCCAGTCTGTCACTAAAATGGAAAAAAATAAAATGTTACATCTTTTACAAAAACATCTTTTATTGTTGGAATTGTATTCTCCACAGAAATAATTTTATTTTTGTTTCATACATCAACTTTATGACTTAATTTAAAAGATGCATTTTTACCATCAACCAAAATCAATCTGTACTTGCATGCACATTGGTTTAGTCTCTAGTAAAAGCAGTAAAATAAATCTATGATTCTTATTACAAGATATAACATGGTGAGAAGTTATATTAAGAACAAATATAAAATATAATATTTTATAATAAAGTACTTTATAATATAAGTTGTGATTAAAGTTACATTTTTCCCATGTTAAGTAAAATAGTAGAAAATATAGCCTGCATTTTGAAATCCTGATGGTTTGTTTTCTCCTGCTTCTCTCCTAATATATTTTTAAAAAGTCTTTGTCAATAGATTAATATTTTAATATCTATTAAAATACATATAAACTTTGATTACCAATTATTGCTTTCTTATCAGTAATTTGCTTAAATTCCATCACCTACCAACTTCATTAAAATCAGCAAAGGAGATTTTCCCACTTCCTTCCCGATCATAATCTTTAAGTATCTTTAATACATCTGCCTTTTTCACATCAAAACCTAAGGCTCTCATTGCCACCTTCAGGAAAAAGACAGAAATACAACATTTCAATTTGGCACATAATAACTTATCTTTGTAAATTAAACTTAGGTAAGAGGTTTTATAGTGAATAGGAAAACCAGAAAAATTTGGGAGAAAAACCATTAATTCATTGTTTTCCAGGGACACAACTATTTATGTTCTAAGTGAAGTTCTTTTCACCTTGGTATCAATAAATTAAATGTGACAAATAATTTAACTGATTAAATACATTTTTCAAATTTGTCACTTTATCTGATTATGTAAGTAATTGATCAGTTCCAGAAGACTAGCAGGAGAGCAAATGTTCTACTCTGAGGAATTTAGCACTTCTGAATTCAGGGATAGGAGAAACCACCTAAATAGTCTTTCTTCTTTCATTTCCTCGGATCTGGAGTCAGTCTAAAGTGGGAGGGTGGGGGGCGATCATGATAGCATTTCCTTCTAACAGGACATCACACATTAATGTAGGTGTTACTGCAACAATTAAGTAAATGCTATTCATGTATCTTAATTAGTTCTCATTCAGATTACTACAATATTATTTACAGCACACCCTGCCAACACTAATATATCCCAGATGTGTGGTCCTCAATCCCCTAAATTTTAAGTAAGAATCAAGGTGGATAGAAATTCTACATTGGTCCTTATATTAGGAAAGTGCCATGTTGGAAAGCACTGCTTTCTATGATTCTACCTTTTGAAAAATGTCTACAATGTCAGCTAGTAATGCAAGCTTGCAATTATTCTTCTGAAAAACGTTTGATGAAATTAACTAAAAAAAAACCAGTGTCCTCCAATATGAACCAATTCAATCTTAAGATATAACCCTATCAGTTACTTAGGAATAAACCATGCTGAAGTCAGAAAGCCATATTTAGTAGCAAATTTATTTAATTTTATATTTCATATAGATTTGAATCTCAATTTAATTTGTGAGAAAGATGACGATACAAATAAGGTGACTCAATATTGGTCCTTATAGTAGGAATCTGTTTCTTTCTAGTGTTTTCTTCACTTTTAAATTTTTTGACTGAAGTAGTATAGAATTGAAATTTGGGTCTGCTCTAGACCTGCCACCACCATCACTTCTCCTAAGATCTTTACTGAATTGTGACTTAGTTGACAAAGCCTTTAGTGTTTTACTTTCTGCCTCTATAAGATATTCTATGGCTTTAAGACTTTATTGTAAATATTGTTCTTGGGCATGTTTTCCTATCTATACTTCAAAAACTCTCCTATCTGTAACTTTTAATTGGGTGATGGGGAAAAACATTTTGAACCAAAATACCTCAGGTGGACCAACTTATAGAATGTGTCCAAAATCCAGGACTCCCATGGAATTGAAATTTAGCAAACTTTATAAAACATTTTATGATATAAAATTATCATAAAGCATTTTATGATATAATACACAATGTGATAAAACATTTCTTGTGATCAACTCTTGATGTTTGACTGTGTTATACAGTTCAACATGGAGTACTTTCAAGGCATCTCTTACATACATCTCTACCTGAATTTTTAAGAACATATTAAAAACATTACAAGCTCTGACATAGTTGAAGATATTGAGGAAATACCTCTGAAATGATCACCCAAGAAATCACAAGTTGTCTAATATGATATTCTAACAGCTTCACTTGCATTCTTACATTCCTAAATTAACATGCAATTAACTACCTTTTGTAGGTGCAATATTGCATATTTCAATAATAAGCCCAGTAATCCAAACTATTTCAAAACAAAGCATTAAACTTTTAACAGAAAATGGATTGCCTTTAGCTCATGATAATCTATTGCATTATCTTTATCAGTGTCGAAAAGTTCAAAGGCATCTTTAATTTCTTGCTTCTGTTCTTCAGTTAATTCTCTTCTCTTTTTTCTTTTGGTTTTTTCAGAAAATTCAGCTCTAAAAAAAGAAAGATAAATGTGTAGCCATTATACAAAAAAAAAATCATTTGTCTTAATTATCAATTAGCAAACAGCGTGTAAATCTAGAACCCATCTAAGTAGATGGATTTTATGGGTTTTTTGATAAATAAGCAAATGTCTCTTCCCATGAGATCTGATTTTATATAATATCTAGTCATAAAATTTATATTTATAATATAAATATCCTTCACCCGAATTACAAACTGTACATATACTCCAAACTCTGAACTCCAGACTCTTAACCTTTCCGATTCACATTTATTTTGTATCTTTTGCATACATTATTTGCGTCTCAATCCTCACTTGCCCTACTACTATGTATGGGCAATATTAATGGCATTACTACTGTAACAGGATGCATGGGAAGTTACCTATAATATAGTGATTATGCTAGTGAGTTTCCTACTTTTTTAATAACTATAAATATCCATTCTCCATCAACATTCAGTACTAAAAAAATCTTTTTGCTAAACCTGTGGATAAACTGCTAATTCTGATGAGATCTAGAACTCCTCATCTCTAATTCACCCCATTCCCCAAATCTATCTCTAATTTCATCACTTGCCACGTGATTGGTTCTACTGTTTAAGATTTTCCCAGACACTTCTTTTAAAACTACTTTTAAATTTTTTCAATTATAACTACCAGCAGTTATAAAGCTGAGGTGTTTTAATGCAAATTGCTACTTTAAAGCCATCAATATTGTAAATTGATTTTTAAAAACGGGGGGGGGAAGGAATTGCAAAATCTGATGGGCAATCATTCTAAGATGAAGATTCCTCTAACTTGTGATAAAGAAACGAGCACATACACTACATTTTTTTTAGCGAAAGCATGGAAACGGTTTACACGGCCTTCTTAAGGAATTTACTTCTCATTTTCCTTCCTAATCTACAACTTCGGGATTTATTTCCCCATCTCCGTACTAACCAAGTCGCCTTAGATTCTCTTTCGAGATTCTAAATCAATTCAGAATACAGGCAGAAATCATTACTCCTGCAATGGGAGGGGCGGGGGGGGAGAGAGAAAATGTGCAGGAAAAACCTCAATACAATAAACACGTGGGGAGAGCGCTCCGCTCAGCTTGTTCCCGCAACTATCGCGCGCTACGGCAGACAAACGTCGCACGCGAGGGGATAACGTTACGTTACCATAGCAACAAGAAGCGAATCGTTACTTGCGCTCTCCTCTCCTTCCGAACGTTTTGTACCCACCTCGTTACCAAATTCATTCTCCCGGTCTCCCACCCCTTGAACCGGACACCAGGCGGGGGGAAAGAGACGTAATTATCTTGTAATTATAGTCAACTAAACCCGAAATTCAGACTCGACAACAGACTTATCTCAAAAGCGGGACGTAAGCCCAAGTCTCTCCGCCAACAATGCCGCTTCCCTCTTCAGATTTCAGCTACAATTGGACGTTACAACGCCTCTTTGTGTGTAGCCCAAAGCGATTGGCTAAGACGCCCGCCAATCAAGCTTCAGGCCTCCCTCCTTGTCTACTATTAGGTTGGAAAAGCGCCAGAAACTACCCAGAAAGCACTGCGAATGCAACGTCTTGGGGGGGGGGGTAAGATAAGGAAGGCAAGGGGTGTGAGCAGTGGTGACGTAGAGGCCCCGCCTCTCCAAATTTGAACGGTTGGAGTTCCTGGAGTCGCTTTTCTATGGACTCTGTCGTTGAGAAAAGTGCCTGATTTAGTTTGTTAGCGTCTCTTTCCGTCTTGAACAATACAGTGGCTTTTTAGGAAGCAGATCTGTACTGTTGTGGAATGATTACTTCAGTTTACATTTAGCAATCGAAGAAACATGCCTGTTTTGGGCATAGTGTATATGCTGTGGTGTGGCTGGAGTGGGTGGTGCGGGGTTATGCTTGTCATACAGCAAGATAAGTATGTCTTGAAAATATTTGGAATTCTGAAGGTCAATAGAAAATAAATGGAAGTGGACAATGAAACTGATACAACTGAGCCCAGTCTAAATTACAAATTAGGTGACTTGCACCAGGGATTAGATTCTAAAAGCAATTGGACTGAGTTGTGTTAAACACATGCACACTTCTATTACGCAACTGTAAAAATCCATGTTATCTTGCCTTTGTTTATTTTACAAGACCATGTTCCAAACTTTCCCTTTGTATAGATTAGATTATCATTAAGTTTTAAGAAGGATTCACGGGGCACCAAGAATCACATGACACGTTTTATGCAAACCTTGCAAATCAGTGTTGTTTACAGGATTTGATACCAAGCAAAATATCACTTGGCATTTGCTACTATTTTATCTTCAGTTCTTTTTCTTTTGAGTTTTCTTTTCAATCTTTTTTTGTGTTTATCTTTTAAACTTTGTACTTTTTAAAAAAAAAATTAGTAATACTAACTATACCAAGCAACTATTTTCTATCTTCCTATATGATTCAGGCATGCAGAGAATACCTAGTTGTTGATTTACCGGGAAAATCCTTTATCATCATCAATTAAATAATCAAAAGTATGCAATCATTTGTACTTCCTAATCAACTACATTAGGAAGGATAATGCAAAATATGAGAAAGGAACAAACTATAAAAACTGCTTTGGGGTCATGAGGTTTGCTGGAGCAGAGATACCATATTAAGGATTTTTATGGTTATGCCAACATGTTGCTGTCACATTCCCAGCCCACTACTTGGGCAGCCCATGATTGCCCTTCCACTTGGAAAGTTGGTATTTTCTTTCTCCCAAGCAAAAGCTTGTCATAAGGGATGATCTAAAATGTCCTGGCAATGAGTATGGGTATGTATAGATATGAATACTCATCCCTAAATTCCAATTGAACTGATAAATCTGATGTAGTAGATAGCATCTCCACATAGTTGCGGAGCAATGGGCGTCCATGGTCATTTGACTTTGGTTATGAGGAATGAGATACTCCATTATTTTCTCTTGTTAAAATCCCAGGAGTTTGATCCCAGCAGTCAATCAGGAATTCTGCTATCTGGTACTTAAGATATGTATACTGTATATTGGGATATAAAAGTGAGAAATATTGAGACACATACATTTAAGTAGGAAGAGGGAAGTAGAAGGAAGAAGTCCTTTCCTGGCAAAAAAACCAACACTGACTTCAGGAAGAAACCTGCAGAAGTACAATGGCATTAAGCACTTTGGTTCAGGATTATTTCAAATCAGCTCAGGCAGATTAGGGGCAGGGTTTATTTGATAGGGCTACTTATCTCTTACACCAAGAGTATTGCATTCCCATGTTCCTGCAGTAATCAGGATGATCTCTAGGTGGCAGTATACTCAACATGGAACATAAATAGTCTTGTTAGGAATAGCCTACCCCAGATGGTAAAAATAAAGGCTAAATAAATAATAAAACAAAGGTTTGAACTCTCAATCCCACCCCACCAAAAATTCAGGAAAGCAGCTGGTGGTTGGTTTTCCAGCCACCAAATCACTGTCCTGAAATTGCCTTAATTAAATTCTTTAAAGATAGCAAAACTTCCCAGCATTATTGCTGAGGTGCAATAATGTAAACTGAGGGCAATACAGTTTATGTTAATATGCTTTCCTCCAATTTAAGGCAGTAGAGAACAGAAAATTTAACATAGACCCCAAGAGCCCATATTAAGTTTGTTAACTGGAGGTTTTATTTAATGATGAAGAACCTATAAAAATGTATGTGACACATACATGCACACACATTGCACATTCTGAGTATGAGTTATTTGGGCCACTCTATTTACATATAACAGAACCATCAAGTTGCCCTTTTAGATATTTAGCTTCTGCCATAAGCAATGCTGTGTGTTTTGTTATTCAAGAGATTTGACTGAATCAACAGTGAAAATTTCTTTTCTCATACTATTATTCCAAACATCCAATGCTGTCTAGAATTGCAGATGTTAAAGACTGATGTAAAATGCTGTGACTGAGAGCTATATTAATTGAAGCACAGTTGACCCTTATAATGTCCCAAATCCATACCTTATATGAGGTACGTGCTCTGTCAAGAACGGTAATATTTTTCAAATGAAAAAAATTGGAATTATTTATTTCAACATGGTCGAGCTTGTGCATTTCTTAACACTTCTACATCTCTTAAAGATGTCCTACGTCTCTTAAAGATGCTGCAATTCTTTAATACTTTTTAGCGTTGTCCAGTCATAGCATTATTTTGATTTCAATTTTCTATGTATGTAAATACAATTTTAGAAAATCATAGTTAATGTGATACCGAACTATATTCCTAAAACATGGAATCTGTCATCTTGTGAAGAGCTTTGGCTTTGTAAATGTTGGGGCACAACCAAGAGGACAATTTTATAGAATTGGAAAGAAGCTTACTCTCTTAATTTTAGGAAATTCCTTCCAGGATAGGAGTATATCATTTATTTTTGTAATGTCTCTGTAGTCTGGAAAGGATAAATGAAAATGGGGAAAAAACATTTAAATTTCAACAGCAATTTAACAAATGTTAATCTTTTATTTTGCCACACTTGAAGACAACATTGCAGCCTATCTTACCACTTGTGTATATACAACTGCACCAGCAGATGGCAGCATAAAACAAATTGTTCAGCACACATTCAACAGACTGGAATTCTGAAATCTCAATGATTTCACCCTGCTTAGTCTTTAGTAAGATTATTTGCTTTCATGGTGGCAATAAACATATATACCACTCAATTTTTATATAATTTTTGAGAACCAAGTTTTAACATTGATCTAGAACAAATGGACAAAACCATATATTCATTTTAATATGACTTCAGCATAAGAAAAATTCCAACCCCAGCCCCTTTCATATATTTGGTTAAGCTCCTGAACCTCAAATACCGTATTTTTCGGAGTATAAGGCGCACCTAGCTTTTGGGGAGAAAAACAAGGGGAAATAAATATGTCTCTGCCTTCCAGCAATTTGCCTACTTGCACTAAACAGCAAACAGTACAGAAGACATACACTGTTTGTGGTATTACATTTCAGACTATACTTGTACAGATGCTGTTAAAATTGATGCGGCTTTCTGGAAGTATACATTATTCTCTGCTATTTAAAAGAAGTTACAATAACACTGGGCCTCTTCAGATCAAGCATTTATTTTAAAAAGCTTCATTTTGTTAAGTTGTCTAGAACAATAATAAAGCAGTCTTTAAAAAATAAGTTTAATAATTTGAACATTCTATAGGCATTTATAGTTATTGACTTATGGTACCTCCTTGCAGCAAACAGCCTATTTCAGTTTAGCCTGATTAGAAGAAGAAAAAAATCTGCCTCTGGCTCCCAGCAATTTGCCCCTTGCAGCAAACAGCAGACAACCTGTTTCAGTTTAGCCTGATTAGAAGAAAAAAATATGCCTCTGACTCCCAGCAATTTGCCTCATTGCAGCAAACAGCAAGTTTCACTTTCAATTTCAGCACCCGCCTCCCATGGATTGCCATAGCCTATTGCCGTCTCTGCAAGCCACATTTTCTTGGTTTGCTGCAAGGAGGTAAATTGCTGGGAGGCAGAGGGCAAAGGGTGGGGGCTGGTGGGTGGGCAGGGCTACATTCAGTGTATAAGACACATCCCAATTTTCACCCTCTTTTAGGGGCAGAAAACGTGTGTCTTATACTCTGAAAAACACAGTACTTCATCACAGTCAAATTAATATATAGATTATGCACCTTGTGTTGATTAAGAGGCATCCTCAGTATTTAGAATGGTTATCAAAAAGATAACACAGAAGATATTTAAAAAATATTAAATATTTTTAGATTAGGTTTTTTTTTATAAAACTCAATCAGTTCAAAAGAACTAAGATTTGGTGCAAAATAACATTGTACTTAAAATTTTGATTCTGAAAACCCCTATATTTATATCATCATGAAATGAAAAGTTAAGCCATAATTTTTAAAAAGGAGACAACGTGCAGTTGATTATACTAGCTTAATTTCATTAATTGTGTAATGCACACTCAAAAATTTGGGATGAAAACAATTTTGTAATAATGAACTAAAAAGAAAATCAAGATTGAAAAATGGGTAGTTACTGTAGTTAATACACTTATAACAAATGTAAAAAGGCCATGTCTAAAACAGCAGCAAGATATGTAAGTCTTACAGAACAACATAATTCTGACAATGATACAAATGATATCACTATAAAGAATAGCAGAATTTTGAAGAATCCAAGAAAGTTTCATTCTTAGTTACTGTATGGACAGATTTTTTGTGTGTGGTGATTTGGGGGGGGGGGGGGGGAACATTATGGAAATATTTACCAATTGCTTCATCTCTCTCTTTTGACTTTGCAAGCTAACTGTGTCCCTGGGGATTCTGCCACTTATTTCAATTTGTAAAAATGCAGAAAGCAATTTTGGAGATGGTAATTGTTATGTTCAAGCTATCATCCCCACTCCATCTCCAAAATGCTGATTGTTTATACACCTATTGTTCCGCTTACCTCCTAAGGGAAATACACATTTTCCTCTCATTCAAAAGGAAAGGAATAAATCAAAAAGGAAAAAAAGGAAAACTTATGGGAGATGTATTTTGTGTCATTATTTTATTATCAATATCAATGATAAACAATATAACTTTTCTTAAAACCAGTACCATTAGTAAATTTTTATTAGTATGGTGCATTACAAGTTTTAAAAATTGTTTTAAACCATACATTACAGCAATATTCATGACCCAGTTAAATAATATCTCTTAAAGTGATATCATATCAACACAGCTGAATTTCAAATAACTATTTCAACTTGAGTTTTTAAACTGTGAAAACCAGATAAATACAGAATCCCTTAGTGGTTTCAAACTTTTTTTTACGAATAATAGTAAAGGTATGATCAGTATCATTTTTAAAAATGTTTTTTTTCAAAATTAAACTTTATAATATAAAAATATTTAAAACAACAGATCAAATTCTATAGCATTCTCTCTCAGGGATAATATTTTACTAACCAATAATAATCATAAATTGAACTGTGATCCAGTCCTAGGTTGAAACTCGAATAAAGCCACAATTCAGTACTCACTAGGAATAAAATCTCACTGAATTGAGTAGTATTTATATTACAGTAAGGAAGGTACCTCCAATCTGAATATTTCTCCCATTAAATGTAATTATTAGCTTCAGTAGATAAGTTTACTCTGTGATATCTAATCAGATTGAAAAAAGACAGAGATTTTCTTTAAAATCAGCAAATTTTGTAATTTGCTGATTTTGTAAATTTTGTAATTAGAAAGCAAACAGCTACAAATTTTGTAGCTGTTTGCTTGCTAACTTACTAAACTAATGGAAAAGCTTCAGATCAGTCCTTTGCCACAAGTCTGATAATTGAAGGATTTCTTACACTGAAATACTTTCATAGTGAAAAATCAACACTTTGGTAAAATAACTTTCAAGACACTGTCAATGGGCAAAGGAAGAGGAAGGGACAGAAAGTCAAAAGAAGAGGATTCTTTTATCTATGGAAAAAACTGTTAATGCCTCAGCAGTATTTCATAACAAAATCAGTTTGTAATGGTCCAGGCCAAAAAGTCAACCATTCTGTAGCAGAAATAAACAAGGCACTATAAACTCACATGGATTCCAAGATGGTTGAAAATCTTGATTAAGCAGGAATCAGATTAATTTAGATTGTGCTTAATACTGCAGCTGATACTGTGCTTAACTGTATTCAACTCGAAGAAGAAATCTGGTCAAAAAGGAAATGACTATGAGTACATAATATGGCAACATGCTCCTAACCTTTGGACCACAATTGTGTGGCTCCTCAGTGAAGATTACCCAGTTTCCATAGCATACAAGCAGCATTTGCTCATTTGTGATTATACTGCTACATACCTTTTCCCTATTTTTCAAAGGTATTGAATTAATAGTTTTTCTTAGTACAGGCAGCAATTCCAGTGTTAATTGCCAAAATGATGCAGTATTTTATAACAGGAAATAGGCACTATTAACTTTTAAAGAATTGTACTTTCATAGGATACCAAGTGCTGGAACACTGTGGTATTAAGAATCAAAGTGCTGCTTTGATCTTGGGGAAATATTGTGCAATAGAATTCAAAAAGAAGAAAAAAAGTGCAATGGCCACAATATTCAAATTCTGATGCAAGATACAAGTTCTGCATCCAAACAAGAGACTAGTAATATCTTAGAAAATAACAACTGGCAGAAATGTTTATTAGGCTGGTTGAAAAAAAGCACAATGCAAATTGTGGAAAAGAAAGAAAAAAAAACTGAAAAGAGAAAAACGAAGAATAATAACTGAAGTGTGAAAACTTAGTCTGACTCAAGTAATGTGCACTTGATACAACCTACCACCCAATATCAATTTGCTAGTTTTATATTTTGTTTACAACTGTTGTTTAATCAGCAGCTCACACTTACTGAAGTGTTTCTGCAACTGTGGTATTACAGGAATTAAGAATCTTGAATTATAGGTGCGTGTTTTACTTAAAAATGATTATACACTCACACTTACAGCATTAGTTATATTTGAAAAGCAAGCAATATACTTAAAATATTAAATGGCATTTCATTTGTTTTAAAACCAATATCTAAATGCAACACAATTCAAGAACAACATTAACATAGAACAATATTTGATATGAACATTTGGTATTCAGTTTACATTCATCCCATACAATAAAAATTACTTAGGTACTTAGTGCATTCAACATGACAGTGGAATGTTCTAATAGCCCCTTCTTCTCACAACCCTTGCTTCTGTATTTCAGCCATTTAAAATATGTTTTCAACATAACTCCTAACTGAAGGCTGCATTACAAAGTTTGACAAAAGGGCAAAACTTTTATTTTAACGATATGTTTCAAAATGGTTCAAAATACAAAATAACTTATTTAGAACATCTGTCAAATAGCATTCAACATATGTGCAAACTCGCCTTTTAAAAGAGACAAAAAAGATGAGTAGCTTTGGCACAGCTACTGGTATGTATATTGGCATTTTTAAAATATAAATTAATTAGATAAAAATAAGCATCTTCATGGCTATGAAGTTAAGACTATGAAGTTGTTCTAGAATTTGTTGCACGAAGTGCTAGGCTTGCAACTGATCTCATCGCACACATAGAAATCTTGTGACAAACCCCAGCATTTGATATATAGTTGGAAGCTAAACGATACAGTCGTTCAGATCCAAATGTGTTAAAATGCCCTGGAAGGACTTTCTCCACAAGGCCCCTATTGACTAAGTCTATTAATCGCTGGCAGGTTGTAACGTAGTCATTTATCCGGCTGTAGGGAAGCCAGTCAATCATTGAGCCATCATACACAACATCCCCACTGAAAAGAATCTTCCGTTCTCTGTCATGCAAACAAATGCTTCCTCTCGAATGGCCAGGCATGTGCATGACAGTGAGCTGTCTATCACCAAGGCTGATCACATCCCCTAAAACAAGAAACAAAATTTTATGCACAAAACAATTTTTAAAAATGCAACCTTAAATTTTCTGTTACAAACTCATGCATTAAAACTGTAACTGTAACCAAACGATGCAGAAAAACATATATTACTCTTTCCCCCTCCCCTTGACAAAGATGAAAGCCCACACATGGTAGGAAGGATTCTGTGAGCATGACTACTTACCTTAGTTTAGGGTTCAGTGCAGGGGGATAGTAAAACTATGAAGAAGAAAAACTGATTTTTAAAGGTATTTTCCAGTCACATCTGCAGATCAGCACCAACATGGCCAAGCTATCATCTATTTTCATGTTTCATAATTTTAAGACAGTCTGATTCTCATGATTTCTATGAGTTCTATTAGACTGGGCAGCTTGTACTTTTCCTAGATCTGCTCTTTTCCATTACCTTCAACTGACAGCCAATTGCCTCTAGCTGCACTCTCCTTTATTCATTAGAAAAGAAAAGAAAACAACTGTCAACTTGAAGCCTATCTCTCTCAGAACCCATAAGTAAGAAATCTACAATTGACTGAAGCTCAAATCACAATAGTAACATCTGGCTTGTGGTCTACAATATTTAGTTGCATCAGTTCACTCAGTATTACTCACAAAACACAAAGTTTATCGAACATAAGAAGCAAATTATCTGGATTCCTTTCAATGAAGATATAGGCCTGGGTATAGAATTAAAATTTGATAATCCCTAAGAAGGCTGGGATGGAAGGTGTTTAATTATACTAGTCCTGCTGGATTTGTGAGTGGCCTTCAATACTCTATATCATGATATCTCCCTGCAATTATTGTAAGCGTTTAGACATTTTGCTATGAGAATTATTGGACATACTGTATTCTTGATTGGTCAGTTCCCACAGTGGTAGTGGTGTAAGTCAGGACCTTGGCTTCTGGATTGCTGCACAGCTCAGCTGCCTTACACCTATAATTTAACATCTACCTGAAGCCCCTGGGAGAGATCATCTCCAAAATGAAGTGAAATATTATCAAATAGGCTGATGATGTTCAATTACATATTTTCCATCTGAATCTGGGCAACATACACTATATTGCCAAAAGTATTCGCTCACCCATCCACATAATCGGAAGAAGTTGTGAGCGAATACTTTTGGCAATATAGTGTATATGGTGAAGGTCCTAATTCAGTGATTGGACGTTGTTAGGATATGGATATAAGAAATAATTTGAACTGAATTCTATCAAGACACTGTGGACTTAGAAGATGACTTTGTCTATTTTACTTTGTTCAACTTTGTTCCTGGATATGATTAATATTTTCCCATATGGAAATTATCTATAATTTGCGGCTCAACATGGAATGACACTCCTACTTGAACAGAAAATGGAGACCCAGCGAGACAGTCAGTTACAGTGGCTAGGCGTAGAGTAGACTTATTTAATTCAGGCGGCTTTATTCACAATTATTTATGAACCCCGAAGGTGGATTTTTGTTATGTAAAATATATGGAATTGCCCTTGTAGATCATTTTGAAGCTTCACATGGTACAATATGCAACAACCCAACTAGTTAGCTGCATTCAGGTTCATTCATGTATTATCACTACTACAGGCTGGACTGGCTGCCAATGAGTTTCAAAATGCAATCCAATATGCTGATTGTCATTCTTAAATCTCTAAATGGCTCAGGGACTGAGTACTATGTTACTACAACCTGAGTTGAATCCATTAATCCTATAAGACCTGGGAATGAGGACTTTCTAGGGTCCTGTCACCAAGAGAATGCCCTCTTTACAGAACCTAGACCAAGTGATGTTCTCCTTCCTTTATAATATCCACATCACATCAGAAAAAATATTTAAATCCAAGTAAGATCTTGCTAGTGCCAAATGGTGATGCATCAGATGGACTATTTATTGTTTATTGAGTGATTTAAAAAAATCTTGTTACATTTCAAGCAACTTGGTATCTCTGGAAATGGAATAACATATGAATTTATGTATAATAAAGAACTAAAACTACTGTTTAGTATACAAATATACTACACAATATAGCATATCTTTCATTATTCACATCTGTCAGTAGCAATAGTGGACATTGGCTATGGTAGGGGTCTGATAAAGGATGAAAAACACAAAAGAGGGCAATGAAGCCTCATCAATTAGATTTCATATTCACTTGATTATGTATATTTTAGCAATTCAGAAAATTACTAAGTAATCATTTTGACATTTAATAAGCTAAAACTACTGGCTGCTTGAACTAATTTCACAAGATTTCTAAGTCATTTGTTCTTAATCTCAGAAAATATTTTTCCTCAAAGTGGAAGTTACAATCACAAGGCTTTATTGTGGCTAGTACAAAGGGATGTATATTACATAGGTATATGTGTATTAAGACTGATTATTTTTATTTAGTTTATGAATTATTTATATTTTCTCCTATCTATTCTATCCTTTCTCTCTGATAAACCAATATATTTAAAGTATTTGGTATCATATAATAATATACAAAGAGAAATTTATTATTAAAGGTAGATAATTTATCATGCCTCTTTCTCAACAGAAAATACTTTGAACAGGGAAAATAAAGTTTCTAAATGAGTTTCTTTCTGGCCATTTTTAGATATATTGCAGTTTTCAGTACACAAGCATTGAAAACTACGTAATACCATTTGCAAGTAGACTCAGAGTCTAATGTTACAACTGTGGACATTAATTCTTTATAAAACATGGATTATGTAGGTGGAAATTAAATTCTGAGTTGGAAACTCTGTCTCCTTCCTCTTCCCCTTAATACTGGCTTTAATTCTATTACCCTACCTTAAACCAGAGATCTTCATTGTATCCAAAATACATTACTGTATTGAATCAGTCAACTTACTGACTAAGATATTAAATCACAATCTACAGTATTTTATCGCGTTCATATGCCATAATTTAGAAATTTGGAAATTCACATCCTATCACTATGCATTTCTTCTTGTGTAAGCTGTTCTATGGGTGTTTCAGAGGAGCTACTGAGGTTCGATATAAAATGAGTAGTTATATAAATGTTATAAACAAATATATGAATAAATAAGTGTGCATCACCGGGAAATGTAAGCAGACAGATTGTGAATGCATATGTCCCTCTAATCTTAATGAAATGACTTTTGTATCTGTGTTTTTCTTGCAATGCTTTTATTGGCTGACTCACCATCTTTGAGAATGCCATCTTCCCAGAAAAGATATGATATATACTTTCAACTATTAAATCATAAGATGTTTTGTATACTTTCAATTTTAATGAACTCCCATAAAAAATCAAGATGGCAAAATTACTTCATTATACATAGTGGTAACCAGCAGCTTGCTGTACCCCTGACCATAAATTTATTATACATTTTAATGTTCAATTAACAAGAATGGTCAACAAATCCATTGATATTACTTTGGATGTACTTACATTTCACAGATATTCACAGATATTCAAGTCTTCCCAAGATATTTGTGTATATATGTAAAAGCTAAAGTGTGCACAAAGTGGAAACAAAGTTATGTACCCCACCATTGAATTACTTCTCTTTCTTCAAATATGGTACGAAACGGTTTAAAATTAGTGTGTGCCCTGAGATAATTTTAATAATGCATTGTAGTGTTCAGATGCATGAATCTGTTTATACTTATTGTACTGATGCTCTATGCAGATGTTTGTTTATACATGAAAACACTAAAACAGTAATAGTCTAAAATGTCCTTGAGCCTACTTCCACTATCTCTAGGATTCTCGAATGGCCCTCAAATATTCAATGACTATATCTGAAAAGAAATTCTAAGTAAAAATGAAGATGCAATAGTTTTTTTTTAGAATAGCCCATAGTTGCATTTACTTATACTTTTGAACAATCACATCTGTGTAAGATTGCCTACACTTGTTAAAATAGCAATCATGGATATATTAACATAACTCAAACATTAAAAGCATGGAAATTTGTAGGATGAAAAGAAAGGGGGGGGGGAATAGAGGAATGTAAAGCCCAGTCTAGCACAATACCAATGAAGAAGAAAAATAACAGCTCCCAAAAGAAACCAGCATGGCTGCATAAAGAACTATCTGACAAATTGAAAGACAAAAAAGAGAAGTATAAAAAAGGGAAAGAGGGAAACATAACTAAGGCAGAATATCAGCAAATAGCCCGAGCCTGTAAAGATGAAGTGAGGAAAGCTAAAACTCAGTGAAGAAAGGCTTGCCACAAAAGTAAAAAATAACAAAAAAAGCTTCTTCTAACATGTTAAAAACAAGAAAAAAGTTAAGGAAACAATTGGTCCATTGCTAGGAGAAAGTGGCAAGAAGGTTACAAGCAACAGGTAGAAAGCAGAGCTATTTAACTCATTTTTTGCATCTGTCTTTACACAAAGGGATAAAACAGTCCAACTTATCCAAAACAGCACCACAAAAATCAGATTAGGAACACAAGTTGAAATAGGGAAGAAAATGGTAAGTGAGCACCTGTCTACCCTAGACGAGTTCAAATCACAAGGACCGGATGGATTACATCCCAGGGTTCTGAAGGAACTGGCAGACGAGATCTCAGAACCACTGAACTATATCTTTCAGAGATCCTGGAGCACCGGGGAACTACCAGAGGACTGGAAAAGAGCTGATGTGGTTCCCATCTTCAAAAAAGGGAAAAAAAATAGATCCAGGAAACTACAGACCTATCAGCCTAACCTCAATACCAGGAAAGATTCCTGAGAAGATAATCAAGCAACGAATTAGCGAACACCTAGAAGTAAACAAAGTAATAGCCAAAAGCCAACATGGGTTTGTCAAAAACAGATCATGCCAGACTAATCTTATTGCATTCTTTGACAGTGACAAAATTAGTGGACCAGAGGAATGCCGTCGATATAGTTTACTTGGACTTCAGTAAGGCATTTGATAAGGTAGACCATAACCTACTACTAGATAAAGTAGAAGAATGTGGGTTGGACAGCATCACCGCCAGATGGATTGGTAACTAGCTGACAAACCACACTCAACGTGTAGTCCTCAATGGAACTGCATCTACATAGAGGGAAGTATGCAGTGGAGTACCCCAAGGCTCTTTTTTAGGCCCAGTACTCTTCAACATCTTCATCAATGATTTGGATGAGGGAATAAATGGGGAACTCATCAAATTTGCAGATGACACCAAGCTGGAAGGAATAGCCAACACTCCAGAAGATAGGCTAAAGATACAGAAGGATGTTGACAAACTTAAACATTGGGCACTATCTAATAAAATGAAATTCAATGGTGAAAAGAGTAAGGTTCTACATTTAGGCAAGAAAAACGAAATGCACAGGTACAGTACATGTGGTACCTTGCTCAATAGTAGTAAATGTGAGAAGGATCTTGGAGTCCTAGTGGACAACCATTTAAATATGAGCCAGCAGTGTGCAGCAGCTGCCAAAAAAGCCAACACAGTTCTAGGCTGCATAAACAGAGAGATAGAATCGAGATCACGTGAAGTGCTAATACCACTTTATAATGCCTTGGTAAGGCCACACTTGGAATGCTGCATTCAGTTGTGGTCGCCACGATGTAGAAAAGATGTGGAGACTCTAGAAAGAGTGCAGAGAAGAGCAACAAAGATGATTAGGGGACTGGAGACTAAAACATATGAAGAACGGTTGCAGGAACTGGGTATGTCTAGTTTAATGAAAAGAAGGACTAGGGGAGACATGATAGCAGTGTTCCAATATCTCAGGGGTTGCCACAAAGAGGGAGTCAAGCTATTCTCCAAAGCACCTGAGGGTAGAACAAGACGCAATGGGTGGAAACTAATCAAGGAGAGAAGCAACTTAGAACTGAAGAGAAATTTCCTGACAGTTAGAACAATTAATCAGTGGAACAGCTTGCCTCCAGAAGTTGTGAATGCCCCAACACTGGAAGTCTTTAAGAAGATGCTGGATAGCCATTTGTCTGAAACGGTATAGGGTTTCCTGCCTAAGTAGGGGGTTGGACTAGAAGACCTCCAAGGTCCCTTCCAACTCTGCTATTGTGTTGTATTGTATTATTACTCTATGATGACGACTCAAATTCCACCATGTAGATACAGGTAGTCCTTGATTTACAACAGTTTGTTTAATGACCAAAGTTACAAGGGCACTGAAAAAAGCGACGTGTGACCAATTTTGCACACTTACAACCTTTCCAGCATTCCCACAATCATGTGATCAAAATTCAGATGCAACTGGTTCATATTTGACTTTGCTGTATCTCAAGATCATGTCATCATTTCTGACAAGCAAAGTCCCTGGGGAAGCCAGATTCACTTAAAAACTAGGTTGCTAACTTATCAACTGCAATGATTCACTTAAACAACTGAGGCAAGAAATAAAATGGGGCAAAATTCACTTAACAAATGTCTGACTTAACAACAGAACTTTTGGGCTCAATTGTGGGTGTTGGGACTACCTGTACTTGGATGTGACCTTGTGATAAATATATAAAGGGAGAGGGTTAGTATCACGTTACAACATACATTCATAATTTTGGCATCATCATAATTAAAAACAGATGCCTATGATTACAAATGCACTGGTAGCAGTAATTTAGGCAAAATAAAGATGTTTCTAAGTCAATTACAAGTAAATGGTTGCAGGTTCATGGCAGAGCACTTATGCTCAGACAGAGATATGCATATTAAGCCACAAGCCATATCTAGTACTCCTGGGAAAGACTCAAGATAAAAACCTTTTGGAACAACTGTTAGTAGCAAGATAAAAATGAGAAAGATGGATCAATGATATAATGCAGTTTTCTTCAATTTTTCATTAAATATAATTAATGGGGTTACAAATAATAAAATACTCTCAAAAAACCATAAGATTTTTGCTCCCAAATTCCAGAACTTTTCATAATCCCTGAAAAATTAATCTGGCCAGAGATAAATAGAAATGTAGCTAGGGGCATATTAAAAGTGAAATCTAAAATAATAGGTGTAATGAAGCAAGTGAAAATAATATAATTTGGATTAGTTTTTCGTGTCTCTTTTATAAATTAGATATTAAACATATGGATTGAACTGTTACTGTAGTGTTTTGGGTTGTAATATGTGAAATACTTAATTGGAGGAAACCTGCATTAGATGTTACTCCTAGGTTATAATCTGTGGATAATATTAAAGGGTTTTGGTTGCATTTTCTTAAATATAAACAGCTAGTCCAAAATGTTGATAGAATTGCAGAGTGGACAGAGACTGAAAAAGATGCTGGGGAAAAAATCTCACAAAACGTTTTACACACACACTCATACACACACAATACAGCACAAATATTTGATAGATAAATGTTGAAAACCCATTGTTCCTAGCACTGTTACTACTTGGCAAAATTGTATTCCTGGCTGATAAGCTCTGATATGTTTATTTATTCTTTGTTTCACCCCACAGCAAGGATGCCCTAGAGAAGCACAAAATACTAAGAGTCTTAGTGAAATACTCTACCATGTACTTTGTATACCCCCCATTCTTCAGCAGATGCTCAGGATGTCCCCACCCTACCCTTTCTTTCAGACTCTGACAGTGCACATTCATGTTTGTATGACCTTTAAGAGGCAGACACAAAATTTCAATGGCCTGTGTGCATAGATTTTACAAAGATGCTCTCTACCTGTCTTTTCAGAGATACATTTTTAACACCACAAAGATAATTTCAACATCATGGATGAAAGATGTATTTAGCTCCCTTTTTTTTCTTTAAGTAACCAATAACACTGCTCTGTTTTGATGGTCCCGTCTATAATCTCCTTTTAAAATATATAAAAGTACAGGGATCACATAATGCTGTGTTTTTCATTCCCATTCCACTTCCACGTTTTCCTTCTCTTTTCTTCATATATCTATTTCATAGTGATTTCAAATCCTGGGAGAATTCTTCCCCCCTTTGCAATACCCAAAGAACAGAAGCTATAAACACAGACTACTAGCGTTATTATTTCCCTGCATCACCAGAAATTCCCTTCCTTTTATACTTTGCCACTGAAGTGGCATAATTCACCTCTCCCATGCCTTATTAATTCTGCATTCTAGACCAAGGAACGTTGGGGTTCAAAATCCATCTGCCTCCATCGCTGAACCTTTATGAATTAGTGCCTTCACTCCATGCACTGCACACAAAAAACCAGAACTTTCCGTTTTCATGTCACCCTCTCACATGGCTCCAGACAATACCCTTGCATTTTTTGGTAGGCAAATGATAATACCCACTATTTATTTTCAGTAACAGAAAAGTTGCTGGACTCAAACAGCCCCTCCTTTCTGTACAAATAATCCGCTTCAGCAGGAACCCAGTAGGCATGTGCAATACAGAAATAATGCTGGGGATACTCAACCCTGCCTGGTGTAACCCCGTCCAATTTACTATGACCTATCAGATATTAAAGAAAGCCAAATGCTGCAGGTGGCTAGAGACTCTTTCTCGCAGGATGTCTTTTTGAAGTATATTACTTCAAAGGGGGAAAGAAAATGATTTTAAAAAATACCCCTCCAAATGTATTATATTGCATGCAAGAAATCACTCAGCCTAGTGTTTAAAGAAATAATTAATCTTTGTAATCACTACATTGGCGTCCTTTTATGAATTGGATCGGAAAGCAGCTCATTAAAAGAAAGCGTTCATCAATTCAAGGCTGTACACCTGGTTACAACCGCTCGGCTCGGTACGGGTGTGGGAGCTGCCTGCCCTGCTCCAGAAAGGCGCCTCCAGAATGAGATGAGGGTCTCCCTTGCCAGCCCACTACCCTCTCCCTCCCCTTTCCCGCTCTTACCCTCCTGCAAGACGTGCGTCGGCTGGACGGGTCGCACTCGAAACTGCCTGGCCCTCCAGCCGGGGCTGGGCTGCCTCACCACCTCGCTGTCCGAGAGCCAAGTGACGGTCTCGTAGTTATCGCCGCGGCGCAGGGCTGGGGCCTCGGCGCTGTGCACGGCTACCTCTTCGAACTGGTGCAGTCCGCCCGAGTGGTCGAAGTGCACATGGGTGGCGATGGCTAGCAACGGCCGCCGCCGCCGCCCACCGCTTGCGGGTTCCTTCTCTGCTTCGCCGAGACCGGCTCCCTCCTGGTCACCCTGGGCCGGGTCGGGATCCAAAAGCCCAGCCAAGTGAAGGTAGTCGGGGAGGCTGCGCAGCCCCAGCCCCGTGTCGATCACCACGTCCCGCTGGGAGCCGCGCACCAGCCAGATATTGGCCCGGTTGCCCGACTCGTAGAAACGCTCTTGGATCCAGTAGATGCCTCCGCCCAGAGACTTATGCGCGAACCACTCCAGCGCCGACATCACCGACGGTCGCCAAACGAAACGCTGCGGCCACACGACCCCGACTCCTGCCTGCGGTGTTTGTAGCTAGGATCGCGTGTCGCGAACGTCCCGGACGCGTCGCTTAGACGAGGAGGGCGGATCCAGCAGGAGGAGCTGGAGGCGGGGACTGAATCACCAGCTCCTCAGCGTAACCCGTCTCGGCTTATCGGGTGGTCCCCTACCCGGCTCTTTCCCACTGCAGTAACGCGTCAGACGGAAGGAAGGGGGAGAGGGGTGAGGGTTTGCCTTGGAAGGGGATGCGGTTGCACGTGGGGATTGCCTGCGAGACTGAAGATGCGGCTACACGACAGCTGATACAGCAAAAGCGCTCCGAGTTGTGCGAAAGAAAATGCCAGGTCCTTTCACTTGTGTTTCCTAAGTACAGTATTTAGGAAGGGGGATCTGGGTAAAAAAACTGGTGCTTGAACTCGTGGATTTTCTGCATTTCGTAGGATTTTTAGATGGGATCCGCAAGAAACTATTCGTCTGTGTCCTTTCAGATCCCCTGTCTCATGCTGTGTTTGGTGGGATATAAAGAACCCAGTCCTTGTCCCTCAATTAAGCATTGCATCCCTTGAGCTCAGAAACCGCAATAAATGCAATACTATATGGATTTTAAAGAGCCCTCCATTGCCCACCTCTGATTAAATTCAGTACTTCCCCTTAAAACAAGGACTGACAGAGAAATTAACGTTTACTACTGTCCTACAGATCTTAGATACTGTTGCACAACTCTGTGTTGAAAAGGAATTACTATCAAGATAAAAAATAAAAGGCACATAAAACTGGCTGGAGCGATCCAGCATTTTACTAAACACTAGAAAGAGCCAGTCTTGTTAGTTAAAATACCAGGCTAGAAACCAGAATGTGAGTTCTAGCCCCACCTTAGATACTGTAAGGAGAATGCCCCCCCCTTTAAATATACTGTAAGAAAGCCCCCATATTAGCAAAGAAATGCCCCCCACCCCAACTCCTGGAAAAGGCTTCCCTGAAGTAAAACCATTCAAGCAGCTGACCCTTGTGAATGGATATTTCGTTTCAAAAACTATTCCATTCATAAACAAAACGCCTTCAGCTACAGCCTCCACAGTAGGCTGAAATTGATCAATTAAAAAAGCAGACAGACAAAAGACACCTAAAATCTATATTCCCCACCCAGCTCCAATGACAGGGCATGACTTCCCAGCCACAATAGGAGTCAGGCAACACTAATTAGAATACTAAAAGGGCACACTCATGTACAAATTAGAGTACATTTCACAATGATCCTGGGCATCTAAATCACACAGCCCTAAAACCACATAAAAACCCATCCACTCAGCAGACTGTTTTGTCAGCTATCCCATAAAGAATTGCTGATTGCTACATCACTTCACATCTGATTTCTAATAAATGGACATCTCCTTTCCTATAGCCTGCTTCCAATTAATTTTTCCAGCATCTTTCTCCTGCCTTGGAACCGCATCAGATTTTACTTCCAACAATACAAAGCCAGCGGGATGACCTTGGGCCAGTCAATTTATCTTAACCCTACGATGGAAGTAATGGCAACCACTTCTGAAATGGCAGGAAAGTTGCCAGGAGTTAACCCTGACTCAAAGGCATGTGCACACACATGCACATGTACAAAAGATAGGTCGATAAAATTGGCAGTGCAAAGGGACATCATCAGTTGTCTCTATCAGTTATCACAATAGCGACTTGCATCTTTTAAGAGGAGAGTTTTATTAAATCTTTACTGAATGGACTGCAAGCCAGAGTAAAGGAATTTAAATGGGCAGGGACTATATTAGTGTCGATCTGTCTATTTGCTTTTCTGTATAATTTAGGCAGCTGCCTATCTGAACCTTGTGAATTTAGCAAAATACATAAAACATAGGAAATCATAGAAACACTACAGCGTAAATGAGGACTATAAAAACTATCTCTTAATCAACATTCCATACATTTTGGTGTGGCCCCACTGCCTGGGAAAAATCAAGTCTTCAAAGCTTTCTGGAAGGATTACAGTAAGAGATCATCGTATTCCATAGGGCAGGCACCGTGAACGAAAATGCATGCTGCCTAAATCCCACTAGATGGCATTGTTTGATAGAAGAGATTTGGTGCATACCACCCTGTCAGATCTGGTAGGTCAGGTGGACACAACACAACTGAGATCAGACAATGTCAAATAACCTGGCCATGTGGGGCATTAGAGGTAGCCAGCAGCACCTGAAATTGCATCAAAAAAACCAACTGGGAGCCAGTGCAGTGTCATTCAAAGGTACTTTTATATAAAAGGCTTGCTAAGTATAGCTGCCCCCTGCTCCTCAAGCAGGATCTGTGCGTCCACAAAGATCCCTAAATTGCATCCCCATCTGGATTCAGAGATGGGAATTCTCTAGATTTGAGATGTTCTACAACCAGGGCTGAAATTCTGACAGGTTCTGGGGAACCGGTAGTGGAAATTTTGAGTAGTTCAAAGAACCAGCAAACACCACCTCTGACTGGCCCCAGAGTGGGGAGGGAATGGGGATTTTTCAGTATCCTTCCCCTGCCACGCCTACCAAGCCACGCCCACAGAACCGAATTTCACCGTCTACAACCTAATGTCTTTCTGTCTTGCTAGGACTGAGTCCAGTTAGTGGCTATAGACAACTGTATCATCAGTGAACTGATTGTATTTAACCCTGTGCTGGTGGATGATCTCACCAATGGCTTCATATAGATGCTAAACAGAGGTGGGGAGAAAGTCAGGCCCTGAGCTATCCCACAGTCCCTATGGCCAGACTTTTCCTCCCCACAACACTGACTGGAAGGCCCTATTTGCCTGAACTGCCCCAGCACCAACTGGTTTTCAGACGGAATTTGCAGAATTTCTCAAGGTTTTACTTCAAGCTTGACTGAAATCCTACTCACACTTTTGGATGAGAGGGTGACAATGACTTTATATTGGATTGACTGCATGCACCCTCTTTTTGTCTGTGGATCTTAGTGGATTCAGTAGTTTTTAGAAGAGCTTAAGGAGATGAAACAGGGTTGAAAATGAAGAGCAATCTGAATAAACACATGAGTCCATATTAAGGACTAGATCAAGGCAGTAAGAGTAGCAAAATTTTATTTTTCCATTGTTATGGTATATACAGAATGCCAGCCAGTGGTACTGTTTAAAATGACTCAGTCATTTACTGGCCAGAGAACAGGCAGAGAAACAGCTTTAGGCTTCCTATGAGGATTATTCTAGACACCTGACAGGTGAAATTGCTCAGATGATTCCAATTATATATCCTGTGGAGCTGATTAAACCACTGCATTGTATGACTTATGGTAGTTTGAGCCCCCTTCCTCACTTGAGGAAATGGGCATGAAATGGACAAGTTCTGAATAAGCTATCAGTTTATAAAACCAATGCCTCTCCTTATTGATTAAAGCTTCTCTAGGAATATGATTGAGTACAAGCAGCTGTGAATTCCTCAAGTAAACCACTGATTTTATCAGCCTATATGGAGGTAATAGTCTGTCTCAAGAAATCATCCCTAGGTTTAGTGTGTTGGATAATTTCTGACCCATCTACAGCCTCCTCTTGAATTAATGCTATGCACATCGTGACTGTTATGCAAATTACATAAAACATGCAATTTGTCAACCACATCACAGACATTACATACATAATGTCATTTGCTCAAAGGCCTAATGGTGCATGTGAGATTATCATGCCTTCTGTTGGATATCTATGGACTATGACAGAAGTATTTCTCTTTCAAAAGGTGGAGATCATTATCTCAGGTTAATGTATCAAACTAAAAACTAGAGATTGTGAGCCCAAGGCATGCATTTTCTTTTTGTTTACTATAAAGAAATGAGAAATGAGTACCTGCGAGACCACTTACTGCCACCAGTAGCCTCCCACCGTCCAGTACGATCCCAGAGTTGGCCTCCTCAGGGTGCCGTCGGCCAGACAGTGTCGGCTGGTGACCCCCAGGGGAAGAGCCTTCTCTGTGGGAGCGCCTTCGCTCTGAAATGAGCTGCCCCTGGAGTTTCGCATAATCCCTGACCTCCGGTCCTTCCGACACGCCCTAAAAAGTTGGCTTTTCCAGCAAGCCGGCCTGGCCTGTTAATTTTATCTAATTTTTTAAATGTGATTGTCATATTAATTGGGTTTGGTTTTTTTGGATATTTATCTAATTTCCTTTTAACTTTTGTGATATGTGTTTTTTAATGTTGTACGCCGCCCTGAGTCCTTTGGGAGAAGGGTGGCATATAAATCCAATAAAACAAACAAACAAACATTCACTTCTATCCCCACCAGTACAATATACACTATATTGCCAAAAGTATTCGCTCACCCATCCACATAATCAGAAGCAGTTGTGAGCAAATACTTTTGGCAATATAGTGTATAGTGAATTATTTTGGATATTTTGCTGACATTCTTCAGTCTATCAGTATAACGGAGAAATTTTCAGTTATAGGACATGAATTTAGATTCCTACTACAAATAATTTTTCTTTTAGCTTTACAATTGAATACTGAACTCCCAGAAGATTGATAAAGGTAAGAAATCTGCTAGGTAGCAAATGTGTCTTGTGTGCTGGTGAGATCATGATGAAGAGAGAGTGCACATCACCCCAAATATGGAGTACGAGAATAAAGTGGTTCTTTGTGTGACCAAAACCAGAAATTGAATTGAAGGGGAAATTTAGATGTTCTACAATTCAGAGAAATTCCTGCTTAGGCTTTTCCACTTTGTATTTCAAAGCACCTCTTCTGATCACATTTTGAGTGGAAGCTTCTGTTTAATGTACCACTCTTTTATTTTCCTGATAAGACTGTCAGTTTCCTTCGATAATCTGGATGATTTGGGGAATAATTTCATATGATTAGCACTCAGTAAAATAACAAAACATGGCTAAACAAATAAATCATAAAAATTAATACCTGAATCTCCAATCCTGCCACAAATTCAGAAAAGCAAGTGGGATTTGGTTTTCTTACCACTAGGGGATGCTGGAGAGGGCAGCAGAGAACCCACAACCCTGCTATGAAACCACTTGCATTAAATTGTGATTGCAGGAATATAGCCATGCCTAAAGGTAGGCTATGGGAGGAGTGCAATTAATGTTAATGTGTTTTCCCAACTTACTCAATTTAAATATCAGAAAATGTAGAGTAGGAAAAGGAGATATGAAGTGGTATTTTCCATAAGGGATTGAAATTAGTTCAAGAACCAAAGGTTGCCCAATAATATATGGTCAAGCAATTCTGAGTGGGGCTTACCTGGTTTGCCCAATCTATGTACAGTAATTAGATTTGGCACAAGACTTCCACACTGAACCATAGGTGTTTTTAAAACAACTATGCCACTGTCATATTTTATATGTGGCATGGAAAAGGGAAAGTCATTGTCACTTTCATCTTTGAGCTAGAAAATTTGATAGTTTACCAAAAAATTAAGACTGGTTGAAATTTCCCCTCCCCTAAAACAACTGCACAAGATGTGACAACTTTGAATATCAGCACACCTTTGAAAAATCCTAGGATGCATTTTATAAGTAGAAAAATACTCTTGAAGAATATATATGATGGGTTATATATTCTACAGAATCACAGTATTTTGTAAACTTTTTAATAATGCTAGGAATTTAGAATAAACCTTAATCGCCCTTTGCATAATTCAGTGAGATAAAACAAGAGTATTTCTATGTATATTTCTATCTGTACTTGATTTTAGTGTATTTCTTTTTTCTTTATAAGAGTTTATTGTTTAAACTCTTTATATAAGAATCTAGTTTACCATTCACAAGCTTTTTTTAGACTTTATGGAATAAATATATGATGCATTACTAAATATATGCATTCTACAATTCATATGGTTGATTCATCACTCTAAACAAAATTAGAAATATATATGTATTTATTTATATTCTTTTTGAAATAATACTCTGGCCAAAGGCCTTTTGATAAATTCTGAAACTTATATAAATCTCATTTTGTGAAAAATTCTTTTCCAAATGACAATTAAAACTATTTCATATGCTTCAGTTATGTAGTATACTCACAAATCTGATATTCTGAACTTAATTGCTTTGTTTTAGTGGTATTTCTTAATTTAGTACTCCAGGTTTTTCCTTTAACTTCATGTTATCTTTTCATAGTCTTTTCAGTCCTTCACATGATGAAAGTGTAGTTTGGAAAAGATAAAAACATACAGCAACACTGCATAAGGAATTATAGCTTACACATTCTTGACTTTAGTTTCAAAATGGACTTGTTTACATAATTTTTATGGATAAACCTTCCATTTGTAAGTATACTACTTATTTATGAAACACTATAGATTAATATTTTTCAGTTGTAGAAATAAGGCACAACTCCTGAGCTATGATAAAACCCAAGACTGTTATACTGTATCTTCCTTTAATATTTTCTTTTCAAATGCCTTAATTCAAGTTATAAGATGAGGAAAAAAATGTAGCATATCTGACGTACTCAACTTCTGGTAGTTCAAAAACTGTAGATGGTTGAAAAATATTACTATATGTATGCCTTATGGCATAGAGATCTTTAAAAGTCTTGCACAGCTTATTATTTTCTTTGTTTTCTAATTCTACCAGTCATCCATACTTGACCTTCTAATGCATTCATTTGCCAATTGTAAAACATGTCTTTAAATTTTCAGAAATTTTCCATTTGTATTTCTTTGCTTTGCAACTAGTCATATGCTAAAATGAAAAGAATGACCTTTTCCCTCTCTTAAGTATACATTTGTAATACACTTCCAATAATACCCTAAGGAACAATAGGTTTGCTTTCCAAAATAATATTGATTAGGTAGCTAGTGCAGGAAAGCCCTGAATGGGTGCAAAAATAGTAGAAAAGTTCCAAATTAGAAGATTCAACAAGAAAATAAGCCAGTAATACTGCATTTGTTTAATGGAATGAATTAATGTATTTTTATACATTTTGTGTGGCTGCCATCCTCAAAGTCTTATCAATGTACAGAATTAGCTTTATAAAGTGCACTAAACCATAGCTGCTGAACCAGTGTTCCACTTAAAAAAAAAATAATTAGCAGACCAAGTCAAAAAGTTTCTTAAATGGTTAGGTTAAAATAATATACCAAATGAAAGCCCAAGCATTTAATGGCTTGGCACAATATTCAGCTCAACTGTACATGTGATACATTAGTGGCAATGGATTGTTTAACTTCCACAATGTCATTGTTATGATCTTGGAAGAAATCTGATATCATATTACCGTTCCTGGTTTCCTGCAAGTAGCTAGTACTCTTTCACTTTAATTCTAAATCATTTATAAGAGAAGGAGTTTGTGCAAACTGCTTGTGTACAATAAACAGCTGTTCTGCATTTGAAGATATGCAGTATTATACAATGCAATGGGCACTTCAGGAACAAAGAAGTTCAAAGAATGTGGAATTCTTTCACCTTTTTTTCTGTTTAAATTTTCATTCTCTGAAACTCATTGTAGTTAGAACAAAAGAATCATATGAATCATTGGTTCCTTTCATTATATAGTGTTCTTCAAATAATTCAAACTCATTATCCTATTCAGCAATACCAAGCAGTGTGTGTGAATTGCTTGTTCAGTAAATCTAATAAACCAAAACTATTCTTAATTCCACTATACTGTGATAGAAGGTATTATTGCTTGATATACATACAATCTCCATACCATTAAATCCATACTAAACATTTTTAAGTAAATATGAAGTTTACTGTAAGGGACTTCACTTAGATTGATTTCAGTCCTATTGATTTCAATGGCAGGGTGGCAGCTTAAATCCATATGTTTTAGCAGATCCAGATAAACTTTTAATTTTTCAATATATTGACAACTTTTCCACAACACGGTATATTACCATCAGAGAGAGAGCCACTTTACAGCTCCACTCAGAACATGTTCATGCTTCTTTGCAGAATACACGGCAAGAACGCTCAGACTTAGCATGTAAAACCAAAACTTAAATCTTCATGAAATAGGCTGCTTTATCTCATTTTCTAATGGCTTTGACTGAGATGGTGCAACTAATGAATATTCCACTGTAGAATGATGACTGACATCCACTTTGACCAAAACTTCATAATATAAAAGATAAAAAACAGGTGTTATAATGCCTACCACCACCATTATTACCACTGCTGTCCACCATCCAATTCCCCAGTCTGCACCATAATAAGGATCTTTCTGTCTGACAGGTTTACCATCTGGTTCAAAGTTCAATTGTTGAGTTGATAAAGCAGAAACAACTTCATTAAGATTTTCTCTTTTAGTAGCATTACACTTCACTATTTGTTCTATATCACGGTCCACTTCTTTCAAAAAGTTACCAGCTGTTTCAGTAGACGAGAACAACTCAGGTGCTAGCGATGAATCTGAGAATTCTGTGGAATACGAAGAGGCGGCAGATCTTGAATTCTGTCTATTTTTGGGAAAACAGTGTGTCTCCGTCAGAAGGCTGAATTTTTTAACTGGAATTTTAATAGTTCTTAGTGCAAAGAAGTCCTGATCTGTGATGAGATTGTTCACCCGTTTGATATCTGCTACCTGAAATGTTATAAAAAAAATAAATTAGCTTCATTTAAAAAGTTAACGGAATCACTCCTTTTACTTCCAACTCATTTTTAAAAAAGAACCTGTTCTGTCAATATTGATACAAAGTCTTGCTTTCAATATCAAACTAAATTATGTCAAATAGTAAAACCGTATATTAATGGCATGCTCTAATTTTACCAAACAATCTTTTTGGGATTCCAGTAGAATAAATTCTCTTGGAGAGACCAAAAGTGCTGGTTCACTGATTTTGGCTTAACCACTGAACAAGGAATCACACAAATGAAGGTGTGAAAAACGTTATGCCATAGCCCCAGTGCCAGTACTTTTTTGCTTTTATCAAAAACGAAGATATGTCACTATTTGAAAATTAGTCATTGACTAGTCAAGAAAATTTGAGATTACCAAGAATTACAAGTACTGGTTCTCCTTAGCTAACAGCTATTTTGAAACTAATGTTTCTTTTTTTTAAAAAATCCAGAAAGGATAGAAGGGATGAATCACCAATTCCAACTATTTTACAACTGTGGGAAATGGATCTTCTAAAATAATCAGGATGTGGCTGTGTGTTCAGGACTGGTTCTTAACATGTACCGGTATCTTGTTGTTCACTTGATTTTGGCTCAGCTTGTAGTATGAAACCAACTGTGACTCAGGGTTAAAAGCTAGGCCATAGTTTGCTTAAAATTAATGATTGAATAAAATGCCTAAACAATTACAATTTAATCATAGTTAGGCAAACCATGGCTTGAAACAATGACAACCCAAGTCATTGTTTTAAAATGCCACACAGATATAATATCCCATTTGCATTCAGTCTAAATGCATTTAGTAAACTAACACTATCAAACAAAAATAACCACTGATATAAGTAAGGCATTTGAATATGGCCTTAACCCTTTGCACAAATAAGCATTTTACCTATAGTCTGCAGTAAAATTATTTGATCCTATATATCTTGCACTCCATTTTTCATAGTTAAAAATCAATTAATTGTAATTAAAATCATATTTTATACAAAAATATTGCTAATTACTTGTACAAATACACATATACTATACATACATATATATAATGACCACTAAGAGAAATATTTAATAAATATGTGTACACACACACACACACATCGACCACTAAGATAAATGTTTTAGAACATGAGGACAGGAACAAAACCCTTTTTCGCAATTTTTTAATGCAGTCATTTCATTTCTTGGAAATCCATAGTTGTCTTCCACAGTTATTGCACTGAAGCTAAAGACATGAGATATATGTTACCTCTGACACCTTCATGCATTCCAAAGCATAGTATTTGAATCTAAAATTATGCACAGGACTAAACTATTCTAGCTGTATTCAATACTCTTTCAAGAGCGTACAGCCCCATTTCATTACATGTTAGTCATCTGATTTAAAGTAATTATACTGTTGTATAATATTTCCTATTTTTTTAGAAGTATGGTACCTTATGTATCCTTAAAAACTAATGAAAGAACTCTATAGTTTTACTTGTATGTTTAAAAAGATACTTAGCAATTTTGATAGCATTTTGGGAGGAGGGAAAATTAAGACTAACGAGGTGCTAAATTTTAAGTAACCTTTCCAATTATGTTTAATGCATAATTTTATTTAAAACATTCTACATTTATATGTAATATATGATACAATTATATGCAACTGGAAAAAGAGAAACTTACTGAACAACTATACTGAAGAGCTAATGCATTTAGTGTATCTCCTTCTTGTATATCTTTAGTTATAAATACAATATCATCCATTCTTTCTCTTGAAGTGCTTCTCCGAGTTTTCTCTTTTCCCCGAGGTCGCAGTTCATATATTTCAACTTCATCTTCCAAAACATCACTGTCAGAACTAAGATTGTTCCCAAATGGATATACGTGGCTAGCCACCGAAGTGGGTTGTACAACAGCTGGGAGTTGCAAACTTAAAGTCTGGCTTTTTCCTGTCATTCTACCAGGAGAAATCTAAAAGAGAATGAAAAGAGGGCAACTAAGCACAAATGTTTTTAAAGATGTATACACATTATTTCATTCAGGTCCCTATTGACATATTTATTCCTCTAGATAATAAATCAATGAACACAGATCCTTCAGGTTCATATTTTTTTTAAAAAGTCAATAGAAATAAACTGTTGAGACAGCATTATTTTCATATAAGACTGGAGCTAGCTATAGCAGAAGAAAGCAGTTATTGCACAACCCAATTGACAATACGATAAAAACTTTGTACTAAGATACATTAGAAACAGCATTAGATAGATATCATGAACACTTGCTTGCAACAATATTTGATCAAAATGTTTGAGAAGTCAGTATTCAAAATAATAAAAAGGATTAGATAAGACATCGTGAACATCCTTGTTTGTAACAAGTTTGATCAAAATAAACTGAATATATACACTCCGACTCCTGCCTCCTGCAATTAGACATCAAAAGACTGCTATTGATAAACAACTTCCAAGGTGACCTAAGATCCCTGATATTAAATACAGAAAAGGAAGCATTTGTTCGGTTCTTCTGGATCAAGGGCTGCGCTTGGTCTCTGGTGTCTATCCCACAGACGCCTCTCCAAACTGTTGCAAAAATTGAAGGTGAATTTCATTTGCGCAACTGTCATTGTAAGCTTAGTTAAAATCAAATAGTTGATATGATGACCCACCGGTTGCTTTTGTCACTATTTACATCTGGCAAGAACTTAATTACGTCTCCCACAATGCTTTTGGAGCCTCAAGCACTTACACGTAGGCAGGAAGGAGGGTTCCGACCAAGGAAATCTCCAGGTCCCACCGCTTATTGAAACAGTCCCACTAACTAAAAGGCAAACGAAAACTCCCAGATGATAAACGTGTCACCTGGCAGGACTCCTGTGATTTTAACAATCCCCCCCCCCCAAATCCCCACCTTAAGCAATAGAAGGAAAAGATACAACGTCCTGATGCCGCGCATCAAAAGCCGGGAAACTGGGACAGGAAAATCGGATTCCAACAAAGAGGATGGTAGAGTTTGGGATGGAAAAAGGCACCAGGGTCTGTAGCACATCGGCAAAGCTGTTCAGGGGACTCCCGCAACATCTCTTGCTCTCTGCATTTGACCAGCCCCCGCCCGACTCCAGGAATTGTTTTTTTCTATAAAGCTGCCCTCCTTTTTGTAATACATACAGACTGGCAAGCAGATTACTTACCAAGCCACACAGGAGCGGCCATTTGCAGGGGATGCGTTTTCCGGCGCCGGCTCAACGTTCTCCGCGGACGCCACGATGGGGAAGCCTGGGAACTGAAACGACATACGGCTTCTTGGCAAGAGCGAAAGCGCCCGCGCGTCGACAAGATGGCGGCCACTCTGCTCGGCTTCCTCTCGTGAGATCTCAAAATTCCGCGATGGCATTTTCCAAAATGGTAATACACTACGCTCGCGAGATTTTGCAACGGCCCATCTACTCTTACACAGTTTTCCTCTCTACAACAATTTCGTGATATTTGTGCTTGGAGTACTCTCCACCCATAGTGGAGACAGTCGTTAATATTGTGATATCAGAGTGTTTTGTATACTGTACACCAATGTTTTCAAATTCGATTGTTGGAATTCTGGGTGTGATTTCCACACATCTATGCTAAATTTTAAAAAGACCCATTACAGCAATCTGATGTGTGTGTCTATTTGTTACTACACACAGGAAATACTGTGAAGACTTGGTCTCCGCTTCAGAAAAATAGTACTGCACCATGAAGCTGAAGAAAATGCAGAAAAGAGGAACCAAACTAATAAAGGAACTAAAGCATTTCCCCTAATAGAAAATAATTGTGATAGTTTTTAAAGCTTAGGAAAAGTGTAAGAGGATGTGTATAAAAATGCACAGGGAAAATTCTTCTAAAATGATATTCAATCACTGAATTTAATGACAGCTATTATTTCTTGTGCTCAAGTTGCTGAGAAAAATAGTGAAGGGGATACTATTGTGCTTTATGTGCTGCTGGTGTCCTCATAAAAGCTTTGTGTACATGTGTGGTGGTGTGGATAATACTCTTCAATCTGAAATCCATGATGTTTTCTTGACATTGCCCTGTCTCTAACTGAAATAAAATATGAATATTCAGCTGCACTACTTGTTACTTCCTTCTTTGATTTCCAGGCCACTTTCTGAAATCTCTGCTTTAAACTTTTCAGAGTAAATTTTAAATTTTAGCTGGAATTCTTGGTTGATACAATGCAATTCCATTCCACAAGTACATGGGGAAAAAGTGAATAGCATGTGTGAACTTAGCCTACCAAGAAAATTCAATTTTATTTCAGTCATGTAGGAAGACTTTGGTTGTTTCTGCAAAATTTAGCAAGATACTGAAGCAGTTTTCATAAAGGAAGAATTCAACAACAATATTGTAGTAAACAGATTGTAACAAGGACATAAAAGATTTACCTGTGTTAATTACTACAGAAATGTAGTTTTATGACTGGTCAAAGAGGCTAATAGAAATGAGTACAGCAGCAAATAAATTTGAGGAAAGCAAATGCATATAATACCTTGGCACTAATTGTTATAAATATATCTTTATCAGACCATTGTTTTAAAGTTTTGGATGATAATGTAAAAGGCAAATTAATTTCAACATTTATTCCCTTTATAATTACGGTTTGCCAACTTTTGAATTGAAAACCCATCATGATTGGGTAGGCAAAATGAGACCACTGTCAAAACTCACTTTAGGCCAGTGGTTCTCAAATAGTGGGGGGCGCCCTCCAGGGGGGGCGCGAGGCTCCATAAAGGGGGGCGCGAAGGCTCCCTTTCCATCTGGGTGCAAACGAGGGGGCCGCGGCTGCCGGTGCACAAAGAGGTCTTTGTGGCCTCGCTCGCGTCTCCTCTGGGCTAACTGGCGCCGAAGGCGGCAACGGCGGTGGTGGCGAAGGCGGCGGACTGGAGTTTCCCGACGAGGTTGCCTGTCCGACCAGCCCCCGCTGGCTCCTGGCTGAGGGAGGAGCTGCCGCTCCACCTTCTCCGAGCGGGATCCGCGCCCTGCAACTGGCCGCGGCGGGCGAGGGGAAGCGGGAGCAAAAGCTTTTGCTATCAAATCCAGAAACCATATTTTTTATGGGAAGTACGAGAATGAACTTCAATTTCATAATGATATCCCAAGGAACAGAAATAGCATTTTAAAAAGTCTTTTGAAAATCTCAAAGTTCCTTGTATCTGGTGGATGTTATCCTTTATCTAAAAGGGTTCGAACTTTGAAAGATTTTTTTTCACTATTAAAGTTCATAACATGTCCTATTTATAAGAAACATTTGGACTGTATTTTTGTTTGATCCTGTTGATAGGACCCTACAAGGAAAGGATTATATCATATCATTGCAGTTGTAATTGGATTTGGAACAATAATTGTTTCTGAAGGTAGCAATAATCATTTTTGCAAATGGAATATAATTGATTTTAGGGAACACATCCTAAATTGTTCAACTCCTAGCCTCAAAACGATGCTATAAGCCAGGGGTGTCCAAACTTGGGAACTTTAAGACTTGTGGACTTCAATTTTAGTGGGTCTTAACTCTCTGGTAGATAAGACACAACAGTGTCACCCAGCATCTGACTTCTCGTCGGAATCGTTGCATTATTCAATACAGTGTTATGCAGAGGTGTACTTATAACAATTTTATAGACAAATGATACTATTTACAGTCGCGCGGGGGGCGCGAAATGTTTTCTTCTTCCTAGGGGGGGCATGACAGAAAATAATTGAGAAGCACTGCTTTAGGCCTTCTGACTAATTGTGCCTATGCAAACTCAAGTGAGTAGTTTTGTTGCCACAGAGTTTAAAAGCAATAATATACTGTAGTTGTTTCTTGCCTAATGTTAATTCTAGCATAGTTGCTTTTTCTGAATATGTATTGATTTTAGAGGATTATGCTCCCACAATGTTTGAGAAGTGTGCTTTAGACAGAATCTATAGTGTGGAGTCAAATATTGCTAGAGCTGTGCACTTTTATACTAAAACCTTTCTTTTAACTATTTGTACCTAGTGGCATTTTCCCATCAGTATACAAAAGAGTATATTTCCAACTTGATGAACAGGACAGTAGCTGCACAACCTGTGAATACTAATGTAGATGCAGTCTTTCTCATTCTTGATGTAAATTACTTCATTTATCTGAATGCATGTTAAATGAGTTAGCAAGGGCCAGTATTAATCACAGCATGACACCTGTATGTGCAAGTATTGCATAGGAACTTACTCATTGTGAGCAGCATATAAAAACTAACAACAAATGCAAAACCTAAATGAGAACTATTAAAACAACTACTTAAAATGGAAATCAAAACAAAAAAAAATGCTATAATTCATTTTAGTTATCAACTCAGACTCTTGAGGGATTTTTTGGCCTGCCAAGATGTTTTTGTGAGCTTTGTGAACCAAATTATGTCCACTTATTTCAGCGGTCTTACACAGTTACCTCTGCCAAATTAGTTAAGATTATTGATCGATGATTGGCAGTTATTTCCACAAATATATGTACCTACTCTACAATCCTACAAAGATATCACCCTCAATCCATTACCTCTACAGTGAACAAAAAATATTTTGGACATAAGCTTTTAACTAGAGGTAAGCAAAAAAGGAACAAGAATCTTAACTCATATTAATACAATTGAGTGAGTGTGTATGTGCATACGCGCGCACGCGCTTTAATTCTGGTTTTACTACTTTTTTATTCTATTATTTTCCCTTGCTCATTGGAACGAATGTATAGCCAAAAACATTCCTTAGCCCACCAAGCACTTGACTGCTCTTCCATGTGGTCACTTAGTTATCTCTATGCATTCACAAACTTTATAAATGATTAGAATAAGTTGGTTTCTATCTGCATATAAGTAAAACTCTGTTGACAAAACTATTTGACATACAGTGTTACTATACTAAGAAGTAAGTTTATTTCCAATTAAGTATATGGAATTGCAAACCTGTGAGCTGTCCAGAATCATGAATATGAGATGAATGGCTTATACATTTAGTAGATAAATAAATCTATACATTTAAAAATCTTTAATAAAAATATTGTGAAGTGAGAACATTCCTAAATAGTTAAGTTCAAGGGACTTCTAACAATTTTAAAAGCTTTTGGGGGGGATTTTTAAGCAATTTGCTCGACTCCCGTGTTCTATTCTTGTGTTCTCTTTGTCTTTTTATTAGATTCATCTTTTATGGCAATCTGCTTTAGAAGTTCTTAAGTTCTTTTCGCATAGTGTCAGGAATGTTAATGCCAAGATCTTATGACTAGACTTCCCATAAGGAAAAAGTAGTAACATTACTTATTGCATACAAGAGTTTACAAGGTCTTAATATATGCTTAACATGATGGAATGAACTGATGGAAAGAAACAACAAATTTCTTTCATTAGTTTTGTCTAAGCTCCTGAATAATAAATCTTAAAAGCTTCAATATTGATTCAAAGAAATGAATGGCTGAATCGCTCTGGAAGGGTCTTAACAATTAGACAAATGCTTCCATGGTTACCTTCTGCTATGCAATGCGGTTGCCCAGCATTGTTGGTTTCCTCCCTCTACTGTTGAAGAAAAATAGCGAACTGCAGGGAAGTGCCACACAGGGGGCACATAAACAAGAAACATCATAAAACATCAAGATGTGGACAATCTGACACAGATATCAGACAGGCTGGTTTTATCTAGTATATTCAAGAAAAAACACTGCATTGTCTAAATGGAACCTTTTAATAATTTGTTTCATTATTGTTTAGGCCAATGTATCACTATACCTAAATGTCATTAATTACCACTTAACATTTGAGAAATTTGACAAATAAGATACTGTGCTTTTTCAACGGAAATGTTTCCATTGAATGAAGAGTTTAGCTTCAGTTAATACTTTTACATTATTAATGGTTGAAATAAAATTACTTACAATGATAGAGAAAACTGAGGGAATAAAATCAATTTTGGTTTGTGTTTTTATTCCATGCATGAAAATCTAAAAATCCATGCACTGCGGTTGCATTGGTCAGTGAATAAAGTGCATTATCTGGTGGTGCTAAATATCTGAAGAAAACTATCGTATGGTCTAAATTCTGAATGTCAGTTTTAGAGAACAAATAGAGGACTGACCTGTGAGCTTTCAATAATATATGACTAAACATTCACAGAATGTGAACTAGATGGTTTTTGGTTAGATCCTTACATGGTCAGAGTGGGGGGGGAAATCCAGCAAGAGTTACAATATTATCCCTATACAATTCCATTAAGTCTCATTGCAATTTATGAGGCATGTATCTTGTTAAGTGGGTGTTTGGATGTAACTTAAAATTGATACAGAGGATGCAAATAATTTAACAGAAAAAAGAAAGGATATTAATATTGTAGTGTTGAAGAAAGCAAAAAATCTATTGTACCACAATTTATAAATATTGAAGATAAAATCCTATCATGGCCATTTAACATTGGAGTATTACAGGCAGAGGAGGCTCTCAAGGAACTTGCAAACAAGGTCGCAGAGCCAAGTTCTGACCCCTTTGCGGAACACCAAGAGATTGGGGGCTTTCCTCACATCTGGGGGCAGGATGGTCCACAAAGCAGGGGCAGAGATTCTTTACCCACTTCTTTAATTTGTTATGCCTTATAAAGTACTAGAAGGGATCCGTTGCATACATCTGGGTGGACTTTTATTGCTAGCACAAAACCGTGTAGAATCAAGTAGCTAGTTTTGTTTCCTCCACCCATATTATTATTTTAAGTCCCTCTTTTCCCATGTCTTCATCCCATGCCAATAAAAGGAAAATAGGAAAGCCTTCCCTTGAAAACAAACAAACAAACAAACAAACTGGAGGCTGCTGCTTTCAGTGTTGTTTTGTCTTCCTCAGAGACATTTTACATAAAAGTGAAAGGAGTAGTTCAACTATCGCATTTGAACTTGGTTTGTTTTCTGCACACACAATTCAATTGGGGATAGGACAACTGTCAGTGAGAGGAGATTTTTTTAAAAAGAAAAATCAGACATTTTAATTTTCATTCTTAAATTGTTGCTGTGGGGAACCTAGGATGACGAAGGAGTATTATGTTTGTTCACCGCCTTGAGTTATTCAATAATAATGAAGGGGAGAAAGTCATAAAGGCAAAAAAAACCCAACACCTTAAATTATTTTTAGAGGTGTAAGGTGTCATTGACATCACAGCTACAGGACTGTCTTTAAAGTAACTTTAAAGTAAAGAGTATATATTTGAGAGAAAAGGGACTTTTTCCACTGCTGATTTTTCGTTCTCCATTCCTGATTTGATGTGAAGCAATTGCAGTATAAAATTTGCAGTGCTTGGTTCCAACCCCTAAATATTTTCAGCTTCATTGGTAGATGGTGGTGTTTTAATTTATGAGTGTATTACTTTTGATAGGCAAAATGATTTGATTTTTTTTCTGGATTTGCTGCCATCTCATTTTAGCAAATCACTAGACCTACGGAAAGCATCCACTGATTGGAGCACTGCCAGTGGTGGGACTGAATTAATGGACTTTTGCCATTCCTTCTACATTAGGGTAAAAATAGCCCAGAGAAAAGTGAGGCATCTGTTTATTCAATATATTGGAAATATATTAAGGAAAGCTTTACATCAGTAAAGCAAAGTTGGTTGATTGACCTGAGTTTATATTTCTTATATTTATAGGCTGTTCTTAAGTCAAATCAGAGAACAGGACCAAAAATAAAATTACAGTACAAAGTTTAAATATTTATGAGAGGAATCATCCAGTCATGTTCATGATTGTGGCCCACTTTATTTTGCCTAACATTTGTAATTTGGGCCCCATGTTTTAAATTGAAGTGCCTTTGGTAAAAAGCAGCACAGCTGATCAATTGTCTGGAAACTAGTAGTAACTGTAAAAGGGATCTTGGAGTCCTAGTGGACAACCATTTAAATAGCAGTGTGCAACAGCTGCCAAAAAAGCCAACACCGTTGTAGGCTGCATAAACAGAGGGATAGAATCAAGATCACGTGAAGTGTTAATACAACTTTATAATGACAAACTTAAACATTGGGCACTATCTAATAAAATGAAATTCAATGGTGAAAAGAGTAAGGTTCTACATTTAGGCAAGAAAAACGAAATGCACAGGTACAGTACATGTGGTACCTTGCTCAATAGTAGTAACTGTGAGAAGGATCTTGGGGTCCTAGTGGACAACCATTTAAATATGAGCCAGCAGTGTGCAGCAGCTGCCAAAAAAGCCAACACAGTTCTAGGTTGCATAAGCAGAGAGATAGAATCAAGATCACGTGAAGTGTTAATACAACTTTATAATGCCTTGGTAAGGCCACACTTGGAATACTGCATTCAGTTTTGGTCACCATGATGTAGAAAAGATGTGGAGACTCTAGAAAGAGTGCAGAGAAGCGCAACAAAGATGGTTAGGGGACTGGAGACTAAAACATATGAAGAATGGTTACAGGAACTGGGTATGTCTAGTTTAATGAAAAGAAGGACTAGGGGAGACATGATAGAAATGTTCCAATATCTCAGGAATTGCCACAAAGAAGAGGGAGTCAAACTATTCTCCAAGGCACCTGAGGGCAGGACAAGAAACAATGGGTGGAAACTAATCAAGGAGAGAAGCAACTTAGAACTGAGGAGAAATTTCCTGACAGTTAGAACAATTAATCAGTGCAACAGCTTGCCTCCAGAAGTTGTGAATGCCCCAACACTGGAAGTCTTTAAGAAGATGTTGGATAGCCATTTGTATAGGGTTTCCTGCCTAGGCAGGGAGTTGGACTAGAAGACCTCCAAGGTCCCTTCCAACTCTGCTATTGCATTGTATTGTAATCCCTACAACATATTTCATGGAATTGGGTATGATTGTTTGAGAAAAGAAAACCAAGGGGTTCTTATGGTTGATATAGTTAAAATACTTTTTCTTACAGACTTGGGGGGAGAGGGAGGAAGAGGGAGAGAAAATGAGGAGACAGCTATCAGGTACAAAACCTTAAAGATCCTTTTGTGTATGTCCAGATTCTACTTTGACAAGTTGATATGTAATTTTTAATTTTAAAATGTCCCGAATTTTCCCAACCCTAGCAAAAGGAGGAAAAACGGAAGGGTGAGAACACCAGTCTGGTGCAGGGAGGCCTCCAACTTCGCTTTGGAATTAAATTCATTGCAAAGCCGGCCTCTTTGAAGAGGGCGGCTGATTGGGTGGCCAAACTCTCCTCTCCCACCAAGCCGGCGAGGAGCGGGAGGACGACAGCCGGGGCAGCAGCGCCGCCAGACACCCAATGAGGGCTTGCCCTGCGGGCACGCATAATACAGGCGTGTGTGACAAGGAGCGGCGGGCGGACGGACCGGCGGCTGCCTGGCAAGCGAGTCCACGGACGCTGATGTCAACGTATCTGAGTCTAGGTAGGTGCTTCGCGAGCGCCCGTGGCTAGGAATCCCGGCTCTGCTGCGGAGCAAGTTGTGAAGTTTCTTTCGTTCCCTCGCTTTGCCTTGAGAGAGCGAGCGAGAGAGCATCTTTCTCTCCCAAGAGCGGCACCTGTTGCTGCGGGGTAGGCAGGCTGCTTGGGTCGAGAGCGAAGCCGATCGGCTTTCAGCTCCGATTGGGGAAGGGAAAAAGGAAACCCTCCTCCTGGCTGAGCTGGAAGCGCCTCGCAACAGTCACTGTAGAAGTCGGGGAGACCGGGGCCCACGGCGCTTAGCGGAGCCCACTGCGGGGGAAGTGGCGCGCGCGCGCGCGCGCAACGGACCTCTTGCCGCTCTTTTCAGGGGCAACTCGTTTATCAAGAAGAGCAAGGCTAGAAAATGCGGCCCCAGAGACCTCTCCTTTCCCTTCCCCAGGCTTGCCCCACCGAAGCCCCTTCTTCTTTCCCGCCAAAACCTCCTCCTTTTTATACCTCCTCTCCCCTCCCCGCCTCCCCCTCTTTTGTCCTGCGGGCAGGCCACCCTCGAGGCTCTGGCGGAGCTCCGGCGTCCGTCTTTGCCCCAGTCTCAACCCACCCACCCACCTGCGGCCACCCGCTGATCCCGGGACTTCAGGTCCGCAGCTCCAGCTGACTTTCCCCCAAAGCCTGTGCATTGCCGTCGGCGACAGCGGCGGCAGCCAGAGCTCCGGACTTGCACCTCCTGCTGCCGGCGACAGCGAAGGCCACCTGAGTCCGAATTTGCACCCGCTGCACCTGCATAGCTGCTGCCACTTCAGCTCAATCTCTCTCCCCCCCCCCGCGCGCGCAACACACACTACATTCCTACCATTGCTCTCAGGTGAAATCCGTAGGGTGGGACCTCCCTGCATCAAACATGAGATTTTTATGGGGTGAGGATGATGTCTTCCAATTTTGCCGCTTCCCTCTTGTAACGCTACTGCATTATCTAATTCTTAGCATACTAGCGTAACCAGTTAGGAGCTGCACAGCACCTGCTCAGGCAGTTTAAAAGTGTTGTGGCTATTTATCAGAAATTGGATTATAAGTGATCATATTGCTAATAACCTGTCATTGCATCATCCTGATAAGTGGTACTTCAGTTGCATTCCTCTTGCAATTTGCTACATGTTCCTTGTGACATAATCTATCCTCAAATAAAGAGGAAAAGGGGGAAAACAAGTACTACATGTATATACCAATAGTGGAACAATAAAGTCTGAACCTTATTCACTGCATATATTCAAATGTTTCTATTCTCCCTAAGACTTCAACTCTTTGTCATAGATGCAGTATTATACTTTGAAGGCTAAGAAGCATATAACTTACTAGATGTGAAAGCTGTAATTTGTGTATTATGTCACACTAGATAGAGCTTATCTCTTTGAATGAACAAAATAAATGTGTAAGAGCGTTAGGTTTTGTTGTAATTTCCTGATTTCATTCAAACTAAATTTGAATTTCACCTAAATGAAAGTCCTGGGATCTGCAGCCCAGTCTTTTACTCTGCAATGTATTCAACTTAATTCAATGATATTATCTAATGTATGTTTTACAGGATCATATTCTTAACTGCTTAGTTTTGGTCATGTTGTGCTAAACTTTGATAGATGTTTCCCACAAAGAAACATTATATATTAAGTTCTGAGCATACATACATATGATGCATACTTAAGCATTACTAAAATTGCTTATAAATGTTATTCAAGTATTACCAGGTAATGAGGAAGACAAGTTCTAAATTTGTTCTTTTATTCTTGATAAAGAAATGTATTAGTTTATCTGACTGTAACACTCAGATGAATATTAATTTGGATTTACTGAAATAAAATGAAAATGTTTAAAAGAAAAATTCTTATGTAGAGAAATGGATTGTTAATAATCAGTTGTAAATTCAATTATACAAAAGTTAAATATCAGATTTCTATTGAGATTGGAAAGAAGCTGATAAAATAAATCATTAAGCTTTTGTATGCACTTTTAATTAAAAATGCAGACAACATGAAGCATTTTGTTTCACTGTTTAATAACAAAAGCACACAGATACAATTTTAATTTGCAGCTGAAAAAATAAAGGAGGTATTGTAATTAAGGAAAACTGTTCCATTCCTGGAAGCAAGTCTAACTGAACTTAATGAGTCTAACTTTTGAATAGACATATAGCCTTGTTGCAAATGTTTAATGTGAACTGTATTATACCTGAATTTAGGAACATATTTCCCTCCATCTAAATTGTTTAAGATTAATCATTTGGAAATATGGGATCCTATACCATTTAGTTGATTTTTAGATTATCATCAACTTCAGGAAGAAAAATGTTAATATGTAACTTTTTTCAAAGCACAAATCAAATACATGTAAATTATACGAATATCATGTTACATAAAACTGATTACCTTGATGAATAGTTAAATATTGGGAAAGCACCCATAAATGATTTTGATGGAATTCTTTATTTCTTAAGATGTTGACAAAGATAAAATTTTGATATGTTTGGAAAAGTTTAAGATGAATTTGGATAATATATGTGACACTTCTCATCAGTATCCATTATACAAATATCATTTAATAGAATATACAGTATGTTGATTTGTGTATATATATTAGGCAGAAGCAATACTATTCTTCTATGAAGAACAGTTTGTTAAACTTGTCTTCAAATTTATATATTTGAAATTGTCTCCTTTGAACTATGTTTTATTTATATAGAAACCGAAAACAATCACAAATTGTTCTTGGGTATGTATCAAACAACTGATTTATGATATTGTTAGATTGGGTAATGGATAGGCACACACAGGCTTAACGATTACAACAGCTCTTTATTGAGTACAACAAGTGAGAACAATCCAGCGAAGGTTGAGTCTGACAGCAGCCCTTTTATAGGGAGCTGTCAGACCTTTCGACCAATAGGATTAAACAGCAGGAACAGAGGACCTTGGTAGAAACCACTGTAGTTAGAACAAGTATCTAACACCCCTCCCCTCTTGGATGGAACAATCCTACTTGTTACGTAGTCATGCAGGTAGGTGGGCTATTGGGTAGCTCTGCCTGACCTGCGCAGTTCAGTGGGAGGGGTTTCCATTGACAGGTTGGACGGACCTGTTTGCTCCGCAGCTCCGCTTGGTGGAAGCTCCTGAAACCTTTCACAGGCCCCAGCTGGAGCTTCTAGAGCCAGTTCTCTTGGAGCTCGCTGCGGGCCTGCAACATAACCAGATAGGTTTCCCGGTACCCTCGGGCTTGAGCTGGCCATGGAAGGAGTGAGTGTTTGCTCCATTTGGGTAGGGCTTTGGCTAACTCGTGCAAAAGTTACCTCTGGTTGTCTAAGAGTGGAGTTGGAGAAGCGGCCATGAAGTTGGTCAATATGCCTTCTCCAATTCCTACCGTCCTCAAGCTCTAGGAGGTAAGAGCGAGGGCCGGTGATGCCTATCACCTTGGCAAGAATCCACAGAGTTCCCCCGGCATAGTTGTGGGCATATACCGAATCCCCTACACTAAATGTCCGAATCTTGCTTGTGGAGTCTGGGGGCGATGAGGCAGAATAATTGGGGTGTAGCCGGTCTAAGTAGGACCTTAGTCGGTGACCCATGAGGAGCTCGGAGGGGCTTCTCTCTGTAGTGGCACTGGGTGTGATGTGCTGAATTAGCAAATAGTGGTCAACCCATGTTTGCCAATCTCCCGGGACCATCCTAGAGAGGGCTTCTTTTGCAGATCTCACCATTCTCTCCGCCTGACCATTGGAGGCCAGATGGAATGGCGTGACCAGGGCATGCCTGATTCCCTGAGCTGCTAGGAAAGTCTCAAACTGCATGGTAGTGAATTGGGGCCCGTTGTCAGAGACCAAGACGTTGGACAGGCCATGCGTGGAGAAAAGTCTCTGTAGCACCTTGATGACCGCTTCTGCCGTAGTGGAGGTCATCAGGACTACCTCTAACCATTTCGAGTAGGCATCCACAACTACGAGAAATGTCTGGCCGTGAACTGGGCTAGCAAAGTCAATGTGTACCCTAGACCAGGTGCTTGAGGTCTCTTCCACTCTTTAGTGCCTCTGGGGGAGCTGGTCTGGTCCTGGCATGGTGTGCAGGTAGCAACCCATTCTTCGATCTCCCTGTCCATGTTAGGCCACCACACGTAACTCCTAGCCAAAGACTTCATCCTGAAAATTCCAGGATGCCCTACGTGTAAAGCCTCTAATACTGCAATGCGCAGTTTGGGTGGAACAACAACCTGGTCCCCCCATAGTGAACAGACATTTACAACTGATAACTCATCGCGTTTGGCAAAATACATTTTGAAATCAGCCCCAACAGGCCCCTTGGGCCACCCCCTCCACATCCACTTCAAAATTTGCTTGATGGTGGAGTCCTTAGCAGAGTGACGGGCAACGGCACTGGACAAGACAGGTCCAGCCTCAAGGCAGTCAATGAGAAGTTCAGGCAGCGGGCAGCGGCTGAGAGCGTGAGCGTGCCCCAAAGTGGAGCCTGGTCGGTGGATGACACGGTAGGAGTAGGCAGCTAGGAAAATGGTCCATCTGATCATGCAGAGTGATAATGACTCTGGGGTAGGTCGGTCCCCAGCCAATAAGCCCAACAACGGCTTGTGGTCTGTAACCAGTTCGAAGTCCTGGCCATAAAGATATTCATGGAACCTCTTTACTCTGGCCACTGCAGCCAAAGCCTCACGATCCAGCTGGCTGTAGTTCCGCTCTGTGGCAGACAAGTTCCTGGCGTAAAATGCAATAGGGGTTTCGATTCTGTTGGGCATGCGGTGGCTGAGGACGGCGCTGACGCCAAACGGGGAAGAGTTGCAGGTCAGCACCAATGGCAGGGTCTGGCTGTACTGTACCAGGAAGGAATCCACTGACAGGAGTCATTTTACTGCAGCAAATGCAGCAGCCTCGGCTTTGCCCCAGGACCACTTCGCGTTCTTAGCCAGGAAATGGTGTAAGAACTCAGCAACAGTGGCTTTTTGTTTAAGAAAGATGCTGTATAAATTAAGGAGCCCAAGGAACGCCTGCAGCTCGGTTTGATTGTGAGGTGTGGGGGCGTCCTGAAGTGCTTTGTTTTTTGTGTGGTCGGGTGAATTCCAGAGCAATTGATTCAGTACCCTAGGTATTCAACCCTTGGCACGCTTAATTTGGCATTTCTCCTTTTTGAGACGGAGGCCTTTGTCTCTAATTCAAGCCAAAATCGTTTGTACACGTTTTAAAAGTTGTGCCTCGTTTGCAGCCAATACCAAAATGTTGTTGAAATAGGGGACGACTCCTGGAATCCCCTGCAAAAGCCGTTCAATGATGCTTTGGAACAGTCCGGGGGCGATACTAACGCCGAATTGCAGGCGTTTGAATGCACCCCTGTGCGTCACAATGGCTTGGGCCTCCGCCATAGTGCCATCTACAGGCAATTGTTGGTATGCCTGCGCCATGTCCAATTTAGCAAAAACTTTTCCGGGGCCTAATGAATGAAGGAGGTGCTGTACAATGGGTACAGAGTAGGCGCTCTGTTGTAGAGCTTTATTTATTGTGCACTTGTAGTCCGCGCAGATATGGGCAGACCCATCAGATTTGACAGGTGTCACTATAGGGGTCTCCCAGCATGTGTGATTGACCGGCTCTAGGATTCCCTGGCCTACGAGCTTGTCAATTTCCCTGTCAATTTTGGGGAGGAGAGCAAAAGGTACTCTCCCGGACTTTAGCCTTATTGGGGCTATGTTGGGGTCCAAACTAAAGGAAATTGGAGTCCCCACATACTTACCCAGACCGGTGCCGAAGACGTCCTCGAACTCGTTAAAAATGGCTTCAGTGCCGTCGTCTTTCAAGGCGTTGATACCAGTCACTTTTAGGCCCAGCGCTTGGAACCAATCTAGCGCTAGGAGGCTCTGCAGGTTGTCGCTGACCACTGTCACTGGGAGTTTCCCACTGAATTGCTTGAACTTCATGTGGAAGGTGCCTTGGCCCATGATGGGGACCCGGTTTCCTTGGTAATCGCGTAGGCGGATGTCAGGGGTGCGAAGATGCTGCTTCTTTAGGCTAGGGATAGCCTGCTTCAGGGTAGACCATGGTATGATGGTCAGTGATGACCCGGTGTTGATCTCCATCTCACATGGAGAGTCCTCGATGAGGACTGTGACCTTCAGCTTTTTTGGCCACTTGGTGCGGACTTGGCCGATTGACGTGTGGTAGGTGACTCTATTGTCGCCCTCTGAGCGCCGTGGTGGCTTCTGCCAGGCCCCTTGGTTGGGCCTCTATTGGCGGTTTGGCGTGTTTCTAGGCTGCCAGGCAGTAGCAGGGAATTCGCTCCAGCACAGCTTGGCAATGTGCCCCTTTAGCTCTCAGCGCTGGCAGGTTGCGTCACAGAAATGGCAAGCCGATCTGGCATGGTCTCCTCCACAGCTAGTGCAAGGCGGGGCTGGGCGCGATACTGCGCATGTGGCAGCTGTCATCTTCTTCGCCTTCTAAGCTGTTGGGCTCTGTACGCGTGTACTCTTTCGTGCATCTTGTGGAGTGCTTTGGCGCTGCAGAGTCTCAGTAGATTTGACGGCTGATTTGGACGTCCTGGCTTCGTCCAAGGTGATCTGTAGAGTGAGGTTAGATTTAGCAAGTAACCTCCTCTGTAGGTTAATGTCCCATATGCTGCAAATTATGCAGTCCAGAATCAGCTCGTCCAGGTCTCGGAATTCGCATTAGGCTGCAGCCTTGCAGAGCGCCCCCCTACTCGTTAATCGACTTGCCCTCTTTATGGTTCCTGATGTTAAACTTATGCTGGGGAACGTGCTTGGACAGCTTGGGCTCATAGTGAGTCCTTAGTGTCTGCTGAAGCACGGACCAGGTGATTGATTGTAGCGGTGTCAGCTCAGAGAGGTCTTTCGCCATCTCGAACACTTCCCGGCCACAGTACCTGAGGAACATGTTCTTCTTGCGGCCTTCAGAAAGGCCCATGAGGTAGTTTGCCTCGAGGAAATAGTCAAATCGTAGCATGTACGAGTCCCAGTGCTCGGTGACTGGGTCATACGGAGTTGGTGGGGCATGCATGGCCATTTTGTGTTCAGAGGGCATTTTGATTTTGCCGCTCAAAAATGGCTACTCGAAGCCATGCTGAGCTCCGGGCTGGATGTACTTGCTGGATTGCTACGCTCTTTTCGGTTCGCCTAGTTGCCTTCCAATCCCACCCTCATCGCCAGTATTAGATTGGGTAATGGATAGGCACACACAGGCTTAACGGTAATAACAGCTCTTTATTGAGTACAAGAAGTAAGAACAATCCAGCGAAGGTTGAGTCTGACAGCAGCCCTTTTATAGGGAGCTGTCAGACCCCTCGACCAATAGGATTAAACCTCTGTTCATGCTGGAAAAGAGGACCTTGGTGGAAACCACTGTAGTTAGAACAAGTATCTAACAAATATTGATATACATTAATTCTGGCTTGGGCTAAAGAGAAAATTTCTTCTCTCATTGAGTACATTGGCTCAATATAATGAATGTATTTCATTGTTAAATTTAACTTGACTGGTAGAAAATTATTTTACATTACAGTATGTATTATGTATGCCCAATTTTGCTTGGGGAAATGGCTTCTGAGATTGGTTTAAATAAATGCCTTTGTTGAATTACAACTGTTACTTCTATAAAAAAAGATCTGTCAGATCAGAATAACTATAAAATAAGGTCTGTAATAAGCAATTTTACTATAATCAAAGATTTATGTATATGCATTACAATAAGAAAAAATTATGTAAGTAGCCTTATTCTTTGAATCTTTGAAACAAGAAATTTTGAATAATGGAAATTCTCATTGTTTGAATTGCATTCATTGAAAAATTGCAGAATATGAAGGCTTAAAAGATTCAGGGCTCATTTAAACATGATTGGAATAATGCTAAACATGTCACAGTTGCTTCTAAACAAAAGAGGAGGAAAAACACATTTTGGAATATTGGCATTTCATCCAATTCTTGAATATTGCTTTGAGTTTCAGAGCATCTGTAAATGTATGTATAAACATATTTCTTCAAAAAATAATTCTCCATATGCAGTATATATTAACACAGTAATATATAACAGGATGGTGTGCTGCAATTTGCTTAACATCAGGTTCCTAATGTATTGTTGGGAGTATTTTTCTTCAACTACTATCACAAAGCTAAAGTATGTTAAGGTTTGAAAAAGTTATGCTCCATCAATACTAATCAGATTTTGCTAATTTATGACTGATGTCTCATTTGACCCATGAATTGCTCTTCATTCTCCTTGAAGCAATCCAAAATTACTCTGGGCTGCTCAGAGCTTTAGTGGAGATTTAACATGGCCTTAATTCAGCCATCTGTTACAGCTTTGGCAGACCAAAGTGATCTGAAGCAGTGGTCAGAACTTTAGAGATTTCTCACATGTTTGGAAGTTAGAGAAATCTTTTGAATCATTCTTTGCCAGACAATAATGTAGAACAGGAAGAAAAAAGAGAATAATTCCCATGAAGTCGAGGCCTCACCGTCTGCCTTCAGCAGTCCTGAAAGGCAATTAGCATTTCAACCAGCCAATTTAGTTACATGCAACAAAGTACTTGGGCCTGTAATTTGCTTTCCTCAGCTTGGTGCTGTTGAGAACTAGACCTTGTGTAATCCTCTCAAAGTACCTTTATTTCCTGCATGGTTATTGTTGCTAGCCTTAAATAATTAATCAACAAAGAGGTTTCCTTGTCTTGAACTCCAGGGATGCCATGAGGCAGGAGAAGCAAAGTAGTTGGCTAATAAGAGAATGATTATAATGATTAAATAGTAGTTATTAAATTGTGGACTAGATTACAAGGTTTAGTAAGGCTCTAAAACATCAGTGATAAGAAGGTGGATATTTTCCAATAACATTTCAAGCCTATATTTTCTTCAATAGTCTGCAATGCACAATGCAAGCACATTGCGGTTAAAAATCAAAATGGACAAATGAGGCAGTACAATTAGTAAAAATGAATGGAAAATGAAAAATGTGATTGTATCCTAAGAAAGTCATCAAGATGAAAACCTTCACTTTTTTTAAAATAATTGAAAGATCAAATATAATTTGAATACATTTCTGTGAAATACATTGTTTAGAACTCCTGAATGCAACTCCTAGCATTTGATTATACTTGCATAATTGCATTGTACTTGATAATGAGCTATGGCACTTAGCAAACATTTAATATGTGTTTATTATAGAACTGGTTAATGAAACCTCTGAAAACAAACAAGTTCAAAGACTCCAGATTTAATATGAATTGTGATTCATATTATGCTTATTCATTTGAAAGAATTAATTAACAAGGTTAATTCTTCTGTTCATGTCTTGAATAATGGAATGAAATATTACAAAATCATTGCACATAGAGTTTTAGGGGTCTGGCACTGTTAACTACTTGTGGTTTTTCCTAGCTGGTAAATTCAGCAACTGGAAGGTTTCCTCCATTTTAGTAACATGCTGGGGAGAATCAACAGTCTGCTACATTTATTTCATGTAGCATATCATAGCGAGCCTTGCTTCTTTACGAACAACCTTAGGAATCCTGAAATGAGTACATATTTTAAATCAGTTAATGGGTTTGGATATTTATAAATTAATTTTGTTTGAAATAATATATCTTTCATCTTTATCATAAATACCTACAGCATGCAGTTCATCTCAGCATAGTTCTTCTTGGTGTTTCATTTTAAAAGCTACTGTAGTGTCAAATATTCCTCTGCCATGAGATACAATCATTGTGTTCTGTTGCAAGCAAATAAATTGAAATTATGACAGAATAGCAGCAGTGATCAACTATACTACTTTTTAATCTTGCAATATTACCTGATAAATGACTGATTCTTGGAGCATCAGTTACTTAGAGTTAGTGATGGCTTCCTGGGAAGAGTGTGTTAAATTTCTGATAGAAAAATGATAATAATAAAACTGCACCATGGACATTATAACACTGTCTTTCTAAAGTTAATAAGAGAAAATTATTTTATATAACTTGCCAGCTTTTATATATTTTCATGTATATAAATCCTAACATTCTGGAGACGTTATTTCAGCTACCTTCAGCAATTGACGTAATACACAAATTGTTTGAAATTGCTTCATACAATGCATCCTATTGAAAATGTAGAATTTATGCTCTAGTGTCTATAACCAAATGTGGTATATACATTGGTTAAAACTGTAAACTACAAGTGTTTCTTTATGTATGTTTTAATGTGTGAAAATAACAAAGAACCACATGGAATCCTAAAGACTAGAAAATGTATTAGCCTATAAACTTTTATGGGAAATTGAAATTGATTGCGGTCCATAAGAGCCGATGTAATAACTGTTGCCTATATATACAGTTGTAAAAGAACAAAACAGCTACATGCATAAATACTATCCTGCTGTAATGATATGTAACACAGAGTTGAGAGACAGGACAAAGATATGATGCTTTGTGAGTGGTCTGATAAGACATGGCATAACCTGGAGCTGCACAGTGTGTGGAGAAAGAGGTCAGAAGGGACCCTCCCTAGCTTTTTAGACTGTAAAGGAGAAGGCTGGAGAGTTGTACTGTTAGGCTTGCAAAATTTCTACAATAAAGTAGAATTAGCTCATATTTCCTGTGTCGTTTACCTGGGAAGGCTGACATCTGCCAAAGTAAATGATGGAAATATCAAAAAAATTGGAACCACTGAGTTCAACAACATATTTTATTTTTAAAAAATTGGACTACTTGTTGAATGTTTTAATAGCATGGAAAGTTAAAGGTGCAAAACATTCTCTCCCAGAAGCCCTGTAGATTTTACAGGAGGCATTCAACTTTCCTTATGGGTAACAGACTTTCAAGGCATTTTGGAGTTGTCTAGATCTAATTTTTAAGTCACTATCCATAATTGGAATAGCTTTATGAAATATTGGTTTAATATATTTTCCATTTTTCATAGATGATAGATAGATAGATAGATGATAGATAGATAGATAGATAGATAGATAGATAGATAGATAGATAGATAGATAGATAGATAGTTAGATGATAGATAGATTAATGTATGACATACATATGCGTATGTAAACATCACAAATAAAATATAATAAGGAAGATTTTTTGTTAACTGAATAATTGATGTCATGGTTATTAGTCTCTTGTTGCACAGCAGTAACTTTATAGTTTTAGTAAGATAATAGAATTCAAGTACTGTAACTCTAAACGTAGTTACCTTGCTCTACAAGGATTGTGTTTTCAGGTTTATTTTAGCAAGGTATTTAGTATGGGAAGATACTTGCTTCATCTAAGGTAACTTCTGAAGTTAAAAGGTCAGCCACCTTAGTTCTTTAAAGAACAATTACTGCATTACAAATGGATTTTTCTCATACTTTACAAGGACAGCATTTTATGTTCAAAAGGCAAGGTTTTAACTTCAATTAATAATTTCAAAATTATAAATAAGATACATTTAATTTCAACAAAAATTATCACTTTAATTCTTTTTATGCTACCTGTTTTGGTTATTCCTTACTGAATTTTAAATTGTTAAGATAATAATTAATATTAGTATTAATTTAGATTATCTTCCTGGAAAATATTAGAAATGAGAATCTTCTTTGCTGACATGATATTATTATTTGTTTCTGATTGCTACAAAACTACAAACTATAAACTTACACACAGTCAGCCAGATTTTCCATTTTTATCAACCTATTGAGTTTTTCCTAAGGACTAAGATAGTTGTTGTTTGATGGTGTTAAAGGTATTATCACAAGATGTAAGCTGCTTCAAATTTTTTTTTTTGTTATTGTTGTTGCTAATCAGCCAGGTATTTAGATTGGATGTGCCATTTTTTATTTCCTGGTACTTAGGATAGGCAGATATTTCATGGTGTTTAAGGTATTGTTGCAGGATGTAAGCTGTTTCAAATAAAACTGCCTTTTGCAATTTACTGATGGTGATTTTGTCAATGCAGATGGTGTTCAAGTGACTTTTCAGATATTGTGGTGTGTACCCAAGACGCCTATTTCTATTAGATGCCTACTATCTGTTGTCTAGTTTTCTTTTTTATTGTCCTGCTTCCAGGTTCTGCCAAGACAACTGTTCAGATTTTTTTTCTTATCAAAAGTTCTTAAGTCTGAAGTATTATGTGACGGGCTTGTCTGTTTAAATTCTGAAATCTCAAAGCCCTTTATCTGTTTTCATTTTCTATTAGTCACTGTACAAAATAAGTACAACGGAAATTGGTTACTTTATATTACTTTGTCTGCTTCGTGATCTTACCAGTTCTTGCTTGCAGGCAAATGATATTTCTTGCAGATATTCCAGTGCAACATTATTGCTAGTTTGTCATGCTGTTATTTGTAGTCAGTCCGTATGTTTTTATTATATGCACCAAAATGTAAAATTACATTTGCTACATCTGATATTGGCCTTCACATTCATCAAGTTCTTCCTGAGAACGTGGATATTGTAATGTATCAGTATAGTATATGTGTGGATCCAAGTGATGTGACCTTTTGTGATTGACAGATGAAAATACATAATAAAACAAGTCCATCATTCATGTTATACATACAAAATAATGAAATCGATAATCAATCAAACCAATTTCTGGGTAGTCCAGTAAATCCAGTAAATAAGGGAAAGTGAATATGGGACATGAATAATGTATAATGAGTCCCACAAGACAATTTAATGGCTGAGAAAATAATTCTATTTGTGATAATTTGAGTAGATGGAATATACATGTTGATCCAACTAATAAGTACTAGAGGAAATACATATTCAACAAAACTTGTTTCAAAAATTTCCATTAAATGTATCAAAATCCTTTCTCCATGTCTAGCAAAACTATGTAATAATATTAATCAAAGTAAAATCCTTAGCAAAATATATGTCCAATACATCTGTATAATATTTAGAATGACTATGATAATTAATACATGCAGTACATTTAATTAAACATTCTCTCTCTTATACACGCACATGCACCCTCACAAACATCTTCTGACTCCATTACTTCAGATAATTGAAATAAATTGTTAGCAATTAAGCAAAATTGCTATAGTTTTTATAGACTGGATTTTCCACTTTTTTTGTATATATATTTGACTAGCCCACCTTCAAGAAAAAGGCATAACTCTTAAGGGAGAATGTAAGATTAAAGTTTAAAAATTATCTTTTATCCCCCCCTCCCCCCATTTTACTTTTGCCTTCTTTTGTTTCAGGGATGCCCTCTGTCTGTTTACTAGTTATACTTCTTTTATCACTAATCAGTTTGATTTCTGGAGAAACAGAAGTAAAATTTACAGGACAAACAGAATTTGTAGTAAATGAAACAACTACAACGGTTATACGTCTTGTTATTGAAAGAATAGGAGACCCAGTGAATGTCACAGCAATTGTATCGGTAAGAAACGTTTCCAATCTAATTGCTCTAATAGCAAATATTTACGTGGTTTCCTTTCTGAAAGGGAATTTTTTACTTAGGGGCAATATGTCAGCCTTAAAGATGTTTGTTTTAAGAATGTCATAAGGTGCAAATCAGCAGAAATAAGATATATTTGTTTTTAATTTCTGGATTGTGTATGGTATGTATTGCAGATTCATGGTGAAAATACAGGTGACTTTTTTGACACATATGCAGCAGCATATATATCCCAGGCAGAAACAAATCGAACTGTTTTCATTTCTGTGTGTGATGATGATATTCCAGAGGCTGATGAAACATTTATATTTTATTTGACATTACAGGTAGGCATTACTTTTTCTACATATGTACCTACGTACAAACATACATACGCACACAAATGGTATACACACATATAGTATTAGAGTAACCATTATCTTTCATTTGGGGGGGGGGCTCAATTTTCTTGAGAAGTTACACTGATATAAGGATCTTGTATCTTCCTTAGTTACAAAGGGAGTCCACCTATCCTTCATTGTTACAATGTCTCTCCAGCAATCTGCAGCCATACTAGCTTCTTATCTTCAATTTAATATTTAAGAAATTTAAAGTCTTTATGAAGAAAAGGAAGGATGCACAGCCAGGGAATTTGTGAAGTAAGGGACAAAAATGCAACATAAAACAAGAACATTGAGAGTATCACTTGCCACCTCAGATCAGTAAAGCCTCAGAATACTGGGAAAAGATGTGACTTCTTTGAAGAGGTGCAGATGGGCGCTAGATTCACCTACCTCCCTTCTATTTTAGAGTAGACTCCAAAGCATTGTTGTAGTAATCACCTCCCAATCAAATCCCCTTATGTTTTATTTGAAATAATTTTTGGTTCTGATTCCCCACTTTAAATTGTTTGTTTAAAAATACGGACATTTAAATTTTGACCTTCCTCAATTTCGCATTGACCTATAAAATTTTATACCAACAATCTCATTCAATGTCTGAATTGGATAGAAAAAGAAAATTGAACCCTGGTCGCTTTGCAAACATCTCTTTACTTTCCTTGTATATTTATCAAAACCTGATATAGATTTATTTATCTGAGATGACAAAATAAACATGTCTATAATAACTTTCAAATAAGAGTATTTGATTTTCAATTCAGAAAACCCATTCAAAAATATTGAGGACTTTTTTATTCATTTATTATTACTTAATAAATTTGTTTGCTGCCCATCTCACCATGAGGTGATTTTTACTTTGTTTTGTTATTCTGACCTCTAGCATAAGAAGATTCAGGTCACTGCATATAGATTACTAGTTAGTATGAGGTAATTACTTAATGAACTTCATTATTATATAATATGCACTTTTTTCCTTTAAAGTAAAATTGATGAATGAAATAAATTATTGTTTTAAATATAATCAGAGTGGTCTCTCTCTATTTTTTAGTCATAACTGCAAAATGATTTATTTCAGTAGTGTTTCACACAAAAGTTGTTCAGGTTCTTGAGGGTGGAAAGGAATGCATATTTCTCATCTAGCATCTTATTGCTATGGTATCATTAACTATGATTAATGATTGTCAAAGTTTGAGTCAAACACTTTTTTGTTTAACCAGACTGAGTCTATAGGATTTGAGTTCCATGAAAAGTGCTTTTACAGATTCCCTTCATTTGAGTACCATCCCTGGAATGTGTCACAAACATTTGTTTGTTCTGTAAACACAGACATTAGTGAATAGAAGAATGTTTTCGCCTGTTATATAGATGGTTTTGTTTACCCTTATTTTCTGTTTTGTTTGCCATGTTTTTTTAGAAGCCGCCTCAAGGAGTAAAGCTTGGATTGCCTAGAGCTGTAACTGTAACAATTTTATCAAATGACAATGCTTTTGGAATTATTTCTTTTGATATGGTATGTTTTCAATTACTGCATCTGTTTACTTAAATTAAAATGATAAGAAAATTTCTGGCAAAGAAAATGTGCTTGCTTATTATTTCAACGTATATCCTTTTCAAATAAAAAAAAACATAAATATAATATATAAATGGAATGTTTTAAGCTGCCCAGAGTCACCTATGCGTAAATTTCTTTAATAAATAAATAATGTGTGAAATACTGCAAACTCATCAAGCAAAATCACATCAGTAAGAAATTAATAATAGCATCCACAGAACAGCAACAAAACAGAATAAAATATAAACATCTATTTGAATTTTAAAAAATAACTGTAAGCAGCTTCATCAATATAGCCTTCCAGAGTTAGTAGGTGTCACCCAAAACCCCCCACTCTTATTTCCCCTGCAAAAAATTCCTGATACTTTCATCTCAGAAAGGAAAAATCATCTTAAAAATATTTTGAAAATTGACATCATAATGGACATTCAAAGTATGTGGTTGATAGTTTATGCTCAAAGCTTAAATCCTAGCTTAGCAATAAATGTCACGTCTACTCAATCAACAGCAGGATTTTATTATTTGAAAGTTATTTGTATAAATGCATCCTTTCACTATTTAAATTAGCAGTTGTTGGTTTTGGGATTTTAAGATTGGATGTTTACAGTTTTCTTCCAGCAACCATAAGTCTTTGTGGGTTCTTTATACCATGTATATATTACTACCTATATTATCACTTCAGAAATGAAATAGGGACAGTCTATGAATGTGATGATTAGCAAGACACCACAAGGTCAGAGTTAAATAAGTTGAAAATAGCTGTTCATTTAATTTAGGGGTGGGGGTGGGTGGGGGGAATAAGAAACAGAAAATAATGCAGAAGATAAAGCATTTTCCCATTAGTGAATTGTTTCTTAATAAGTCTTATAAACTCTGGTACTACTCTACTCTCAAGGGTATGATTTAACATTAAATATATTATATTGTAAAAATATAATTGATTTATTATATTTAATAAATCAATCAATAACATATATAAATAATAGAATACTAATTATTTAAAGCACATGTTTCAGTGGGTGAAAAAACCCAATCATTAATATTGAAATCTTTGATATATTTGATTATAGAATTAATTTGTTGTTGAAAAACAGTATCTCATTATTAGATGAGTTGTAAGGTAAATTAATTTATCACTAGGAAGATGTACATGTGTAAAATAGCCTTTTGTATATTTGGTTCCCTAAATATTTCATTGATGCCTTATTTTTTTTCTCTCCCTCCCTCTCCCCATCCCAATCTTCAATCTCATCTCTGAATTTTAGCCTGCCTTAATTACATTGACTGAGCCCAGAGGTGAGAATGAATCTGTGCCTTTTGCTTTAGTTAGAGAGAAGGGAACCTATGGTTCTGTCACTGTGTTCTATGAGGTAAGTATACTGAAATAGGTTTACCTTAAAAACATTATTTTGAATAAACCAAAAAGTTTGAATCATTGTGGTAAATGAATTTGCCATTTCTTAAATGAAGTAGAGCTTGCCATTTCCAAATATTCCTACCGGTACTTAGTAGGACTATTTTTATTTTCAGTATAGTCGCCTGACCAGATCACTGTAATCAGATGATTATTAATATCTATCCTGTCCTGCTGACGTTGGGTTGTGAGCTCTTGGAGTATTCAGCATAACTAGGAAATATTGCCCCTAACCTGTGTTATTGAAACAACAGAAAATGTTCATGGCAAGAATCAGGTTTTTTCAGGACCAGAAAGCTTACTGAAAAAGACATATATTGATGTAATAATTTCACTTGTGATCTAACATGCCATGCTGGACTTGATAAACTTGATCTTTTAGCTAAAGCTACAGAGATTTTATAATGACCTTGTTAGGAGCTATAAAGTCTGATACACTAATGATTTTAAATTCTGCTCCTTTTTTCTTCCAGTAAAGAGATGAACAGCTTTTAGAATTGGTGGATCAGTTCAAAATCAGATTTTGCCATTTCCAGATATGGAATCTAATAACTCCTATTACATGAATAGGTATTTGGAGAAATCCTTCTTGGCTGTAGGCATGATACATTTCAGAATCATAAGAATTTTTAGGCAAATGCTAGAAAAACATGTCACAAATTAGCTTTATTCTACAAAAGCATAAATAACCAGTTTTTGATAGATCCTCATCAAATTTATATTAGCCTTTTGAAAAAAAAACATTTATGCCTCATAAACCCCATAAAAAGGACACATTCTAATTAAAACTCTTCTTCCTTCTTGTATTTTGAGTTTATATGGTGTTTGGCATGAGTACCTCTGTATAGTATCCGGTTCAAACTGCCTGCATGCATTAAATCCATCTCCTGATTCTTAATGTATTAGAAGAAGACTTACCATTTTTATTTTTGTTTTACACATGTGTTCTACAGCAACAGTTGAAAGTGTACAAAAGTACTGTGGATAAATATGGATATTTTAAACTACTGTACTTCCATTTTGAAGAATCATTTCCTAATTTTTTTGAATAACTATTATTGATGCAGTCCTCAGATTTCCTTCAGAAATTATTGTCCAGACATTTTGGAGATCTTGTTTCCTGAACATTTTAATTGTAGAAGTTAACAATATGTATTTTAATTGATATAGCAACTCAGTACTTCTATTAAACATCTTCAGCTTTCTTCTTAGGTAGAAGGTGGCCCAAATTCTCCTGAAGAAGATTTGAGTCCAGTGAAAGGAAATATAACTTTTACACCTGGCACAGCTGTCTTGATTTATAACTTATTTGTTCTTGATGACCAGGTAAAGATATATATCAATTATATTTACCCATTTGATCAATTAGTAAATTAACGAAAAGATAAAAGAAAAATGATTAGCGGAGTTAGAGATTCCTTTGGAAGGCAGTTAGTTTACTTGCAAAGATGTTACACTTTCAGTTTTTTTTACCATCAAACAATCCTTGTAATTAATGCTTCACAAAATTTTTGAAAAGCGTTCTCTTAGGGGGTTTTTAATCAAAGTTTTTCTTCGTATTTTAGGGGGTCCCAGGTGGGGTTAGTCAGGTTGAGGGAGGGACTAGTGCCAGGCCGACGGGTGAGATTAACAAGGGAATGAGCAAGGGAGTGAGCGGAGTCATTAGGAGTCATTAGGGGGAGGGGGAATAGTAACATTCCAGAAGAAGGTCTTTCCATCTTAACGGTCTCAGGGAGGGGTAGGTACGACGGCAGACAGAGACCTTATAGCCGGTTGGGAGACTGGGGTCGCTGGATTCGGCCGGTCTCTTTTCCCAGCCCCCGCAACCTAGGTGGTCAGGTCCTACAGAGCCGGGGCCTGAGACTGATGCTATGCAATGCCAGGTCCGCCACTAATAAAGCCCCCCTCATTTATGACTTGGTCTTAGAGGGGGAGCCGGACCTGGCGGGGATAACGGAGACCTGGCTGGGTCACGAGGGAGGTCTCCCCCTCGTGGAAATGTGCCCGCCAGGCTACCGCGCATTCCATCAGTCACGGGCCCAGGGCAGGGGTGGTGGGGTAGCGGTCATTATAAGGGAAGGTCTTGAACCGAGAGAGTCCACTGTGCCACAGATAACCGGTTGTGAATCCCTGTGCATGAAGTGGGGCCCAGGGAGGCAGTTGGGCTTGCTGATTGTATACTTGGCTCCTCGCTATGCATCAGCGGCCCTGCCCGAGCTCCTCGAGGTGATCTCTGAGATGGCGGTTGAGACCCCCAGACTTCTGGTCATGGGGGACTTTAACTTGCCATCAGTAGGGGAAACATCCGAGGTAGCTCGGGAGTTCATGGCTTCCATGACAGCCATGGACCTGACCCAAGTAGTTCAGGGCCCCACACAAGAGGGAGGTCACACATGGACCTTATTTTTATCTCTGGCCAGTGGAGGAGTGATCTGGGAGTAGGAGATTTAGTCGTTACACCTTTGTCATGGTCAGATCACTCACTTCTCCGGCTTGACTTTCCATCCGATACCCCCCATCGTGGGGAGGCGGAGCCGGAATGTCCTAGATGGTTCCGCCCCAGGCGCCTGATGGAGCCTGATAGGTTCCAGATGGAGCTTGGGCCATGTCCTGTAGCCCTGACCCGCGCCCGGATAGAGGACCTAGTGGCTGCATGGAACAGTGCGGCCGCTGGGGCCTTGGATCGGGTTGTGCCTTTGCGGCCTCTCTCGCGGCAGCGATCCACCCAGGCCCCTTGGTTCACCGAGGAGCTGAGGGTGATGAAGCGCCGAAAGAGACGCCTAGAGAGCAGATGGAGATCGTCACGCTCTGAATCTGACCGATCACAGGTGAGAGCCCATTTACAGACTTACCTTGTGGCATTGAGAGTGGCCAAACGTCGGTACTGTGCCACTCTTATTGCGTCCGCAGATAACCGCCCTGCCGCCCTGTTTAGGGTGACCCGCTCCCTCCTTTTTCAGAGGCCGCGGGAAGCCCCTTTACAGGGTAGAGCAGAGGAGTTTGGGGAATATCTGCAGGACAAAATCGCTCAGATTCGCAGCGAGTGGGTCCCCTTAAGTCAGTGCTTCTCAATTATTTTCTGTCATGCCCCCCCTAGGAAGAAGAAAATATTTCGCGCCCCCCCCCGCGCGACTGTAAATAGTATCATTTGTCTAGTATCATAGCACACCGGTCTTTCCTCGTCTCCCACCGTAGTCACATGCTTTCTTTCCTCTTTCCCTCTTACTTGTCTATCCTTCCTTCCACCCTCCCTTCCTCCTTCCCTTCCTTCCTGCCTCCCTTCCAGTTCCCTCCTTCCTCTTTCCCCCTGCCTGCCTGCCTTCTTTCCCTCCTGCTTATCTATGCTTCCTTCCTTCCTTGCACCTCCCTCCCTTCTGCCTGCCTGCCTGCCTGCCTTCTTTCCTCTTTCCCTATCCTCCTATCCTTCCTTTCTCCCTCCCTCCTTCCCTCCCTCCCTTCCAGTTCCCTCCTTCCTCTTTCCTCCTGCCTGCCTGCCTTCTTTCCCTCCTGCTTATCTATGCTTCCTTCCTTCCTTGCACCTCCCTCCCTTCTGCCTGCCTGCCTTCTTTCCTCTTTCCCTATCCTCCTATCCTTCCTTTCTCCCTCCCTCCTTCCCTGCCTCCCTTCCAGTTCCCTCCTTCCTCTTTCCTCCTGCCTGCCTGCCTTCTTTCCCTCCTGCTTATCTATGCTTCCTTCCTTCCTTGCACCTCCCTCCCTTCTGCCTGCCTGCCTTCTTTCCTCTTTCCCTATCCTCCTATCCTTCCTTTCTCCCTCCCTCCTTCCCTGCCTCCCTTCCAGTTCCTTCCTTCCTCTTTCCTCCTGCCTGCCTGCCTTCTTTCCCTCCTGCTTATCTATGCTTCCTTCCTTCCTTGCACCTCCCTCCCTTCTGCCTGCCTGCCTTCTTTCCTCTTTCCCTATCCTCCTATCCTTCCTTTCTCCCTCCCTCCTTCCCTGCCTCCCTTCCAGTTCCATTCTTCCCTCCTTCCTTCTGCCTCCTTCCTGCCTGCTTGCCTTCTTTCCTCTTTCCCTCCGGCGTGTCTGCTTTTCTTTCCTTCCTTCCACCTCCCTTCTGCCCTCCTGCTTTCTTTCCCTCTTGCTTGTCTATCCTTACTCCCTCCTCCCCTCCTCCCCTCCCTCCCTGCCAGCAGCTCCTCCAGCATCCCAGCTGGAAGCAGCAGCACAACAGTCGCCGTTACCAGGGGCGAAGGGGTGGCGGTGGCAAGATCGGGCGACCGCCGCCCCTTTGTCCCTTCCCCAACAGCGGCTGTTGCGCTTCCGCTTCCAGACGGAATGCTGGCGGTGGAGCTGCTGGCGGGGAGGCGAGCTACGCGGTGGCGAAGACGGGCGGTCCCATGCTTCCCTCCCTCCCACCCCCGCCCGAGCAGGCTTCTTGCACAGCTCCAGCCCGCGGCTCCAATGAAAATCCACAGTCCGAAGTGCTGCCACTTCCAGGCGGGATATATTATGCCTCGCCCACGCCTTCGCCGCCGTTGCACCCAGATGGAAAGGGAGCCTTCGCGCCCCCCTTTATGGAGCCTCGCGCCCCCCCAGGGGGGCGCGCCCCACTATTTGAGAACCGCTGCCTTAAGTGGTCCAGAAGAGACGTCGGAGGTGGGTCTTGAGGGATTAGGCTGGGAGGAGTTTGACTCTGTTACTTCCGATGATATGGATGGGTTGCATTGGCGACTGCGAGCCACCACATGTTTATTGGACCCGTGTCCCTCCTGGCTTATACTGGCATCCTGGGAGGTTACACGAGGCTGGCTCCAGGAACTAGTCAACGCTTCTCTTAGAGAGGGGTTCTTGCCAGCCATCTTAAAAGAGGCGGTGGTGAGGCCCCTACTCAAGAAGCCTTCCTTGGACCCGGCTATATTGTCTAATTACCGTCCTGTCTCCAACCTTTGCTTTTTGGCGAAGGTTGTAGAGAGTGTGGTGGCACAACAGTTCCCACGCCACCTGGAAGAAATGGATTATCTAGACCCGCGCCAGTCCGGCTTCCGGCCCGGCCATAGCACGGAGATGGCTTTGGTCGCGTTGGTGGATGATCTCTGGAGGGCCAGAGATGGGGGCTGTTCCTCCATCCTGGTCCTATTAGATCTCTCGGCGGCTTTCAATACCATCGACCATGGTATCCTATTGCATCGTCTGGAGGGGCTGGGGGTGAGGGGCACCGTTTTGCAGTGGTTCTCCTCCTACCTCTCTGGCCGAGCGCAATGTGTGTTGACAGGAGGACAGAGGTCGACCCTGAGGCTGCTCACTTGTGGGGTGCCTCAGGGGTCGGTCCTCTCGCCTCTCCTGTTCACATATATATGAAGCCGCTGGGCGAGATCATCCGTGGATTTGGGGTAGACTACCACCTGTACACTGACGACACCCAGCTGTACATCTCTACCCCGAACCACCCCAACGATGCCGGCGAAGTGATGTCCCGGTGTCTAGAAGCCGTGCGGATCTGGATGGGAGGTAACAGACTCAGGCTAAACCCGTCCAAGACGGAGTGGCTGTGGCTTCCGGCACCCCGGTTCAACCAGTTATGTCCATCCCTGACCATTGGGGGTGAACAGCTGGCCCCCATGGATCGGGTTTGCAATTTGGGCGTCCTCCTAGATGCCCGGCTGTCAATGGACGACCATGTGACGGCCGTGGCAAGGGGGGCGTTTCACCAGGTTCGCCTGGTGCACCAATTGCGTCCCCTATTGGACCGGGATGCCCTCCACACAGTCACCCATGCACTTGTGACGTCTTGGCTGGACTACTGTAATGCTCTCTACATGGGGCTCCCCTTGAGATGCACTCGAAGGCTGCAGCTAGTCCAGAATGCGGCCGCGCGGGTTGTTGCGGGAGTCCCTAGGTACTCCCGCGTAACACCTCTCCTGCGCGGGCTACACTGGCTACCTGTGGCTTTTCGGGTGCGTTTCAAGGTACTGGTTATCATCTTTAAAGCGCTCCATGGCACAGGACCAAGGTACTTGCGGGATCGTATCCTGCCCCATACATCCCTTCGACCGATCCGCTCTCACAGAGAGGGGCTCCTCCGGGTGCCGTCCACGAGGCAGTGCCAGCGGGCGACGCCCAGGGGTAGGGCCTTCTCTGTGATGGGCCCGACCCTCTGGAATGACCTCCCCCGAGACATCAGAACAACCACTGATCTCCGCTCCTTCCGTAAGATGCTCAAGACCCACCTGTTTAGTTTAGCGGGCCTGGCCTAATCCCGATCTAGTCCCTCAATTCTGTACTTTTAAATTTTTGGGGTTGTTTTAAGCTGATTTTTAACTTTTATTACCCTGTACAGCTCTACTGTTTAATTGGTTTTTAAGTGTATCTATTTTATACTAGGTTTTAATCTGGTGTCTGTACACCGCCCCGAGTCCCTTCGGGGAGAGGGGGCGGTCTATAAATTTAATAAAATGAAAAAAAAAAAAGAATCTTCAAAGGAAATAGGTGGCTGAATTTAGTGCAAGAAAGAAAAGCAAAAAAAAAACATTTAATAAATGTTCTAATCTATAAAGTACTAATTACATAAATCTGAATGAGAAATATAAATTATGCTTTAGTAATGTATATTTTATTTATTCTAGGTATCAGAAAATGATGAATTATATATTATACATTTGAGAAGCGTGGAAGGGGGAGCTGAAATTAATTCATCAAGAAATTCTGTTGAGATTATTATTAAAGCAAATGACAGTCCAGTGCGATTCACTCAGAGTATTTATATGGTACATGAAGAAGATGATATAATAGCAATCACCGTAGTTCGAGGAACAGATGATAATGGAAATAGAATTGGACCAGATGAAAATCAAGTTTCCATATGCTACATCATTGTAACTGGGAACTCTACAATACATGCACAGCTTAACTTAGACTTTCTAGATCTACAGCCAAATACAACTATTGTTTTCCCACCTCTGGTACATGAATCTTATATTAAATTCAAAATCCTTGATGATGCCATACCAGAAATTGCTGAGACGTTTCATATCATGCTCCTTAAAGACACTTTGCAAGGAGATGCCATTTTGAAAAATCCATCAATTGTCCAAGTTACCATTAAACCCAATGATAAACCATATGGAGTACTATCCATCAATAGCATCTTGTTTATACAGACAGTTGTTATCAATGAAGATCAAATGCTGAGGTATTGTATTACTTTCTCATTATATTGATAATATCAGAACATATAAGTTTGGTTTATAATTTAGCTAATTTTCTTAAATATTTTAATTAAATCATTGATACTACTTTAATATCAGTGGGTTTTTTTCAGGATTTTCTGGTTTTTCTTTTACAATGCTGTTCTTATTTTAGTAAGACTATTTTAGACTGATTTTCATGAAAATGAATGACAATATTCACAGAAACACAAAAGTCACATAAAAAATAGGAAAATGGGTAAACTAACAATTTTTAAAATTACAGTCTTTAATCATTCAGAAGGAATATTGAAGTCAGCGGCATTATAGTAAAGAAAAGGCTCTCTACAAATAATAATATATAGAAGGTTTTGTAAAGAGAACCTTTCTAGAACATCTTAAAACATGGTGAAAGTGGGATAGATTGATATTCTCCTTCTCTATGTTTGGGTTCAAAGCTATATAAGGTTTTAAAGATAAAACAAAATACCTAAAAAGATATTGATTTAGGCCAAGAAATAAAGCAATTAGGGATGTTGGGAAGGAGGAAATCAAGGTAGCTATTGAAATTATATTATCCCAAGTGATCAAGATAGCAACTGAATCCTGTGACCTAGACCTGCTCCTTTTTAAAATTTGACACTTCCCACTGACTGTCAATCAAAGCAGTACAGTTTTATCAAGGTAAGTTTAATGAGATTCCATTTACATCAGCATCAAGAGAAAGTACATTTTCAGTTCAATATATAAACCAGAAGTTTATCAAAGCATAGCTAAATAGACATGTCTGGATCAGTTGGTGATGACACAATATGAAGATGACAAATATGCATCACAATGTTGGAATACAAACCATACTTGTGTGCAATGTTAGGATATAAGTACAAAAGAAGAGATTTCTGTCATGCAGTCCCAGTTCATAATTCATTATTCCTAGATCACTAGCTTTTTTATTGAATAGTTCTGCCTATCAGAAATAGTCATGTGAAAAGCTAGAAAATTTTAGGGTCAAATACACAGAATTATTGAGAGGATTTTAAAGATTAATATTCAGTTGAAACCAGAACTTCTCCATCCAGGACTAATGGATTAACAGTTAGAAAAAAGCCATAGAACATTTTTATATATGATAACTGCAGCAAGATGGAAAGATTGGCAGTGTCTACAACAGGGGAAGGTTTGGTGAAGATGATGGGGCTTTCTAGGTGGCAAAATTGACTTGTTTGATCAGAGAAAACACTATCTACATTTATCGGTGACTGGAAACCCCTTATAGTCTTTTTTCATTAAAAAATGAACTTCTGCTAATGAGTTTATGATTAGATAAGGTACATTGTGGAAAGAAGAGAATCATGATGTAATGTTAGAGAAGTTAAAACACAATTCGCAGATCAAGAGCCACTTCTTTATATCTTTATATTTTTTCTTCTTTCATCTTTTTACATTTTTTTATTTCTTCCTTTCTCTTTTTTTTCTTTATTGGTCCATTTAGTTTTATTAGTTCTTACTATTGTTATCAAAATTCTGAAAAGAAATTCTGTCTGTGTGCATTCATAGGTGGAAAAATAGCTTAGAGCTTCGGTCATAGAAATGGAATGTAATGAAACTGCAATGCTTTGTAAGAGGCTTTGGAAAATACAGAAGGGTGAAAACATCTATCTGAGACTCTGCCTTCATCTTCTAACATGTTCCAAAGCACCTCTTTTAAATCAAATCCGAAGCATTTTAGAGACCTATAATGGAGTCAGTACTGCAACTGGTACCACTCAATGTTACACATACAGTATTACTCTTATTAATTTTTTGTGCATCATGTAGATATGAAGGCATCACTGTTGTAAGGAATGGTGGAACACATGGAAATATTTCAGTTTCCTGGATTATAACTCGCAACAGCACTGATTCTTCACCTGTGACAACAGATCTCACTCCAGACTCAGGGGTGTTACATTTTGTTCAAGGGCAGTTATTGGCATCCCTCCATCTGAATATCATTGATGATGATGTCCCTGAAGAAGCAGAGCCATATTTGCTTCAAATTTTAGATCATACAATACAAGGAGGGGCAGAAGTGAGTGACCCAGCTGAGGTAACTCTGCATTTATTCTTCTGAAAAGCTGCAAGCACTTAGATGGTGTTTGTGCAAAAATAATGCATAGAAAATAATGCTAAGGTGTGTCCAAGAATAGCTATCTTATTTTTAATCTATAAAATGATATTTACTGGGATAATATTGTAAGGATTATAAGTTGTTGTGTGCTTTCCTGTACTAGATCAATTTTGATCTTGAGAAAGAAATGCTTTCTACCATGAGGGAATCCTATTTTTGGAAACTTATCAAAAAATAATAGGGACAATAAAAATAGAGTAGAATAAAATAGATGGGATGTTAAATTTTGATGTAAATTGTATAGGAATACTTAATGCTAAGGTAGTAATAGTTATTTCTCAATATCTGCAAAAGTTTGCCTGCTTGCTAAAAAGTTCTTGCTTTTAATAACGTGGTATTAAGTGGTCTCTTACTCTTAGATAATTTCTAAAAACCTTTGATTTGTGAGCACACTATTTAAGAGTATGGTGATAAAATTATATCCTTATGGTTTACATTTAAAACCCTTCTTGGTGGTATGGCCACTTAGGTTGAATTGCTATTAGCAGCTCAGTTCTAGCCAGATGTCGAAATATGGGAAAGCTCTAGATTTATGTCAATGTCTCTCACGCGCCTCCATATTAAATTATGAGTTAAAGTCAGAATAGCAAATGTTGAGTTCTTAGATTTTATCATTAGATGCCTAAAAATATCAATTAGAATAATATCAATGATGAGAAAATATAATTGGGTTTGAATTAGAAATTTGCTTTTAACAAGAATTTACTTTGCCCTTCTTGTAGCTTTTGTTCTACATTCAGGACAGTGATGATGTTTATGGTGTAATTCAGTTCTGTCCTTTGGAGAATCAGCGGATAGAAAGCAGCCCAGATGGACGCTTTTTGTCCCTTAGCTTTGCAAGGCAAAGGGGAACTGTGGGAGATGTGAAGCTCTTTTATATTATCACGTATATTCCTTCTGGACCTGTGGATCCTGAACGAGCTAAAGAAGGTGTTTTAAACACTTCCAGAAGAAGTATCCTCTACTTTCCAGAAGGAAAACCTAATGACACCATTAAAGTACCAATAAGAAATGATGCATTTCTTCAAAATGGAGCCCATTTCTTAATACAGGTATATAAATTATATGCATAAAATTCTCAAATCATTTGTGATGCATAATATTATGTCACAACTGTTCAATGAGATGTATCAGCAGTGTCAAGATTTGCCATTCAAGCAATCTATATGTTCCTAATATCCAAGCAATTATTATTTTTTAAAACTCACCATAGTAATGAATATTATTTCCCAATATACTACTCTTCTGAAAATCCTGAAAATGTTTATAGCATGTTTCGATAAAACTCTTCAATTGATGAGTGGCAATATTTTTTTTTCTGTAAAGGAAAAATTATGTGTGAGATTCAGAGCAAGTAAATTTGAAGAAAATGGGAAGGGAATGGGGGAAGGGATTGAAAAGGTGAGAATTATTATTTTTTAATTATTATCTCAAGGATATTTTGAATGGATTGTTTCTTGATATATCTCAAGAGTCTTGATACCATTGTGGTCTTATATACTTATATGTTAGGACTCTTCTTGATTTCCATGTATTATAGCCACTGTGGTAAACAGGGGTGGGAAGTAGAGAAAAAGTTCCAGGTTTTCTATATCAATGAAGAAGGCACGTCTACACAGCTCCATTTCTATTTTTCAGTGTCCTCAAAATGTGTGGAAGACAACTATAGAATTATCTTTCCCCCTGCAAATTTTGGAAGGCTGAGAACAAGCAGTACCACAGCTGATCAATGTTTCCTCTCACTTAGGAATAGTGTAAAAATTACCTTCCAGTCAGCATCCTGCCTCATAGACTAAAGAGGAAAAGAGAAAGAAAGAAAAATAAATTGCAAAACGCTCCTCCCTACCCTCCATTTAAGTACATGTTTTCTGTGTTTGTCTGTCCATTCAGAAAAAAAACCCAGAGCTATTGGTATGAGTTAAAATTGCCTAGTCCTCAAGAGACTTACTGCCAACAAGTAGCAAGATATCTTTCCAGGAAAATAAGGAGTGTTGTATTAGTATACTGATAATATTTAATTGTACATCCCTGCCCTGGAAAATTAAGTGATGCTGTGGACATCCTATCCGACTTTCTGGAGGCTGTGAGGATCTGGATGGGGAGCCATAGGCTTTAACTGAACCCTGGCAAGATTCAGTGACTTTGAATTTTGAACCTCTTTGGTTCTGGGACTAAAGCATCTTTGGTACTGGATTGGGTGCACTGCCCCAATCAGATCCTATGTGCAATCTGACGGTCCTTCTGCAGTCATAATTCCTGTTTAACTGGCTGAAGGTCAACTCAGCCTTCCATCCTTCCAAGATCAGTAAAATGAGGGCACAGATTGTTAGGGGCAATTTGCTGACCGCTTAGAGAGGGCTGGAAAGCACTGTGAAGCAGTATATAAGTCTAAGATCTATTGCTATTGAATAATAGATGACAGTTGGGACTAGGAGGGCCTTTGCACAACTTCATATTGTGAACCAATTGCATCCTTTCCTATATCAAGGGGACCTACTCATGGTCACTCATGCCCAGTTACTAGTTTGTTTCCAGGTTGAATTCAAAGTGCTAGTAGTTGACCATTAAAACTCTTCATGGTATGTGATTGGGTTGTTTGAGGGATCCATCAGGGAGCACTTGTTATAGTTCTGTTGCCTAGGGAGCTATGTTTGGTGACAACAGGCTTTTTCTACTGTGGTGCCTGCACTGTGGAATTTTGTCCCTCCTGAGATAAGGTTGGTATCATCATTGTTGAGCTTTCAGAGATCTCTCAAGAACTGGTTATGCCAGCAGGCTGGTGACTCCAGGGAACAGGTGAATTAGTGAGGTGGCTCTACTATTTTTAGTTCCTTTTGTCTATTATTCTATACTTCAGTTTGTTATTTATTCATTTATTTGTATCTTAAATGTATTATTTCTACAAATAATGCAAAGCGATAAACGTTCCTCATCCTATTTTTCCCACAAGAAGAACCTCATAAGGTGGGTTGACCTGAGAGAAAGAGTGTGTGGCTGGCCCAAGGACCCCCAACTGGGTTTCAATTCTGAAGTGGGACTTGATCTCACAGTCCCCCACTTTCTAGCCTGGTGTCTTAACCACTAGACCAAACTGGGTCTCAGTTTTTAATACTTTTTAATGTATTTCATTAATTGCTTTTAATTTTTTTGTACAGTGCCTAGTGTTGTATGTTTGTGCAGTGGACAACTATATAAATTGGATGGATTGATGGATGGAGATAGATAATAGATAGATAGATAGATAGATAGATAGATAGATAGATAGATAGATGATAGATTGATAGATAGATAATGTTTTAAGTAAGTACTTCTCAAGCAACAAATGGGAGGGTATCTCAAAGGTATCAGATTGATTCCAGTATTGTGCAGTGGATTGAATGATCATCCATTATCATGGTGGAGGAGGCTAGATGCCAATATCTCTACCATCCAGTTACCCTTAATTACTGGAACTTCTCCCATACTAGATAGGTGATACCTTTCCTCTATCACTAATGCAGGGAGGAGCTGTTGAGATTCCTATGAGCAGCATTAAGTCCAAGTTACTTGTCAATTGTGCCTTGAGTGAGAATTTTTGGTTGATGATCCATGTGTTCCTTTTGTTTATACACAATAATTTCAGGACTTTTCTGTGACAGCAAAATTCAAAAGTCTTAATAGTTTTCCTATCTTGTTTCTTCATAGTACAACTTTAACTTCCATACAATGTCATAAGGAATATCATGGCTTGCATGAGTCTGATCTTTGTAGGTATACCGGGAGTACTCCATTTATGACCATTCATTTAAATGCTTTACAGCCATCACAAAACCACCCTAGATTATTGTAATCTAGATGTTTGGCAACCTGTTCAAATTTATGACTGTTTGCTAAGTGTCCAACAATCCTGTGATTGCCATCTGCAATGACCACTTTGCTTAATGACCAAGATTATGGCCCAACTGTGATCATAAATCAAGGACTACCTAAAGATACATCATAGCATTTGACATGATTGATACACTCAAAGGCCTTTCTTTAGGCAGTGAAGCACACAGTGACTTCTTTTGTATATTCTTTAGCTTTCTCAATTACCGGTATCTAAGAAGCACCTACTCATGCACCATATTCTAATTTTGAGGTTTATTTCTTTTTTATATTTATTTATTTATACAAGTCACTACATGGATCCATCCAGATTTTTTACTTGGCAAAAATGTAAAAGTGATTGGCTCTTTCCTCTTCCTGTGATTGCACCTGGCTCCCAATTTTCTATTTAAACATTTATAGTTAAAAGCTTTTTTATTGGTCCCTTCATCCCAATGCTATCTAATTTTTACACTGCTTAATTTTTTTAAAACCAAAAAATGTTGCCTGCTGTTCATAGATAATTTTTAGATGACTTCCTATTTCTCGGTGTCTTTGTCAGTGCAGCTGATTCAATATCAATTTGTGCTGCTTGTACAAACATAGTGATCATGCTGTTAAAAATCTTTAATTCTGACAAGGTTATTTATATGTCTGTATTAATGAGATAAAGGCTTGACTTGTTTTTCATTTTGGGTTTACAATTTTTTTAATGTATGGAATATTCAAATAGCAAAAAGTAAATCTCCAATATAATAAATAACACTAATAAATAACAGCTAAAATATGTTCTATTGCATGTCTATTAACAGAAAATTTTAATTTTTTTTTCTTATTTCAGCTGGAAAAAGTTGAATTACTGAATATTATTCCTCGAATTCCTTCTATAAGTCCTCGATTAGGTGAAATTAAAAATATATCTTTAAGAATTACGCCTGATATAGCAAATGGAGAAATTGGTTTTATCAGCAACCTTCCAATAATTTTTCATGAGCCAGAAGATTCTCTTTTTGCAGTAGTAAGTTAATCTTTCTATGCCTTGCTCTTATAAATTAAGCACAGTATTTAGAAAAAATAGCATTATACCTTAATACATGAAAGTTTTGTAACACATATCTGAAATATTTCTAATGTAATCATAGTCCTGAAATGAATGATTATTTTAGCAAGTCTGAATCATAGTTTTAAACTGAAGTTTAGAATTCATTTGTTCTTGATTATGAAAAGTCTTGTGAGCGTTTAAAATTGTGAGTTTTGTAGATAAAATAAAAATTACTTTCTCACTTCATCTAAAATCAAGCACCACTTAACCTTTTTGTCGTATAATTTCATGGTGATGATCAAGCTAACAGTGTTTAAAGAACTACGTTATCAATGATTTTTATTTTTTATTCATAAAAAGTTGCAGGGTAAATAAACAAACTGAGGAGAAATATGTATATACAGTATGTCCTCAGTTTCAGAATTATGTTGTAAAATGTTAGATTGCTTACAGCTTGGAAAATCAAGTTTTGCACACATCCCAAGATATGCAAAATTACAAGTTTGATATTTGTTCTAGAGCTCCATTCCTTTGCATCGAGATGGGACAGATGGACAAGCCACTGTATTCTGGAGCCTAACACCTACAGGCCTCAATTCAAAAGCTGTGACTGTTGATGACATTTGGCCTTTTTCTGGTTCAGTTCTGTTTTTATCTGGACAAAGTGACACAGCAATCAACATTACTATTCAAGCTGATGATATACCTGAAATGAATGAGACCCTAACATTATCATTAGACAGGTAGTCTTTGATAATTTTTTAAAAACAAATTAACATCTTGCTTTCTCCTGATGCAGTAATATAAAATACTTATATAAGACAACCATAATATAATAGATGGCATGTATTTCAACTGTAATTTTAGGCATACTAACCTCGCATTCAGTGCAGAAAGCACAATGGGATTCATTTTTCAGAAAAGTTGAGAACTGAAGCAAGCAGGAATAGAAATAAAGAGAGACAAGGACACTATTATCTATTATTTCTGCAGAATAAATTTAAGCTGATTTTATCTGATTAACCTTTCTTTTATTTCACACTTAAACTGAATCTTTTTAGTTTAATAATTTATAGATATATACATTAACTGAATATTACCTAGTTATTTTATTATACTTTAGGAACTGTATTTTATCATTTAGCTAACCTTGTAGTAACATATAATTTTATGCTGGTCTTTGACTGAAATTAAAGATTGTTGCTCTTTTCTGTTACTTTATGTCTAATTTGTTTATAAAGTATCCATCATCTGATTTGAACTTGTTTAGTTGAAATGGTAACAAAGCAAAGTTTCAGTCAGATTTCCTTCTCACTCATTCCTGATTCTGGGATAATCTTGAAAATGTATTCATTTAATTATATGCTGTAGTCTGAAAAACAGTGTGCTGCAGTCTAATATCATCACAATAAAGTTAATTATGGGGTTACTAAATTTATAGCAGAAATGAAATCGATAGCGACTGTTAACTAAAGATACATGTCATTAAACTTTTAGCTCAAGTATAGTATAGCTTTTAGCTTGATACCTTATACCATAAGTTAATTTCATAACAGGTAAGTAAGATATAAATGTAAACATTGATTTCCTTTTATCTAGAAAAGGATATCCAAGACTATATTTGTTGTATGCAGTTGTTATCTTTATGTTCTTGCTTCTGTACTGTGAATGTGCAATGATTATGTCATCTACATAAATATTTCTAAAATGCTTCCTCATCTTCCTCCCTCCCAGATGAAACCTTAATTTTCTGTGTTTTCTCAACTGCTGTATTTCTAAAGGTTCTCCTAATGTAGTGGGAACTCACATTTCTAGGAAAGAATTCTGACCTTCTACATGTACAGATATAACAAATCACAGAAATAGAGACAGAAATTTATAATTAATCAAAGGAACTGTTGTCTTACAATATTAGGGGTAGGATTAAAAGTTTTATTTCGTTTCAGATTTTTTTTTAGGAAAAGAACCTCATTCTTTGTTCAGTTCTAACTTTTTGTTTTTAGATGAAATTCTTATAAGCTTGGGAAAATGTTCTCATTTGTATCATTCTTATTATTAATTAGCACATCCACATACACCCATCAGTACATGTTTAGACAAAAGCAACCTCTGTCTTTCATTATCTTGCACAATCAGTAGGACTGTTTAGTAGATTGACAGGTGCTGGAGGCAATACACTTACGCACAAAACAGACTTTTTTAGTCTGATCCAAAGCACTGAGTACTTACAAGTAGTCCTGAATCAAAATGGACTCAACTGCTGGGCTTCTGTGCCTGAACACTGTACTAGGGCAGCCAGTAACTAACTCTTTGAGCAATGCTGTAATGAGGGGCTTAAAGAGTCCTTGACATCCCAATTGGTCACGGGGTCATCTGAATTACAAGTGCAAATTCCTGAACCTCTTACTAGCATTGCTGGAACAAGGATTCCCATAAATAAACAGTAGGCCTCTGAAAAGTGCTGTATTATAATCTTTCATTTGATTTCCACCATCTAAAGAACTCCATACAAAGAACTTGGCCAACAGTGGTTTTATTTCTCTCCCCCATTTCTTTCTCTCTGCATTGACAGGGTAGAGACAGAAAGGTTTGTCGTGTACTTTGGGTAAGTGCCGCAAGCTGTGTCTTTGTTTTCAGTGAACTAGCTTTTTTGTTTCGGAAGTGGTTGGTCTGGACAGGAATCTCTTTTTGTTTTTCTTTCTGCCTTGCAAGCCTTCTCAGGGAAAGCATGCTATTTAGTGCCCCTTGGTAACATGTCTTGGTGGATTGAAAACATTTTTGGGGGGGAGGGGGGATTCTAACAAAAACAACAATAATGGTTATGAATGCATGGCTTGATGTTTGAAGATAGTCCAGTACAGTAGATGGCTTGAAAAACCTGTGCCACAAATCTCTTTTCACTGAGCTGTAGGAACTGGGTATATAAAAAGGTTATTTACAAAAGCCTTTAATCAAATTATACATTTTCATTGCAGCATTTGAATCATGCACAGTACAATTCAATGACTGCTGTTTATTTAGAAGCAAAATGGCTGCATTCAGTATGACTCGTCCTTGGACAAAAGCGTACAGGTTGCAAACTTAGCAAAGGAGCCTGCACGCATTAATACAACAGGCTTTCAAAATAGATTACTGTGACATGTAGGTTGTACTTTTTTATACAATCTGGCATATAATTAGGAAATAATATTTAACAAGATCCAAATTAAATACTTGTACACAAAAGTTCTGGCAGTGAAACAATTAAACTCAGTTCTATTTGCCAGGCGGCTTTACTAACCTGGAAGCAATCAGTGATTAAATAATGTTTTCCTCTCTGGAGTGTCCACATATTAAGAACAAGTCAAGATGGCAGCTGTAATTGTGTGCCTAAAGCTTCACCTTTTTTTTTTAATGTGTTGTACACATGAACTCCTCTGTTTTGCTGTGTAATGTGTGATCTGTTTTCCAAAATCCAAATAATCCTCAGAGTGGATTCTATATGTGATATTGAATACTGAGAAATATTTTATTTGATTACTGTCAGTATTAGTAGACTGTTTTCTGACAAACTACACTGTCAGTGTAAAAGAGATTTTTTTTTTGCTTAGGCAATGTTAGCATACCTTTGGTAGAGCAAGTTTTATTTACTTCCTGAATGAAGCCAGTTCAGGACAAGCCTTTTTTGAGGGGGATGGGACAGGGCAATAATATCATTTGGAGGTAGTGAAGTACAGAACCCCCAATGCTTTATAATTACAGTGACCATATAATAAAGGATAATCCTTCACTTTAGAAAGTTCTTATTTAGATTTATTTATTTTTCAAAATCTCACTTTTGTCCTTTATTTTGGTCATTTAACTTTTACTATACAAATTCCTAAATTTCTTATGAACCTCTTTTGGATTTTTCAAGTTTGTCCTTTATTTTTGTCCAACAACATATGGTCACTATATTTGCACTTTACCATAGGCTTTAGTCAATTTAATTGCAATCAATCTGCATATTCCAGATGAGTTCAATTTTTTTTCTTCAGTGTGAATGTGGAAAATCAAATCCTGAAATCTGGATATACTAGTCGCCAATTGATCATTCCAGAAAATGATGACCCTGGAGGAGTGTTTGAGTTTGCTTCATCTTCCAGAGGTCCCTATAGGATAAAGGTAAATATTCATATTTGAATTTGAAGAGAGCCATATCCTATATCAATACTGATCTTTTGCGTTCAATTTTTTAAAATAAATAATCATTTTATTTTACAGGAAGGAGAATCTGTCGAACTCCAGATTGTCCGTTCCAGAGGAGCACTTATGGAACAATTTCTACTCTACACTATAGAGCCAAGGGACAGCAATGAGTTCTATGGAAATACAGGAGTCCTGGAGTTTAAACCTGGGGAAAGGGAAATTAAAATTACTTTGCTAACAAGGATGGATGAGATTCCAGAGGTAAAAAGAGGAGGGGGAAATTATTGATGTCTTTTTTAGACTAATAGTAACTGTTAGATTCGGGCAACGAGAGACAGACTCCAGACGATAGTGACAACAACAACAGCTCTTTATTAGTAGTAGTAGTGATCCAGCTTGCTATGGGGTCGAGTAGCTCCCCTTTTATAGGGATCTGGTACGCCTCCCGACCAATCAGAATGACCCCTTGTTCCCGCCCTAGTGGCGGACCTGAGTGGAGACTTACAGTGGTTTATGCTAATATCTAACACCCCTCCCCTCTTAGATGGAGTGTTCCGGTTAGTGACAAAGTCCTGTAAGTATGCCGTTTTCCAGTAGAGTGGAGGGAGGGGTCACTGAAGGTTATTACAGCCTGATTGGTCCATTTGACTGAGAGAAAACTTCTTAGCCTTCGGCTTCTCCCGTTGGCTCCCAGTTTCCTCTCAGTCAACAAGGTCCAAAAGACTCAAATTTGGTTCCCAGTGATTGTGAGTACTAAATTTAAAAAATTAATTGGTTCAATTGGACACTTTAAATCAAACAAATTACTTCGTAAATAGAGCTGGCCCAATAGGACAAGCTATCGCAGTCCTAAATAGGCAGGGAAAGCAGCGCGGAGCAAAGCTCTTCCCACCTTACTCCCTGCGGGCTCTTTTCCCCCCGACTGATTCCTGGTGACTCGGGCGTGCCGGGGGGCTTGCAGCTCATTTATCCTCCCCCGAGACGATTTCCTTGCCTTGAAGCCGCAGCGCCGGCGGCCCTTTGCCGCGCGTGAAGACCGGCAGCCATTAAACGAGACCGCGCCGTCTCTACCGAGTCGGCGGTGCCCTCGGCGGCGGCGCGTGAACGTGACCGGAGCGCCAGCGGCTCTTGCCGGGCGTGAAGACCGGCGGAAGTAGCTAAAGGGCCGAGATTACTTGCCTTTTTAAACGGCGAGCCCTACAAGGTGCGGGGGAGGCAAGCGGCAGGCTCGGGCGCCATTTTAAACGGCCGCTCGAGAAGAAGACCAGCAAGCCTCAGCGGCGGCCATTTTGAACACGTGTTGGGCCTAGCCCTTCCACCCTCTACCGAGCCTCCGCCATTATTCAAAGCTCAAGTTGAGAGTTTCTCCCAGCAAGAGGCTTCGAGCTGCGACTGCTTCTTCTTCTATAATCATCAGAGCACGTGAGTGGGGCGATGGCAGCGAGATCTGAGGCAGCTCAAACCGCAACTCCCCAGGCCCAGGAAGATAAGTCAGGCCCCACTGCCCCAGCCAGGCCTCGTGTTTCTAGGCCTTCTGCGGAGGATCGCCCCTCCAGAGCCCTACAAAGGGATGAGCTTAGGCGTTCCAGGGCAATCGAGAAGGCGATTGAGAGGGCAGAAAAGAAGAAGGTCAGGGATCCCAGACCTAGATCTAGATCTCCCAGACCTGAGGCTCATAGTCATTCCCCTTCTGTCAACAGGGGGTTCAGCCCTTCCTCTCCCTCTTCCTCTTCATCCAGATCCGTTAGGAGTGAAGAACGGGGGGCTTCTCCCCCTCCCCCAACTTCCCCTGGGACAGGGGGCTTGGATAGAAATGATCCTTTAGAGGGCACCTCTGCAGGCCCCTCCCGTGGTAGGAGATCCCACAGGGATTCAATTCCTCATGACTATGATTCTGATTATGACGAGGAGGATCTAGAACACCTCCCTGAAAATCTAAAAAGATTAATTTCTGCAGCCATTTCCAGGGGAATAGCTCAAAGAGACAGACCTTCCCGGCATAATAGGATTACTCCGTTCAGCAGGGCCAGGTCTAGGAATTCTTCCCCCTCCCTCATGAGCGAGGTCTCTTCTAGGGGGGAGGCCGGTCGTCAAGACGACTGGGGTTTCTCTGAGGAAGAGGATGCGGCCACTGATCAGCCCACCTCTTCTAACTTATTCATTCAGGCCATGTTTAAACCCCTACTGAAGAAGGCTAGGAGAACCACCAAGGTGGGCACAGGGGACCCCACAGTGCCCCCGCCCAGGGATCCAGACATGGTGATGTTCTCAAACACGGCCACCAACAAGGAGGAGATCCCTGCTCCTCCTCTGTTCTTGGAGGTGGCCACCAGTCAGTGGGCCCGACCTTCGAATTTTTCCCCTCCTGGCAGCAATGATAGGCGGGCTTATAATATGGAGAAGGCCTTTTTACAGGCAATTCAACTTCCGGCTATAGACCAACCCATAGCTGCCCTGGTCTCATCCTCCCCGGTGGTCTCCGGGGATGCTGCGGACAAACTTAAGCCGGAGGATAAGAGGGCGGAGCTTACCCTGCGGAAAAATTATAAGGCTTCCGCTTGGGCAATGCGGGCGGCGGCTGCCGCCTCGTATTTTAATCGCACAACAGTGATGTGGCTCCGCCAACTCCAGGATCGTATCCCGATCCAGGATGATCGAATCCATCAAGACCTGACCAAAATTATGGCGGCCTGCCAGTATTCGGCCGACGCGACCTTGGATGCCATGCGTTTTGGCTCCAGCGCCTTGGCCACCTCTGTGGCCTCACGCCGGCTCCTTTGGCTTAGAAATTGGCAGATCGATAATAAAGCCAAATGGGATTTGATAGCTGCCCCCTTCACGGGTCCAAATTTGTTTGGGTCTGCCCTAGACCCAATTCTAGTGGAGAATAAGGACAAGAAAAAGGTAATGCCTACCTCCACTAAGAAATCCGAGACACGCAGTCACCCATATCGCAGGCCTCCTTTCAGAAACTATGACAGGGACCAGGAGTCCCGTTTCCAACAGTACAGGCAGGATAGGCCATTCAATAGACAAGGCTTTCAAGACCGCTCCAGATACCAGTCTCAGTCCAAGCGGCCCTTTCGCGGGGGGGGCGGCCGCCCCTTCCGCAGAGGGAAATGACTCAAATCCGAGTCATCCCATAGGCGGCCGCCTGGCATTATATGCGGACAAGTGGGACCAGATTACAACAGACGGTTGGGTCCGGGCGACCATTCGCCACGGCCTAAGGTTAGAGTTCCTCTCCTATCCCCCGAGGCGCTTCAAAGTTTTCTCCCCATCCCGGGATCCGGAACGCCGTCATCTCATGGACCTCGCCGTTTCACACCTTCTGGAAATCAGAGCGGTGGAGGTCGTTCCGGAAACGGAAAGGGGGCGGGGCTACTATTCAAATCTATTTGTAGTCCCGAAGGCCTCGGGGGGTTGGAGGGCTATTCTCGACCTGAAGCGCCTGAATCAGTATCTAGTTTACAGGCGCTTCAAGATGGCCTCTCTAAAATCAATCTTGCAGGGCATTCGAAAGGGGGATTACATGGCCTCGGTAGACCTGACGGAGGCCTACCTACACATCCCCATCCTTCGGTCTCACCGTCAATTTCTGAGATTTTCCCACAAAGGCAGTCACTATCAGTACCGGGCCCTGCCATTCGGCCTGGCCTCGGCCCCTCGGACGTTCACCAAAGTCCTGGCGGCACTGGCCGCTTACCTGAGATCCATCCCAGTCAGGCTCCAGTGTTACCTGGACGACGTCTTAGTGCAAGCAGGGTCTCTTCCCAGGGCCAGGGCAGACCTCCAGCTGACCATCCAATGGCTCCAGACACTAGGCTTCTCAGTGAATTTCCCCAAGAGCCATCTATCCCCATCCAGACAGATTCTGCACCTAGGGACAGTGATAGATTCCCAGTCGGGGCGGGTCCGCCTGTCCCCAGACCGCTTAGACAGTCTGACGCAGTTGATCAGGTCAATCAGGACAAAAAGGTCCGTTTCCACCCTGACATTATCACGACTCCTGGGGAAGATGGTATCCTGCATAGGGATAGTTCCCTGGGCCCGCCTGCATCTGCGTCCCCTTCAGTGGGCCTTAATACCAGCCCAAAGGAGAATGTTGAGCAACTCTCTACGACCACTTCGCTTAACGTCGGAAGTGAGACGCTCGCTCAAGTGGTGGATGTCCCCAGCATTGCGACAGGGGGCCTCTATTTGGGAGCCGGAGAGAGTACAAGTCACGACGGACGCGAGCCTTTACGGCTGGGGGGCCGTGATGGGGTCCGACATGGCCCAGGGACGTTGGACTGCCTCGGACCTCAGACACAATATAAATTGGCTCGAACTCAAGGCCGCGAGACTGGCCCTCCGGACTTTCAACCGCCAGCTACAGGGGCGACATGTCCTACTACTTACGGACAATGTAGCGACGAAAGCTCATGTAAACCGGCAAGGCGGGACTCACTCCCGAGCCCTCTGGCGGGAGGCACAGACATTAGGCCTATGGGCGGAGAGACACTTGGCCTCCATTGCGGCAGAACATATTGCGGGGACGTCCAATCACCAGGCAGACTGGTTGAGCCGGGCGACTCTGGACAACGGCGAGTGGCAGCTAGATCCAGAGTTGTTTCGAAAGATCTGCCTCAGGTTCGGCAACCCCCTTGTGGACCTGTTTGCCTCCCCCAGCAACACGCAGCTGCCGAGATTTTTCACCAGATTCAAGACCCCAGCTGCAGAAGGAGCGGATGCTCTCAGGACCCGGTGGCCTCCGGGTCTCCTCTACGCCTTCCCTCCCCTTCCCCTCATTCCCAGAACCATTCGGAAGGTAGTCACAGAGAGGGCTTCCGTCATTCTGTTAGCCCCATATTGGCCGAGGAGACCATGGTTTGCGGACCTGGTCCAGCTCTCGGTCGTAGATCCCTGGAGAATTCCACCGGAAGAGGTAGTCTTGTATCAGGGGGTCTTAGTTCACCCAGAGCCGCAGTGGCTGCATCTGACCGCGTGGCTCTTGAGAGGGGATTGCTGAAACGGAGGAAGCTGTCATCGGGGGTCATCGCCACCTTAGAGGCAGCTAGGAAACCGTCCACAGTGAGGATCTATAACGCCACCTGGTCGGCCTTCGCGAAGTGGTGTAGCCCCAGGGGGGTGGATCCAGCCAGGGCCACGGTTCCAGACGTTCTAGAATTTCTTCAAAAAGGATTAGAGGATGGGTTGTCCCATAATACCCTCAGGCGACAGGTAGCGGCCCTATCCACTATATTGGGAGGGGAGGGTCCCTCTACCCTCTCTCGCTCTCCGTTGGTGAAGAGGTTCCTTAAAGGGGCGGCCAATATCCGTCCGCCTCCGGTCCATAGGTTCCCTACATGGGACCTTACCATCGTCCTGAAGGCACTGACGGGGTCTCCCTTTGAACCGCTCAGGTCGGTCCACATGCGCCTCCTATCACTGAAGGTAGTATTTTTAGTGGCCATTACATCGGCCAGGCGTATCTCTGAGCTGGGGGCCCTTTCTGTTAGAAGCGACCTTTGCATGATTCACCAGGACAGGGTGGTATTGCGTTTAGATCCTTCGTTCATACCGAAGGTCAATACTCTGTTTCATAGGGCCCAGGAAATTGTCCTACCAAATTTTTGCCCCAATCCAACAAGGGAGAGAGAACAGGCGTGGCATCGGTTGGATGTACGCAGGGCCCTCCGTATTTATCTGAAACGGACGGAGGGCATTCGTAAGACCGAGGCGTTGTTTGTCTCGTTTCACCCAGGTTCCCTAGGCAATAAGGTCTCGTCTTCAACTATTGGGAGGTGGATCAGGTTGGCCATCGTTGAGGCCTATGGAGCCTCAGGCAAATCCCCCCCGTCAGGGATTACGGCTCACTCTACTCGTAGTGCGGCCTCCTCAGCGGCCTGGGCCACAAGGGCGCCCTTCGAGGACATCTGTCGCGCGGCCACCTGGGCCTCCCCTACTCCTTTCATAAGACATTATCGCCTGGACGCTTATGCCTCGGCTGAGGCATCCTTTGGGCGGAGGGTTCTCCAGCGGGTGGTGGCCGATCCTCCCCCTGAGACCCAGTCTCCCCTCCCTGGGACGTAGCGTGGGTATGTCCCTTCAGTGACCCCTCCCTCCACTCTACTGGAAAAAGAACGTTGGTCTTACCTGAACGTTTTTTTCGGGAGAGTGGAGGGAGGGGTCACTCTCCCACCCTAGTTAGATAGACAGGGTCTGGGAGGGGTAGGATCGGGTGGCCCGGGGCGGCTTTCCCTTGTCTTCTTACATCATGCAGACGCTGACCTGACATCGCGGAAACTGGGAGCCAACGGGAGAAGCCGAAGGCTAAGAAGTTTTCTCTCAGTCAAATGGACCAATCAGGCTGTAATAACCTTCAGTGACCCCTCCCTCCACTCTCCCGAAAAAAACGTTCAGGTAAGACCAACGTTCTGTTTCTGCCTTACTCGGGTGGACCGTCGAAGTTCGGGTTGAGTTGGAGCGGGTGTGAGATCGGCGTGTTTTTCCTGTTCTGTTTCGCTGGTAGGGGGCGGTAGGTTTCCCTCGCTCGGAGGCTGCTCCGCTCTATCGCTGGTCTCCGGTTCTACCCCAGGCTCCGTGGCGCTGTAGTCCTCTGTGTTCGGATGATCGGGTTGTTGCATTGGCTGGCTTTCCCATGGAATGAAGTCTTCGTTTGCTGATCGGAGGTTGGAGTGCGTTACCCGACCACGGAGTTGGTCAATGTGCCTCTTCCAGTTTCTACCGTCCTCTAGTTCCAATAAGTATGATTGAGGACCCGTGATACCAATTACCTTTGCTGGAATCCACAGTGTCCCCCCTGCATAGTTGTGGGCGTATACTGAATCCCCTATGCTAAAGTTCCAAATTTTGCTTGTGGAGTCTGGGGGCGATGTAGCAGAGTAGTTTGGGTGAAGCCGGTCCAGGTGAGACCGTAAGCGGCGGCCCATGAGGAGTTCAGCGGGGCTCCTTCCCATCGTGGCACTAGGGGTAATATGCTGGATTAGTAAGTAATGGTCAATTCGTGTTTGCCAATCACCTGGACCCATCCTAGCGAGGGCCTCTTTTGCAGATCGCACCATTCTCTCCGCCTGTCCATTCGATGCCGGATGGAATGGTGCGACGAGGGCATGCCGAATTCCCTGACATGCTAAGTATGTTTCGAATTGCATGGCCGTGAATTGGGGCCCGTTGTTGGAAACCAGGAGGTCGGGCAGGCCGTGCGTGGCGAAAAGCCGCCGTAGTACCTTAATGACTGCCGCTGCCGTGATTGAAGTCATCAGGACTACTTCCAACCATTTGGAGTATGCATCCACAACTATTAGAAACGTTTGCCCTTGGACTGGCCCTGCGAAATCAATGTGTATTCGCGACCAGGGTGCTTTCGGTTTGTCCCATTCCGTAACGGGCGCTTCAGGGGGGGCTGGTCTGGACTCTTGGCACGGATCGCAAGTGGCTACCTATTCCTCTATCTCCTTGTCCATGTTTGGCCACCAAACGTAACTCCTAGCTAACGCTTTCATCCTTACGATCCCTGGATGCCCGACATGTAAAGCCTCTAATACATTTCTGCGCAGTGCGTATGGTATAACAACTCGATCCCCCCACAATAAACAACCTTGTAAAACCGACAGTTCATCGCGCTTACACCAAAACAGTTTGAATTCGGGTCCCACATTCCCTTTGGGCCACCCCCTCCATACCCAAGTTTGTACTTGTCTGATTGCGTTGTCCTTAGCCGAAAACCTAGCAACGTCCTCCGACGAAACTGGCCCCGAGTCCAAACAGTCAATCAAAAGAACCGGTATCTCGGGAGTGGGGTCTGTTAACAGTTCGGGTAGTGGGCAACGGCTGAGTGCGTCTGCGTGCCCTAATGTTGAACCTGGTCGATGTATCAACTTGTAGGAATACACAGCCAGGAAAACAGTCCACCTGGTCATGCGCGGGGAGAGTGAGACCGGTGTGGGGCGGTTTCCCGCCAAAAGACCCAGCAAAGGTTTGTGGTCTGTGATAAGTTCGAAATCACGGCCGTAGAGATACTCGTGGAAACGTTTGACTCCAGCCACAGCGGCTAACGCTTCCCTGTACATTTGACTGTAGTTCCGTTCTGCCGATGACAACGTCCTTGAATAGAATGCGATGGGTGCTTCGTTACCGTTTGGCATTCTGTGGCTGAGTACTGCGCCGACGCCGAAAGGTGATGCATCGCAGGTCAATACCAGTGGTAGGGTCTGGCTGTATTGGATGAGTAACGAGTCGGTCGTGAGTAGACGCTTTACTGCGGTGAAAGCGGCCGCCTCAGAGCATCCCCAGGTCCATTTTGCGTTCTTGGCTAGGAGTCGGTGTAGCGGCTCAGCGACGGTAGCTTTCTGTCTTAGAAAAACGCTGTAGAAGTTAAGAAGTCCGAGGAATGCCTGCAACTCGGTCTGATTTTGTGGTGTGGGGGCGTCCTGGATTACCTTAATTTTCTTCGATGTTGGGTGTATACCCAGTCCATCGATTCTATACCCCAGGAATTCTACGCTAGGCACGTTAATTTGGCATTTTTCCTTTTTTAGGCGGAGACCCTTTTCTCTGATTCTGGCCAAAACAGTTCTAACACGTTTTAATAGTTGCTCCTTGTTTGCAGCCGACACCAAGATATCGTCAAAATATGGGACGACTCCTGGTATGCCCTGCAAAAGCCGTTCCATGACGCTTTGGAACAGCCCTGGAGCGATGCTTACGCCGAATTGTAACCGGTTACATTTGAAAGCACCCCTGTGCGTCACTATAGTTTGGGCCTCCGCCGTGGCGCTATCCACAGGCAGCTGCTGATACGCTTGTGCCATGTCTAACTTCGCAAATATTTTTCCTGGCCCCAACGAGTGCAATAAGTGTTGGACTACAGGCACAGGATACACGCTCTGTTGTAGGGCGACATTAATTGTGCATTTATAGTCCGCACAGATGCAGACTGACCCGTCTGGCTTAACTGGGATCACAATGGGAGTTTCCCAGCGCGCGTGATCCACCGGTTCAAGGATCCCTTGCTCTATGAGCTTATCGATTTCTTTGTCAATCTTGGGCCGGAGTGCAAAAGGCACTCTTCTAGGTTTGAGTCGGATTGGCACCACTTTAGGGTCTAAATTGAATGAGATTGGCTTTCCCACATACTTACCAAGGCCGGGGCTGAATACATCCTCGAACTCCTTAAAAATTTCCTCAGCGCTGTTGTTCTCCATGGCGTTGATCCCAGTGACTTCTAGCCCCAGGGCTTCGAACCAATCCAGTCCCAGGAGGCTCTGTAACGGTGCGCTGGCGACAGTCACGGGCAGCTGGGCTATGATGCCTTGAACTGGACCCGAAATGTGCCTTGACCCACGATGGGGACCCTGTTTCCTTGGTAGTCTCGTAGCAGGATGTCTGGTGTTCGCAGTTGGCGCTTCTTAAGGCTCGGAATTGCCTTTTTCATGGTTGACCACGAGATAATCGTCAGGGATGATCCCGTGTCGACTTCCAGCTCGCAAGGGGAGTCCTCCAGGAGGACAGTGAGTTTCAGCTTTTTAGGCCGCTTTGTGCGGACCTGACCTATCATTGTGAGATAGGTTCTCATGGGTTCTCTCTGGGGGTACTCTCTCTCAGCTTCCTGGGAATACTCTCTCTCGGCTGACTCCCTTGGCTCTCTCTCTGGGCGTCCTTTGTTTTTTCGCCAAGCCCCTGGGTTGGGCTTCTGTCGGAGGTACATAGGAGGCTGCCATTGGGTGGCAGGGACTTCGCTCCGGCACACTCGTGCGATGTGCCCAAGTTTGTCGCAATGCGAGCAAACAACGTTTCTCAAACGGCAGGTCGACCGGGGGTGGTTCCCTCCGCAGCTTGCACAAGGTTGCAAACGGAATTCGGATCTTCCCGCCGGTCTCGTGTGACTGCTCCGCATGCGATGACTGTCTTCGTATTCGCTGTCCTCAGTCTCTTGATTGGTGGCCTCGTAGTGCACTCTGGATTGCCTGGCTCCAGTCTGGGTTGCGCTGTACCCGCGTTGTATTGTTTCAGATGATCTGTCCGCCGATTCGGAAGCTCTCGCCTCGTCCAGCGCAATTTGCAGGTTTAGGTTGGATTTGGCCAACAATCGTTTTTGTAACGCAATGTCTTTTAACCCGCAAATGAGGCGCGCCAGGATTTGCTCGTCCAGGTCCCTGAACTCGCAATGCGTTGCTGCTTTTCGAAGTGCTGCAACGTACTGGTTTATGGATTCTCCCGCCTTCTGGTTCCTCGTGTTGAATTCCTTGCGGCGAACGTGGCGGGAAGGTTTTGGCGCGTAATGCGTTTGCAGCGTCTGCTGTAGCGCCGTCCATGTTACCGCCTGGATGGGGGTTGGCTCGGAGAGATCCCTGGCCGTTTCGAAGACTTCTCGACCGCAGTAGCTCAGGAACATATTCTTTTTCCGAGAGTCCGGTACTCCTGTGAGATCGTTTGCCTCGAGGAAGCATTTGAATCTCAGCATGTAGGATTCCCAATGCTCGGCGATTGGGTCGTATGGAGTTGGTGGAGCGTGCATCGACATCTTGTCTGTGTTCGAATTTGCCGCGCTGAGATGGCTGCCGGAAGTTCCGCCGAATTCCGGGGCTGGATCGGATTCGTAGATTCTGGAGGTAGCTTCTTCGTCCTATCTGCCTCTCGATCCCATCCTCGTCGCCAATGTTAGATTCGGGCAACGAGAGACAGACTCCAGACGATAGTGACAACAACAACAGCTCTTTATTAGTAGTAGTAGTGATCCAGCTTGCTATGGGGTCGAGTAGCTCCCCTTTTATAGGGATCTGGTACGCCTCCCGACCAATCAGAACGACCCCTTGTTCCCGCCCTAGTGGCGGACCTGAGTGGAGACTTACAGCGGTTTATGCTAATATCTAACAGTAACCAATACTGTTTAATGGATCTTATTGGGTTTTAAAGAGAGCTCGTGATTGATTCTGAGCTGGGATCTGATCCATGGCTTAACTGAGGCCCTCACCAGTGCCTGAATTAAGGGGTGCCTATGGACTTGAGTTGTGCTTTGTGGCTTCTCTGTGTCCATAAATCCCAGAACATTTTTTCATCATTCTGACTCATTCTAAGTTTGATTCCAGCTAGGCATGTCCATAAGAGATGACTGACATGTTCTTAGCTAAGAAGGTTTGAATCTATTGGACTTGAGCAGTTTGAAATGCTATACAGCTAGTCCTCACTCAGTAATCACAAAGCAACTCCTTTGCTAAGTGACATAGTTTTTACTGAAACATTATGTCAATACGAAGGACTTATAACCTCATTTCCACTTGGCTGTTAAGAGAATCAACTCATTTGTGAGCATGCTTTAAAAATGTACTTCTACCCTCTCTATTAACTTTGCTTGTCTCAAGCCAATTTACAAAGCATACAAATAGCAGTCAAGTGATCGCAGGATACTGCAATGTTTGTAAATACAATTTCTAGATGGTTTTGGTGGAAGCAAGAAATCTAATCTAGTCAGATCCTAGATTTCTGTATTAGAGGTATCCTGCAGGACTCTATTCTCCCTCCACTCTACATAAAACTGCTGGACAATGTCATATGTTGATACAGAAGCAGGGATGATACTCAGTTATATATCTCCACCGTAAACCAAAAAGGTTTTGCTGTTAGGTTTCTTTTGCAGTGTCTGGAAATAATGACCTACCTATAGAGTTAAGTAGGAATTTCCAATCCCAACATCTTAAAGTTATTTTCTATGACTGAAGAGAAAAGTAATGTTTACCAATTTTAAAGCTAAGTGCATTTTGAAGTACATTCACCTTTGTTCTGCTAGTCTTTCTTCAGTTAAATGTTCATGGACTTGCATCCAGAAAATACCAGTAGGAATTCACCAGGCTAGAAACCAGGAGACTCTGAGTTCATCCTTCCTTGGACATGAAAGCCAGTTGGGTGACCTTGGACCAGTCACTCTTTCATAGCCCAACAGGATTATTGTGAGAAAATAGGAGGAGAAAGAAGTATTAGGCATGTTTACCATCTTAAGTTATTTATACAAAAATAAAGGCAAGATATAAATAAAAATTAAATCTATGGAAGGATAAATATTGCATAGAATTTTATTTTGTCAACATTATCTGCAGAATTAAAATCAGCATTATCCATTAAAACAGAATGTCCATTAAATTAAAATAAAATTTTACACAGGCATAAAGTGACCCCCCCCCCCAAAAAAGCCTGTGTATTTTATGTACTGTATATTTGAAGCATAGTATGAGTAAAATGATGAATAGGATTTTAGGCATGTGTAGAAGGAGATAGAGCATGGACATATTTTGGCCAATTATATTGAAAATTCAAGACTTAAAATCAAAGCTGTAGTAGTAGTATTATCTAGATTATACAGCAGTGGTGAAATTCAAATTTTACTACCAGTTCTGTGGGTGTGGCTTGGTGGGCGTGGCAGGGGGAAGGATATTGCAAAATCTCCATTCCCACCCCACTCTGGGGCCAGGCAGAGATGGTATTTGCCGGTTCTCCAAACTACTCAAAATTTTGCTACCGGGTCTCCAGAACCTGTCAGAACCTGCTGAATTTCAACCCTGTTATACAGCATACAAAAACAGGATATGTCTTACTAATTGATCCATCACAGTATTTTTCTAATGTTCACCATTATGGAAGCTTTATCACTTCCAAAATGTAACTTGATATCACTGAAATTGCACTAGGATTGTACTGTGGCAGAAAAGAAGTGTGAATGAATCATTAACCATTTTGAACTGGATTGAACAATATGTGAATGCTGTCTTAAAAAAAAAAAAGTAGTTAGTTTGTGGCACTCATTCAAATATCTATTCATTACTATGTTGCTAGTTCTGTCCCTATTGTTCTGATTCAGTTTCCCTGTTCTAGTTAGATGAATTTTATTCAGTGCTCCTCAGTAGCCATGGTGACCTGCCAAGTAAGCTGGGAAATGCTACAAGAGTCAACATCACAATTCTGAAGAACAATGATCCACATGGAATTATTCAGTTTGTTGACAATGTGATGATAGTAACAATAAATGAAAGTAAAGGTGAAGACTTCTATGCTGGTAATTCTCATTGTTTTCTTCATATAAAATATTTTCATAAATGCGAAAATATATGAGTATATTAAAATACACTTTTAATAAGTAAAAAAAAACCCTGTTAACCTTTCTACTATTTATTTGCCAACGTTCATTGTTTCGATCTTCCACCTGAGACACTAATATTACAAGAGTCATTGTGGCACAACTTTAATTATCATAATTTAACTTTATGGATTTAATATTTGCCACTGGATCAGGATTACAGATATCTGGAATCAGTCATGGGATTTGATTTGAATTGCTATTTCTCCAACTAGACCTGGGGATTCCCAATCAGCACAAACCATTTTCATGTACTGTATTATGCTTTATTTTTTTCCTTTCTGTATTATGTACGGTATGAATCCAATCACTGTGCCCTACTGGTAATACCTAGATTTATGCTTTGCATTATATGTGAACCCAATCATGTGGCTTACAAATCATAGTCATAGCATTTAAACTATTAAACTCATTATTCAGTTGTACAACACTGACATCCAAACTACTCTTTAATGTTCATTTTGTAGACAGAATGGTAATTTGGACATTTGTTCATTGTTTCTAATATAAATTTACCTATGTGATATTATAACATTAAAAATCAAACCTCATATTAGTTTTATATCAAGTTTTTCTTACCCGTCTTGGATGTTATCTGATGAAGATATCTGCATGCTTGTGTTTCAAAGCTGTTTTTAAAATAATAAGAAACCAAGGAACCTTTGGGAGTGTGAGTGTATCCTGGGCAACGGACTCAATTTCTACAAAAGATATTTTTCCAGATCGAGGAACAATTTTTTTTGGAAATGAAGAATTTTCAAAAGATATCACAATTTATTCAGTCCCTGATGAGGTATTGTTTTCAATAATTGTTATTTGTGGAAGAGGGGCAAATAAATTTATAACACATGAAGATAACGATTATAATTTCAAGAGGACTAACAATAAAGTACTGAATATTTTCCAAACTTAAATGTGAAAGGTCAAAAAAGGTATACCTGCAGAAAATATTTTTTACAACCAAGTGTTGGCGGACATTGACATTGAATGAGGACTCGGTTGAAACATACCTTTTAGCTGATTAGCTGAAAACACTGTAATGGAATAATAGAAACAATATATGCTTTGGACCAGATTTAAATTATGTCTAATAGCTATATAAAATGTTTTATCAATCATAAGATTTAAATTTCATTACTATTACTATGCAAATATTCAATTAATGATTGGCATCTTGAGGTTAATTTAATACTATTAATACATACATTTTGTGGTTTTTCCCTCAAGATACCTGAAGAAATGGAAGTATTCATAGTTAGTCTTCTCAATACTACAGGCGGTGCTAGTTTAGGAAATATAACCACAGCAACATTGCAGATCACCAAAAATGATTGTCCAATTTACTTTGCAGGTTAGTGCCATTTTACTAGTTATGTTTAAATGCAAGACTAGTACTGTTATAGGAAGCTCTGCAGCCAAGAGTGAACTTTTAAAACTGTATGAGTTATGCTGAACATTATGTTCCACAGACCTATCGTTAGGGACATTAATCATGGTTTGTTTAACAGGTCTTTAGTAAAATAATTAAAGCCTAATTTGTCTCTTACCTCTCCCACCTCTTTTTTTACTTTAAAAATTTGGTTTTGCCTTGATAATAGGAGTGAATTATCTGTGACTTTTAGATATTATGATTTACATTTTTTTCCATGTCTGTGCCCCTGAGTTTATTATTGATTTCTGTCGACTATCTGAATAAATCTCTGCAATTTTCTGGGCAAGATTTTTGGAACTGGTTTGCCATTGTCTCCTTCCTAGGGCTGAGAGAGTGAGACTGGCCCAAAGTCACAGAGCTGGCTTCATGTCAATTTCTCAGTGCCTTTAATCATTCCTTCAGATTACCCCTCTTACAATTTCTACACACCTCAAATAACATGGCCAATAATAAGAATGATTAGGAGGTTCTGCAACATTGTAAAGATCAACAATCATCAATTTGGGGTTAGATGTTAAATGGGTTACAAAATCAAACAAGCAAGCTAGAAAATTTTTAACCATGATTGACATAATCTATGTTTTAATGTGATATCACAAGCTAGGCACTGAAATTCATATAACAATTATTTAATATAGGTTTTTGAAAAGCAATTTTTGCATGCTTTTACAGTTAATGACTTAACTATATTTCAGATCCTGTTATTCAGAGGGTTCCCGAAGGTGGCATTGCAGAATTTGTTGTTGTAAGAAATGACTCTGGTGCTGATGTTGTATCTGTTTTATATACCACTATTGATGGAAATGCCAGTGCTGAAGATTTCATGTTTCGTGAAAAAAATGGAACGCTTTTGTTTGATACTGGAATAAAAGAACAGACTATAACTATGTTTATCCATGATGATGATATTCCTGAATCAGATGAGGATTTTTACATAATTCTCTTCAATTCTACAGGTTCAAATTATTATTCAACCTATATAAACTAATCGACTGCTGTTTCTTTAGATTGTTTTCTGCCCCCTGATTGATACTATAGGCAGTTAAGGATACTTGGGCATTACCTTTTGACATTCTTCACACCAAAGTGTAGTATTTTTAAAGCCTGTATACCAGTGATGGCGAAACTATGGCATGTGTGCCACAGGTGGCACGCGGAGCCATTTGTCAGGCTTGTCGCATGCTGGCCAGTGTTCACCCTTTTTTAAAGCCATTTTTCATCCTCCCCAGGCTCCAGAGGCTTTATAGGAGCCTGGGGAGGGTGAAAAGAGCCCCCCTCGCCCCCCCCCGAGGCCTTCCGGAGGCTTCATGCGCTTCCCTGAAGCCTCCAGAGTGCAAAAAACCGACCCTACGGGCAACCTGGAAGTTCAGGAATCCACTTCCGGTTTGCTCAGAGGGTCGTTTTGAGCGCTCCAAAGGCTTCAGGGAAGCCTCTTGATGGTCCCTGAAGCCTTCGGAGCACTTAAAACAACCCTTCGAGCAAACCAGAAGTGACTTCCGGTTTGCTCGGAGGGTCGTTTTGACTGCTTCGGAGGCTTCAGTGAAGCCTCCTGATGGTCCCTGAAGCCTCCGGAGGGTTTCGCGGGGGGTGGGGGAGGCTGTTTTCGCCCTCCCCATGCTCCTATAAAGCCTCTGGAGCCTGGAGAGGGTGAAAAAAGCATGCACAAATGGGAGTGTCGCACCAGTAATGTGCGCATGCGCACTTGGGGGTTGCACATTGCATTATGGGTGCGGCACGCCTGCACACGACCCCCCTGCTCTCCCCCCACTTATGGCACGCAAGCCAAAAAAGGTTCGCCATCGCTGCTGTATACTATAGTTGTCATTCTCCAAAGCACCTGAAGGCAGGACAAGAAGCAATGGATGGAAACTAATCAAGATACTTAGTGGAAGCAACCTAAAACTAAAGAGAAATTTCCTGACAATTAGAACAATCAGTAGAACAACTTCCTTCCAGAAATTGTGAATGCTCTAACACTAGAAGTTTTAAAGAAGTGATTGGACAACCATTTATTTGAAATGGTATAGCATTCCCTTCCTGAGCAGGGAGTTAGACTAGAAGACCTCTAAAGTCCCTTCCAACTCTGTTATTCTGTTATATCTGAAGCATATGTTTAGGGTACTTTATAATATAGCTTGTTCACCACAGTGACTAAAGTATAAAGTACATTGTATAGTATTGTCTTGTTTTCTATTTTCACGCCTTTTGCTTTTAGAACCTATTTGGATAATATCTCTGTGAGTTTTGCAGGGAGCAGAAAGACTATACATATTATACAGTATTATAAACTATTTCTTTGCTATCTTGGATGCCCTAAAATGTGTTCGGGTCTAGTGCTATGTACTTGAAGACCCAAAGATGAGGCAGGTGTACTATGCAAATGTTAGGGAAGTCATAATCACTTTTTTTCGTAGTCAAAGGGAGAAAGTTGACTTTTGAACCTGTATTTGGAATATTTGTGGAGATACATTTTCTCCAGTTACAATTCTATCTGTTTGTCTATCTATCAACAAAATCATTGTTTTTTTAGGCGACACAGTTGTTTACAAACCTAGAATGGCAACAGTTATAATTGAAGCAAATGATGATCCAAATGGCATTTTTTTACTTGAGTCTATAGGCAAAGCAGTGGAAGAAGGCAAAACCAATGACTTTTTGTAAGTAACTTTCAAGTAAATATCCTTTGCCAATTTCACTAAGTATCATACTTTGAAATATTTTTCAGTGTGACTTATTTTTTATGATAGTTTTTACAGCATGCAAATAGTGTCATAAACTATTTCCATGTCCACAGTTAACTAAATGAAGAGTTTTAAACATTCACAAGGTAAAATTAAAAATGCAACTGTAGCTGGAATCTTTGCAACTATTACCCATTTTTGGAAGTAGATATGGATATAACTTTTTGCTATTTTTCTTTGAATGACAAGATTGCACAGCCTACAGCTTCTGGATCCATAAAAACTATGGTACGGATTCCAAATCTCCTCCAAATTTTGCACCCAAATTGTAATTTTTTATAATAGCATAATAGGAAGTTATTAAATTGATGAGGAATCAATTTCATTATCAAATGATACTTAATTAATTTGCTGATGAAGGGAGATTACTTGGTAAAACATAGAAAAGAATACTAAAAAATTAGGATGCAAGAAATTATGACACAAAATGTAATGAACAAAATCAGTATGGGAATCATGACGTATCTTGAATTACTACATACTAAATCTGTGCAAAAATACAGCATTTTTTTTAGTATAATTTTTTATTTTTTCATTTTCATAACATACAATCACATGTATACTATTACATAGCCAGCATCGTTTTGTATTATCAAATGTCTACATCAACTTATATTACCATCAACTTTCAAAACACAATTATTAGCTCTTCTGCTCTCCATACACCATATTTGTCCTTATCCATCACTTTCTTCTCCCTCTCTCTCCTCCCCCTCCCCACCTCCTCTCCCTCCCATGTCATCCTTCCCTACTCTACTTCCCCTTCCTCTCTCCTCCTCCTCTTCCCCCCTCCTTGCCCTCTCTCCTATTCCTCTCCTCTTTCCTTACCTCTCTCTTTTTCTTCCCAATTTTCAATTTTTCAATGGTGAAAAGAGTAAGGTTCTACATTTAGGCAACAAAAACGGAATGCACAGGTACAGTATAGATGGTACCTTGCTCAGTAGTAGTAACTGTGAAAGGGATCTTGGAGTCCTAGTGGACAACCATTTAAATATGAGCCAGCAGTGTGCAGCAGCTGCCAAAAAAGCCAACACAGTTCTAGGCTGCATAAATAGAGGGATAGAATCAAGATCACGTGAAGTGTTAATATCACTTTATAATGCCTTGGTAAGGCCACACTTGGAATACTGCATTCAGTTTTGGTGCATTCATGGTGTAGAAAAGATGTGGAGACTCTGGAGAGAGTGCAGAGAAGAGCAACAAAGATGATTAGGGGACTGGAGAGTAAAACATATGAAGAACGGTTGCAGGAACTGGGTATGTTTAGTTTAAGAGAAAGAAGGACTAGGGGAGACATGATAGCAGTGTTCCAATATCTCAGGGTTTGCCACAAAGAAGAGGGAGTCAAACTATTCTCCAAGGCACCTGAGGGTAGAACAAGAAGTAATGGGTGGAAACTAATCAAAGAGAGAAGCAACTTAGAACCGAGGATAAATTTCCTGACAGTTAGAACAATTAATCAGTGGAACAGCTTGCCTCCAAAAGTTGTGAATGCCCCAACACTGGAAGTCTTTAAGAAGATGTTGGATAGCCATCTGTCTGAAAAGGTATATAGTTTCCTGCCTAGGCAGGGGGTTGGACTAGAAGACCTCCAAGGTCCCTTCCAACTCTATTATTGTATTGTATTGTATCTCATTTACCTGGTGTATTTCAGCTCCTGAGCAAGCTCCATTTTATGTTGATGTTGATACAGCAATTTAACAATAGTTTTTCCCCTCTGACATTGGTTTCTCTGCTGCCTTAAGAATAAGGTACTTTCAGATATTATTAGTATGATAAGCACAAAAAGTTCTTTCCAAGAATTTAGGATGTCATAATGTATTGGTAACAGTATAATGCAGATTGAATCAGAGTGCCTTTGGTAATTGATAGGTACAAATTTTGTCAATATGCAGATTTTCAAAGTGCCGCCAGTGTGCTGATAGCACTCCTGCTTCAAGGGATTTGACTGGTTCAGAAATATAACATATATAAACAAACAAATAAGAAAATACATTTTCAAGTTTCAGATCTTGTTACTATGTGATTTATCCAACTTTTAGTCTTCTACTGTATTATCTCCTGTATTGTCATATCAATTATCCACACGTTTTCAACTATAGTTAAATCTAATATGTTACAAGCCAAGAGTCTTATCAGTTTGTATTTGGAATTTCCATAATATTTTAACCTGCTCATTTTCAATGACTTTTTCAACTCTGTGTCCCCACCAATTCTTCATTACCGGCTCATGATAATTTTTACAGATGAATAATTTTTGTAGTGAATAATGTTGATGACAGTGTCATTGATTATAATTAGTTTGTGCAATCTTATTGCATGAGCTGACTGTTTCTTCTCCTTCTTTCACAATTTGCACTTTTCTTTATTTGATGATTTTTTCAACTGTGAACTTGATTGCATTAGTAATTACTATTGTTGCCATTATTATTGTGTTGGGATTCCTTTATTCTGAAACTTATTTGAGAGTTTACACAGCTAAATCTGAAAAGTCCTACTTGGAGATTTTTCATGTCATCCTTTAGATTTGAATAAAATCCCAAAAGCAAGAACAATGATTGTTCAGTGAAAGATAAGCATAGTGAGAAATATTGTTAAAGACACAAAACGTTATGTATTTCTTATACTGATTTTATACAGGTGAAACTCAAAAAATTAGAATATTGTGCAAAAGTTCATTTATTTCAGTAATGCAACTTAAAAGGTGAAACTAATAAATGAGATAGACTCATTACATGCAAAAAAAGATAGTTCTAGCTGTGATTTGTCATAATTGTGATGATTATGGCTTACAGCTCATGAAAGCCCCAAATCCACAATCTCAGAAAATTAGAATATTGTGAAAAGCTGCAATATTCTAGGCTCAAAGTGTCCCACTCTAATCAGCTAATTAAGCCATGACACCTGCAAAGGGTTCCTGAGCCTTTAAATGGTCTCTCAGTCTGGTTCAGTAGGAATCACAATCATGGGAAAGACTGCTGACCTGACAGTTGTGCAGAAAACCATCATTGACACCCTCCATAAGGAGGGAAAGCCTCAAAAGGTAATTGCAAAAGAAGTTGGATGTTTCCAAAGTGCTGTATCAAAGCACATTAATAGAAAGTTATGTGGAAGGGGAAAGCGTGGGAAAAAAGGCGCACAAGCAGCAGGGATGACCGCAGCCTGGAGAGGATTGTCAGGAAAAGGCCATTCCAAAGTGTTGGGGACTTTCACAAGGATTGGACTGAGGCTGGAGTCAGTGCATCAAGAGCCACCACACACAGACAGATCCTGGACATGGGCTTCAAATATCGTATTCCTCTTGTCAAGTCGCTCCTGAACAACAAACAACGTCAGAAGCATCTTACTTGGGCTAAAGAAAAACAGACCTGGTCTGTTGTTCAGTGGTCCAAAGTCCTCTTTTCTGATGAGAGCAACGTTTGCATCTCATTTGGAAACCAAAGACCCAGAGTATGGAGGAAGAATGGAGGGGCACACACTGCAAGATGCTTGAAGTCCAGTGTGAAGCTTCCACAGTCTGTGTTGATTTGGGGAGCCATGTCATCTGCTGGTGTTGGTCCACTTCATTAAGTCCAGGGTCAATGCAGCCGTCTACCAGGAGGTTTTGGAGCACTTCATGCTTCCTTCCGCAGACAAGCTTTATGGAGATGCTGACTTCATTTTCCAGCAGGACTTGGCACCTGCCCATACTGCCAAAAGCACCAAAACCTGGTTCAATGACCGTGGGATTACTGTGCTTGATTGGCCAGCAAACTCGCCTGACCTGAACCCCATAGAGAATCTATGGGGCATTGCCAAGAGAAAGATGAGAGACATGAGACCGAACAATGTAGAAGAGCTGAAGGCCGCTATTGAAGCATCCTGGTCTTCCATAACACCTCAACAATGCCATAGGCTGATAGCTTCCATGACACGCCGCATTAAGGCAGTAATTGCTGCAAAAGGGTCCCAAACCAAGTACTGAGTACATATGCATGCTTATACTTTTCAAAGGTCCGATACTGTTCTATGTACAATCCTTGTTTTATTGATTGCATGTAATATTCTAATTTTTTGAAATTGTGGATTTGGGGTTTTCATGAGCTGTAAGCCATAATCATCACAATTAAGACAAATCACGGCTTGAACTATCTTGCTTTGCATGTAATGTGTCTATCTCATATATTAGTTTCACCTTTTAAATTGCATTACTGAAATAAATGGACTTTTGCACGATATTCTAATTTTTCGAGTTTCACCTATAACAGTGATGGCGAACCTATGGCACGTGTGCCACAAGTGGCACGCGGAGCCATTTGTCAGGGCACGCGAGGCGCTGTTCACCTTTTTAAAAGCCATTTTTCGCCCTCCCCAGGCTCCAGAGGCTTTATAGGAGCCTGGGGAGGGCGAAAAGAGCCCCCCGCCCCCCCGGAGGCCCTCCGGAGGCTTCAGGGACCGTCCAGAGGCTTCCCTGAAGCCTTCAGAACGCTTAAAAAGACCCTCTGAGCAACCCGGAAGTCACTTCCGGTTTGCTCGGAGGGTCGTTTTAAGCATTCCGAAGGCTTCAGGGAAGCCTCCGGACGGTCCCTGAAGCCTCTGGAGGGCCTCTGGGGGGGCGGGGGGCTATTTTCGCCCTCCCCAGGCTCCTATAAAGCTTCTGGAGCCTGGGGAGGGCGAAAAAAGCATGTAAAATGGGGGGGTCGCGCGTTGTGTGTGCATGCGCACTGGGGGGGGTCATGCGTTGCATTATGGGTGCAGCACACCCGCACACGATCCCCCTGCGCTCCCCCCACTTGTGGCACGCGAGCCAAAAAAGGTTCTCCATCGCTGACCTATAATAATCAATAGGAAATTCTTATTATAAAGAAATTTGAAGAGAAATATTATTATCTAGATTATCTATTTTAACATATTGAATGGAAATACTGACCAACATACATATTGCTTTGTAAGCTTGTTTTAAAAAGTTTTTTGTGTTAAGAAATATTTTATATTTATTTTCATTTATGAATATTAATGGTAATATGAATGTGAAATCAGTCTGGCATGTAAGAAAGCTTCTACAGTTTCAGATGTTAAATATATTATTAGTGGTTATTGATGGGTAAGCCCTGAACTAGCAGTTTTAAACATTTATTCTGGTTTAGATTATCACTTTTGTTTTAGTCCAATTAACTCAGCAGGAGATGTATACTTTTTAACAAGTGGATTCATAGATGAAACAAATAAGTTAATGAAACTCACTGAAACAGAGTCTTTCTTGTGTTATCTAAAAATGAGGTTGCTGTTATTGCTTTCTCCAATTTCTTTTAATATGATTTATGGTAAACAAAATAATAATGCTGATGGTAGGAAAAAAAATCTAAAATATATTTTATGGAATGGAAAAATGCTGCTTTTATTCACGAACAGAGTTTAGGAAAAGGAAAAGTTGAATATTTAAAATGAATTCAACTCAATTTTTTATTGTTAAATCAGTGTTGAATCACATTAAATCAATGCTAAATCAACATTGTTAAATATTGTTAAATCACTTGGCAACTTTAAGATGTGTGGGCTTCAATTTCTGGAATTACCCAGCTGTAGCTTTAGTTGAAGTCCAGACATCTTAAAATTGCCAAGTTGGAGAAACACTGAGTTAGATTATGTCCAAGAGTATCTGTAGGGTTGCTGGGAGAAAGAAGCAACCAACAAAACTTCTTTGAAACATCTTGCTTGATTTTGTGTGTATTCTATTATTTATGATTAATAACACATACTACTTTACCAGTTGACTTTAAAAAAACAAACAGAATCTTTATAGTTAGAAAGATTCCATTAGATGATGATGTACAAATTCCTGTTATAAAACATAATCCTTTATAATCCACATAAATATTCCAAGTCCCAGCTGTTTAAGATGATGAAAACAGTCAGATGCTAATGTAAAAAATTCAAATATTTCAGTATATCCCCAAAAGATTTCAAAATAGTCTATATATTGCTCAAATGCTATATCATAACCTTGTGTAGCATTACCTGGGAAGGGATACCAGAACCCATCCAGCTATTTTCATGTCCCTACTACTGTGTATTTAAGACAACAATGATGCTGTGGTTTGTTGGTAATGGTAAGGAGTCTTTTGCTTGAGGAAATACAAAAGAAAATTCTCCATGATCATAGACTGCCTTTTGGGCATACCTAAAGTAGCTCTTTGGATCAAAGCCAGGGTTTTTAATGACACTTTTTTGTTTCATTAAATCTTCACACTGAGCTCCTGTCTTTGTGAAAACTCAAAGGAGATAAATGTATATTCCCAATTAGCATTCCATTGAAGAGGACCTTTAACACTGGGACTATTACATATGTTCATAGTAGTCTTTATTGCCCTCTAAAAATATATTGAGATCATGTAGAGAACTGAAAAATGTACGTCTGAAAATAGTTTGCTTTGTTCTACCATACAGGATCCTGAGGCACAGAGGCTACTTTGGCAATGTTTCTTTGGCCTGGCAGCTATTTGGCAATAATTCTGCTTTAGATTCAGGACAAGAATTCTATGAAGTATCTGGAACTGTATGGTTCACAGAGGGTGAACAGTCACAGCCTATAACTCTTCATGCTATTCCTGATACAATTCCAGAATTCAATGAGTTTTATACCTTAAAACTTGTGAATGCTTCAGGTATTTTTACATATTTGGTGATCTATTTAATGTGCCACTTCCTGCTATGATTGCATGTGGTTTAAAAACATGTATGTATGTGGTAAAAAATACATTAAACACATATTACATAAGAAAAGATACACCATGAACCTCAGAACATACTTTCTGGTGTGGTTGCTTCAGTTTTATTTGCAATCTTCATCTTGAAGACCCATTTGGATTGGCTTTTTGATATGTTGCTGAAAAGGAGCCTCAGAGGACATGGTTTTGTAAGTGGGAGCTCAAACCGAGGAAGCCTTTTTCTGGATTACTTTTTGGCTAGTATGAAGTGGTTGGGCAGAATGTACCAGGGTCATACAGTCACAATGTTAATAAGGGACTGTGGCCAGAAAAAGTTTCATATGTAATAACTCCCTATTTAATCATATTGTTCACTGGGTGGTCTTTGAGCAGCTAACTGGTCTTTAGATTTGCTTACCTCTAAAGATACTGTAAAGATAACAATGGGAAAAAGAAGGGGCATACATCAGTAGCACTGATTAAATAAGTAGATAAATAAATAAGCTGATAAGATTGTGTATCTGAGCTATAAAAATAATTTCTTGTCTTTCTTTTAGGTGGCCAGTTATCAGAAACCAACCTTTCTGTGACTGTGATGATCCCAATTAATGATGATCCCTATGGAGTGTTCATCTTAGATCCTCAGAGCCAAGACAGAGAGGTAGCAGAAGACATTCAGTCTGAGGAAGACACTTCCTGCATTACCAGTTTTACAGTATGGAGGCATCAGGGAACTTTTGGAACTGTCAGGATTGGCTGGGAAATATTATCTAGCACCTTCAGAGAAGGATTACCTCCAATGATTGACTTCTTGTTGCTTGGAAAATTTACAGATTCAGTAAAGTCAAAGCCTCACATGCGACGACATCACACTGGAACAGATGCTTTATATTTTAGTGGTGAAGAAGATGCATATGGGATAATTGAGCCAGAGGTCCATGTTAGTAAAAACAGTATACTTAGTGTCTTCACATTTTCAGCATGGGTACTTCCTAGTGCCAACAACGATGGATTTATAATAACAAAGGACAATAGTAATGGATTAATATATTATGGAGTAAAAATAGGCACAAACGAATCCCATCTTTCTATAGAATTCTATTACATGCCATTGCAGTCTAATAAGACATATATAGCTAAGATCACAATTATGAAATACTTGGAGGAAAATATTTGGGTTCACCTTCTGATTACGCTCAATAATGGCATTCTTGAATTTTTCATTGATGGCAAATCTGTTCCTGGGGGCATTAAGAGTCTCAAAGGAAAAGCAATTGCTGATGGTAAGCAATATTATTATTGGTTTGTTGCCCAGTCAGACAGATGTTGAAACTGGATTTGTTTTTTTTTTATCAACCTGTTGAGTCCTTCCCAAGGATTTGCCAGATACTGTTATTAAATACTAATTACATATTAAATAATATTAAGGATATTGTCTCATGATGTAAACTGTTTTAATGTAAGTGAAGCTGCTTTTTGCAATTGATGGATGGAGATTTCATCAATGCCAATGGTTTTGAAATAATGCTCCAGTTGTTTTATATTTTCCCCAAGGCATTAATTACTATTGGAGCTCTGTCTGTTTTATTTTGTCACAATGGTTCTCCTTCAGTTATTCTATGTATGCAACAATATGAAATGATATCTGCTAATTCTTTAGTTGGATTTGGCTTTCATACTCATCAGGTTTTTCCCCAAAACCTAAGATAGTGTAATCTATCAACATACAATATGTGTGGATTCAAGAAGTATGAACTTGGGACATTTTAATGAGCAGATTTTCAAAGTGCCATCCAAGGTTTTTTAGTATGGCACTTCGTGTGCCAATAACAGTGTGACCACCATAAATAGCTTATGCCATTATCTTTCAATTTTGATTTTTAGATAATTTGTGAACACCATTTTTGTCTTTTATTCTACTATCTCCTGGCATTCAATTAATAATTAATAATTAATTCATTATTTAATAATTCAGTTATCTTTATTACTGGTTGGTTGCACCGTCAGCCAGATGTTTAGATTGGAATTGGCATTTGTGCTTTCTAAGAGAGAGGTAGGGTTTTTTTTAATGGTGTTAAGGGTGTCATCACAAGATATAAGCTGTTCCTGTGAGGTGTTTTGAGTTCTTGTAACTGAAATTTGGGATGATCAAACTCCATTGAGAAGTAAAATTGCTGAAGGAATTACATATTTTTCTTTCGTTAGATAAAAATTCATCCCCATTCATTTAAAATTGCATAAATAAATATATGGTTTTTATTATACATATCTGAAACAGATACTCTCTGTGTGATAAGTATTTGCTTTCTTAAAAAATGGATTGCAGAGTTATATTTGACTAATGCTGGGGTAATTCATTCCAAACTTCTAGTTTCAAATAGCTAACTTTGCATTTTAGCCAATCTATTTTTACATATATTTAATGTAAAGCTACAGTGTATTACAATTAATGTATAATATTGATCTTCTATTTATAAGCCAGTGTGCTTCTACAGCATTGCACTTCTACAGTAACTTTAAAAGATATTGTAAAGCAGTAGGATGGGAAAAGATTTTACAGCTTTTTGTTATGATTGGAAGTGTCGTATTTATGCCATACAAGTTTTATCAAAATGTCTCAGTATAGATGGAATTTAAATCAGTTTGAAGTAAAATGGCATGAGGCAGAAGCAGCTTAAATAGTAAGCATAAATATGTCCTAGGTAGTAGCAACTCCTGTCATGAAATACCTCTATATGTGATCTGTCTGACAAATAGAGATGCTGCCTATACCTAAGTCTTTTAGTGAGCCAGAAGGATACCATGACAAATAGGTCCCATCACAACCCAGACCCAAAATATTCTATCCACAAAGAACTCTTTAAAAGCAGCATAGACAGCTTCTGAGAGCAAATGTTCATATTTCACATTTTCTGGTGAAATATGAATGTGCAGATGCAATAGATGGAGAATTAAATTGTACTTACTGAGTGCATCTCATCATACACCTCTTTCAGTAGGAAAGCGTACATCCAAACTGTCTCAATCCACTAAAACTGGATTATAAAATTCTTAGATTTTCATTCTACATCAGAAGCTCAGCATCAAAAGACTGATCTCTCCTGAGGCAGATCATCAGCCACTGGTCATACTAGTTGCTGCACCATTAATTTATATTCAGCCTTCTATGCCCAACATTCCAACATACTACCTCTCGTGCAGGTGGGGAAACCTTTCTGGTGGAGCAGAACTTTGTAGCTGTTATTTAGCAGGACAGTAATGAAAGCTACAAAAAAAGTTTCAGTAGGTCCTCTTTACTTTTTCAAGCTGGAGGAGAACAGTCTTTATAAATAAAGGTTTGAATCCTGTTTATTGCTTCCTTGAAGCCTTTTAAGATTTAACAGAAACCAGACTTTTACAATAGTAAACTTTACAAATCACAAATATGTAAGTTTACTCAATTTATAGATTGCCATTTTTGCTTTTAAATAAATCAGATTTGTTATGCCTAGTTCTGCTGGGCTCAAATTATGGCTAGATAAAACAAATGAAAGCAAAACATTATTCTACGAAGGCAGAAAAATCTGTTTTAACTACACTGAATTGGTTACTACATAAAGATTAATGCATGCATTTAATTTTAATTACATTGAAGTCAGCTTTCTTGTTTTAGATAAGAAAATTCAAAATGGGTGATTCTGTATAGTACTAACCAATTTAATTTTGTAAAACTTAAAAGTTGGAGCATTAAAAACAATATTTATTTGTGGGCCTGTTTTCTCTAGGACCAGGAATAATGAAAGTTGGTGCTGGCATAAATGGTGGCAGCAGGTATAAAGGATTGATGCAAGATGTGAGATTTTATGAATGTAAATTAACAAAGGAAGAGATCAATGAACTTCACGTTATGCCGGCAAGGTCTGATTTGTATCCCATATCTGGATACTTAGACTATCGACAAGGAGAAATGAATAAATCATTTATTGTTTCTGCCAAAGATGACAAAGAAGAGGAAGGAGAGGAGCTGTTCATTCTAAAGCTTATTTCAGTTTATGGAGGAGCACGAATTTCACAAGAAAACACAATTGCAACATTAAGAATCCAGAAAAGTGATAATGCCAATGGATTATTTGGTTTTACAGGAGCATGTATTCCAGAGGTAGAAAAACCCTATTAACGTGATCCTTGAAAATCCTTAATTCAAGTCTAACCAGTATGCATGCTAGATCAGTGATGGCAAACCTTTTCAGCGCCAAGTGCCGAATAGGGAGCTCGCACACACATGGCACCAAGTGCTGAAAAGGGAGCGTACATGCTCATTTGGGGTGCGAACTGGAAGAGGAGCTGGCCAGGCGGCATGCACGTGCCAGAAAATGAACTTCTGGTTTCCGGCGCATGCATGCGTGCCGGCTAGCAAGTCTGCAGGTTACTGATGTGCATGTGCCGATTAGCTGGCAAGTGTGCATTCTCACGCCAGAAAACGGAAGACCAGCTCTTCCAGTTTACAGCATTGCTGCATGCACAAAGGCCAGCTTATTGCATGCCAGAAACCCAGAACAGGTGACGCCGTGCATGCCAGGCTACATGACTTCGCATGCCACTTACAGTACTAGAGTCGCCATTACAGTACTAGACACAGATAGTTTTCATTTAGTGATTGCCTCTTTTAGGGCTGTTTCATCATAATAGTGATGAAAAAGTAACTTAGCAATAAATCTGTGCATTTACATGACTTTCACAGATCAATAAAGGGAAGCTGAAGTAATATCATAAACACAGCTGTGGCTTCACTTAGTGATGCTTTGCTCAATAAATGAGTTGCCAGCCTCAGTTGTGTTGCTAAACTAGAACTACTCAATTTCTTTTTGACCTCAACCTACCCAAAGCAGTATGGGGATAATGATACCTTGAAATATTGATAGCACATTGCTATCAAAATGCAGTCCTCATGTTGCTTAATCTTGTTAGCTGAAAAGTCTTCATACTAGCAACACTGGAACTGTTAACTAGAAGTTGGTTTATAAGCAGGTCATTATAAAGCACTGTGAGGCATAGAAAAGGAATGAAATTAAGATAGAGGATTTCACATGGGCAAACAATGGGTATAAGGCTTTTTTCTAGTATTTTTTTTTCTTACAGTAGTTCACAGATGATTATCATGCAAACTGACTTTAAAAACTGGTGCCTCCTTTTCTTATTTTCCTTCCATTTTTTTCCCTTTTATTTCAGATATTTTATATGGTAATCTTGTTCATGAGAAATGTCTCCCTGTTAATCATTGCTAAAGTGCTCAGGGAGCTTTTAGAGTTGATGAATGGGGCAAAATAACTATTGAACAAATGAACGTGTGTGTGTGTAATGAGATTTCCCCCCCAAAATATGAATTTATGCATTTTAAAGCTGAATATTGTTTTTATTGTAACATATCAATATGACTTCATATTTTATTTCCATCCAAACCTCAAAATTTCCAAATCTTCTGTTTATCATAATGTTTATTGAAGTTCTTATTATTCATAGGTTTCTAATGAAGGTTCTACTGTATCTTGTGTAGTGGAACGCACCAGAGGGGCCTTGGATTCTGTTTTTGTGTATTACACTATCTCTCAGATTGATTCTTATGGCATTAATTATACTGTTACTGACTTTGCTAACAGTAGTGGTATGATAAAATTCCTTCCTTTCCAGAGATCAGAGGTAAATCATACATTCTTCTTCAAGTTAATAATATAATTGTTATGCATTGCTGTTTTGAAATTTGGATAATATATTTTGCTAATCTATTTTCCAGAATGCAAACTAATTTCACTATATTTGTGGCTTTAAATAAAGGCTCATTGTACTAGTTAGCAATGTACCTAATTTGTAGTTATGTTTATTTGTTTACACTTAAATGAATGATGAATAACATTTAGAATGGAAATGCCATAAAATCTTTTCAAACAGGAAGTATTAGATAGTCTCTGTAAGACTTTCATCATATTAACGCTAAATTTTGTGTATTTTTTAAAATTAAATGATTGTGATATTTAGGGAAGTATTCTTTATCTGTATCTTCTATGATTCTAAACTTTTATCTATAATAGCTTGCCTGATACCCATTTTAATGTTCTTTTATTAATGTACAAATATTCTTAATTTTCCCAAGCCTTTTAAAATCACAACAGAGGCTTTAACTATATTTTGCATGCTTTATTTTTTTCTGTTTATATTTCTTTTAAGTATTTCTAAATTTGAATATTTAATGCTGTATTTAATAGTTTTGCCTAATGTTGTTCATTTTTAAATTTCTCCTTTATCAGCTTTTTAAATAATGCTTTACTTGCATTAGTTTTAAAGTATTGAGATAGGATAATCCAGGCTTGTCACACTCACAGCATCACGTTGTTGTCACTTGCCATATCATGACTTTCCCCCACTTCATTAAACCGGGGGTGGGGGTGGCCAGCGTGTGATGCATCTGGCCCATGGGCCAAAAGTTTGACACCCGTGGGATAACCTAATGGTTGTTTACCAATGAGCTCTTGATTTCATTAGAAAAACTTGTCAGGTTAATAAACTTTAAAATTGGTTGTAATATATTCTTCTCAGATTGAAATTAGAGTTTTGCGTATTCAACAATGTTTATGTAAAATTTCTCACACTTTTGGATTTGCTTTTTAAAATGTAATAACAATACTTATATTTAATTTGGGTTTCTGCCTGTATCTTTATCCCATCACTTCCTGCCCCCAGGTTCTGAATTTGCATGTACTTGATGATGATACACCTGAACTAAAAGAATATTTTCAGGTGACCTTAGTATCTGCAGTTACCGGAGATGGAAAAAGAGGTTCAACCCCAACCAGTGGAGCTAGCATAGATCCAGAGAAGGAAACTACTTACATCACTGTCAAAGCTAGTGATCACCCCTATGGTAATAATTATAGGAATTGTGTTTACACCTTAAATTTCATACTTAATTTATATAGATTATTGTATTTACATATAGCATTTAAGATGTAGACATTGAGATGGTATGTGCTATAGATAGTTTACTGGTCTGCAATGTAATGCTACATTCGTGTGTTAATATAAGACTTTTGAATTGACTAGCATTCTTCATCCACTGCTGTATGTTACTAAGAGTAAAACACCTGCCTAACTCTCACAACATTTTAGATAGAAGACTAAAAATACTTAATGTGGAAATCTTGTAAAACTACGGCCATTGTTTACTAGCTATGCACCCTACTGTGTTTAATAAAACAGGCATAATATTGTATTATCTAGCAAAAATGTTCCTAAACCATAATAATTTTAAATGATCTATTAATTTAGTTTTATATATGGTTATGTCCACCATCAAAATCAATGACAGGGTGTGAGAATTTTTTTTAAAGCTGAATGAATATATCAGGAATCATTCTTTGCTAATTAAAATGCATTGTCTCCTCACCCTATCCTAAAACAAATGTGTCAGACACAGAATTAACCATTAAAAGGATGGGAAGGGGGCTGCAGCTTAATTAATAGAATCTATAGGAATGTTCCTGAGATTGAAGTGTACGATTATTTAGAGCAGTGTTTCTCAACCTTAGCATCTTTAAGATAGATGGACATCAACCCAGCTTTGCTGGCTGGGGAATTCTGGGAGTTGAAGTCATCTATCTTGAAGTTGCCGAGATTGAGAAACACGGATTTAGAAAATGTAAATTTGATTTGCAAAAGAGGCCATTAGAGACTGCCCTATCAATGCAGTGTTACAGATTTTTGGGTAACCCAAGCCTCTTCCATCTGTGTTCTTATAATCCAGGCCACATTAGTATTACCACTTGGCTATTGGTTTCAAATCAGAGATTCAAATTATAGAATAAAGCACCACTGGAGGATGCAGTGATGCAATTTCTATTAGTGTTGGAAGCATCAGCTATATCCAAGAGCAGCAACATGTTGTCCTATAGTGAGCTGACCATGGCTAGTTGTCCCGTGGCAAGTTGCCTGTGTTCTGTTGACTCATTCTGGGATGTAACTTACTGTGACTTGTGTCCTGTGGCATACATACAGTATAGAGGAATGCTGTCGATATAGTTTACTTGGACTTCAGTAAGGCATTTGATAAGGTAAACCATAACCTACTACTAGATAAAGTAAAAGAATGTGGGTTGGACAGCATCACCACCAGATGGATTCGTAACTGGCTGACCAACCACACTCAATGTGTAGTCCTCAATGGAACTGCATCTACATGGAGGGAGGTATGCAGTAGAGTACCCCAAGGCTCTGTTTTGGGCCCAGTACTCTTCAACATCTTCATCAATGATTTGGATGAGGGAATAAATGGGGAACTCATCAAATTTGCAGATGACACCAAGCTTGCAGGAATAGCCAACACTCCAGAAGATACGCTAAAGATACAGAAGGATCTTGACAAACTTTTTAAAGCTGAATGAATATATCAGAAATCATTCTTTCCTAATTAAAATGCATCGTCTCCTCACCCTATCCTAAAACAAATGTGTCAGACACAGAATTAACCATTAAAAGGATGGGAAGGGGGCTGCAGCTTAATTAATAGAATCTATAGGAATGTTCCTGAGATTGAAGTGTACGATTATTTAGAGCAGTGTTTCTCAACTTTAGCATCTTTAAGATAGATGGACATCAACCCAGCCAGGATCTACAGAGCCAGGGCCTTAGGCTGATGTTATGCAATGCGAGGTCCGCTGTTAACAAGGCCCCCCTCATTAATGACCTGATTTTGGAGGGAGAGCCGGACCTTGCAGGAATAACAGAGACCTGGTTGGCCCACGAGGGAGGTGTACCCCTCGTGGACATGTGCCCACCAGGTTATCGAGCATTCCACCAGCCACGGGCCCAGGGTAGGGGCGGTGGGGTAGCGGTAATTATCCAGGAAGACCTGGAGCCGAGAGAGTTCACTGTGCCACAGACATCCGGGTATGAATCCCTTGTTGTGAGATGGGGCCCAGGGAGACAGTTGGGCCTGCTGATTGTATACCTGGCTCCTCGCTATACATCAGCGGCCCTGCCTGAGCTCCTCGAGCTGATCGCAACGATGGCAGTTGAGACCCCCAAACTTTTGGTCATGGGGGACTTCAACTTGCCATCGGTGGGAGAAGCATCTGAGGTGGTTCAGGAGTTCATGGCTTCCATGACAGCCATGGACCTGACTCAATTAATTCAGGGTCCCACACACGAGGGAGGCCACACACTGGACCTTGTTTTTGTCTCTGACCAGTGGACCAGTGATCTGGGAATAGGGGACATAGCTATTACTCCCCTGTCATGGTCAGACCACTCACTTCTCCGACTTGACTTCCCTGGTGCTACCCCCCGCCGCGGGGAGGCGGAACCGGAATGTCCTAGATGGTTCCGCCCCAGGTGCCTGATGGAACCGGAAAGGTTCCAGACGGAGCTTGGGCCACCTCCTGTAGACCTGACCCGCCCCCGGATAGAGGACCTAGTAGCCGCCTGGAATAATGCGGCTGCCGGGGCCTTAGACCGGGTGGCGCCTTTGCAGCCTCTCCTGCGGCAACGAACCGCCCTGGCCCCTTGGTTCACCGAGGAGCTAAGGGTGATGAAACGCCACAAGAGACGCCTAGAGAGCCGATGGAGATCCTCCCGTTCCGAACTTGACCGAACACAGGTACGAACCTACTTAAGGACATACCTTGTGGCAATAAGAGCGGCCAAACGTCGACATTGTGCCACCCTTATTGCGTCCGCAGATAACCGCCCTGCTGCCCTGTTTCGGGTGACCCGCTCTCTTCTTTCGCAGAGACCGCGGGAAGCCCCTTTACAGGGCAGGGCAGAGGAATTTGGGAAATATCTGCAGGATAAAATCGCTCAAATCCGGAGGGAATGGGTCCCACTCAGTGGGCTAGGAGGGATGCCCCAGGCGAGTCTTGAGAGACCATTCTGGGAGGAGTTTGACTCGGTTGCCATCGAGGATTTGGACAGGTTACGCGGGCGACTACGAGCCACCACATGTTCATTGGACCCGTGTCCCTCCTGGCTTGTACTGGCATCCTGGGAGGTTACACGAGACTGGCTCTTGGTGCTAGTGAACGCTTCATTGGGCGAGGGGTTCTTACCGGCCGCCTTGAAAGAGGCGGTTGTGAGACCCTTACTCAAGAAGCCTTCCCTGGACCCAACGGAGCTAGCCAATTACCGTCCTGTCTCCAACCTTCCTTTTTTAGCGAAGGTTGTAGAGAGTGTGGTGGCCCAACAGTTCCCACGTCACCTGGAGGAGAATGATTATCTAGACCCGTGCCAGTCCGGCTTCCGACCCGGGCACAGCACAGAGACGGCCTTGGTCGCGTTGGTAGATGATCTCTGGAGGGCCAGGGATAGGGGTTGTTCCTCTATCCTGGTCCTATTAGATCTCTCAGCGGCCTTTGATACCATCGACCATGGTATCCTCCTGCACCGGCTGGAGGGGCTGGGGGTAAGGGGCACCGTTCTACGGTGGTTCTGCTCCTACCTCTCCGACCGGATGCAGCGTGTGTTCGCAGGGGAGCAGAGGTCGTCCCTGAGGCCTCTCACTTGTGGGGTGCCGCAGGGGTCAGTCCTCTCGCCTCTCCTGTTCAACACATATATGAAACCGCTGGGTGAGATCATCCATGGTTTTGGGGTGGGATATCATCTGTACGCTGATGATACACAGCTGTACATCTCCACCCCGAACCACCCCAACGAGGCCGTTGAAATGATGTCCCGGTGTTTGGAAGCCGTACGGGTCTGGATGGGTGACAACCGACTCAAACTCAACCCCTCCAAGACGGAGTGGCTGTGGCTTCCGGCCCCCCGGTTCAACCAGCTAATTCCAACACTGGCCATTGGGGGCGAGCAACTGGCCCCCATGGAACGGGCGCGTAATTTGGGCGTCCTCCTAGATGCCCCGCTGTCCATGGATGACCATGTGGCAGCCATGGCGAGGGGGGCGTTCCACCAGGTTCACCAGTTGTGCGCCAATTGCGCCCCCTATTGGACCGGGATTTCCTTCGCACAGTCACTCACGCGCTGGTGACGTCCCGCCTAGACTACTGTAATGCTCTCTACATGGGGCTTCCCTTGAGATGCACTCGAAGACTGCAGCTGGTCCAGAATGCGGTCGCGCGGGTGATTATGGGGAGTACGAGATACTCCCATATAACACCTCTCCTGCGCGAGCTGCACTGGCTTCCTGTGGTCTATCGGGTGCGTTTCAAGATATTGATTACCATCTTCAAAGCGCTCCATGGCACAAGACCTAGCTACATGCGGGATCGCATCCTGCCCCATACATCCCTACGACCAATTCGCTCTCACAGAGAGGGACTTCTCCGGGTGCCGTCCACTAAGCAGTGCCAGAGGGCGGCGCCCAGGAGTAGGGCCTTCTCTGTGATGGACCCAGCCCTCTGGAATGACCTCCCCCCGGATATTAGGATTACCACCGACCTCCGCTCCTTCCGTTCAAAACTCAAGACCCACCTTTTTCAACTAGCAGGCCTGGCTCAACCATAGCTCCATTTTATTCCTCCTGGCAATTTTTAAACTTGTAATTTCCATTGGGGTTTTAATTTAACTTATTTTAATATTTCTATGTTATTATAATATTGTATTGTGTTTTATACCTCCTCTGTACAATGTGTAATTTTATAATATGTGTTTTATTTATTGTACGCCGCCCCGAGTCCTTTGTGGAGAGGGAGCGGCTAACAAATTTAATAAAATAATAAATAATAAAATAACAATAACTTGAACATTGGGCACTATCTAATAAAATGAAATTCAATGGTGAAAAGAGTAAGGTTCTACATTTAGACAACAAAAACGGAATGTACAGGTGCAGTATAGGTGGTACCTTGCTCAACAGTAGTAACTATGAAAGGGATCTTGGAGTCCTAGTGGACAACCATTTAAATATGAGCCAGCAGTGTGCAGCAGCTGCCAAAAAAGCCAACACAGTTCTAGGCTGCATAAATAGAGGGATAGAATCAAGATCACGTGAAGTGTTAATACCACTTTATAACGCCTTGGTAAGGTCACACTTGGAATACTGCATTCAGTTTTGGTCACCACGATGTAGAAAAGATGTGGAGACTCTAGAAAGAATGCAGAGAAGAGCAACAAAGATGATTAGGGAACTGGAGACTAAAACATATGAAGAACAGTTGCAGGAACTGGGTATGTCTAGTTTAATAGAAAGAAGGACTAGGGGAGGCATGATAGCAGTGTTCCAATATCTCAGGGGTTGCCACAAAGAAGAGGGAGTCAAACTATTTTCCAAGGCACCTGAGGGTAGAACAAGAAGCAATGGGTGGAAACTAATCAAGGAGAGAAGCAACTTAGAACTGAGGAGAAACTTCCTGACAGTTAGAACAATGAATCAGTGGAACAGCTTGCCTCAAGAAGTTGTGAATGCCCCAACACTGGAAGTCTTTAAGAAGATGTTGAATAGCCATTTATCTGAAACGGTACAGGGTTTCCTGCCTAGGCAGGGGGTTGGACTAGAAGACCTCCAAGGTCCCTTCCAACTCTGCTATTGTATTGTATTGTGTTGTGTTGTGTTGTGTTGTTTTGCTCTTTGAATAGTTATATCATTATAGATAGATAGATAGATATCGTAGATAGATGTATACATAGATTTAATTAATTCCCACAAAATTATTTAAATACTTTATACAATTCATCTCTAAGAATCAGCAGGCATTCTACATAGTGCCTGCTTTTACATGTTTTCTCTTTTCAAGAAAGAAAATAGTTCTCTTGAAATGAGAAAACATGGAAAAGCAGACACTATGTAGAATGTCTGCTAATTTTTAGTATAACTATTCACTATTAACCTATGCCAATTGGAGAACGCTAGTCATCTTTTTTGCTGGAATATATTATCCAATTGCAAAATTGCATACCTTAACATATTTTCCCATAGCTGTATGCAGATTCAATATAATTCATTCAAATGTAGCCCTGTCCAAATGGACATGGATCTTTATATATTAAATTTATGTATCAGAGACAATGTATTTTTTATTAATAAATGTTCTTTGCCTGCACTTAAGGCTAAATAATACAAGATATATTTTTTTCATCTGTCAGGTTTGTTGCAGTTCTCTGTTGGGCAGCCTTCTTCAGACACTGATGAAATCATTATTTCAGCCACGACAGAACCCCACATTACTGTCAAGGAAGAAGTAGGGCAAGTCAGCTTGCTTGTTGTTCGAGCACAAGGCTTACTTGGGACAATTATGGCACAATACAGAACAGTTGCACTAACAGCATTCAGCCCTCAAGATTATCAGGTATATGAGCGACTCTCTAAAAGGGTTGACAAGAGGCCACTTAACTTCATCTATATGAGTTTATCATTTAAATAGTATGTCCATTGTTACTTACAGTATCAATGTTTCAGAGTAAAGGGAATAGTTGGGATTGCTGCTAGTACACTGCTGTCCCTGCTACCTATGGGATTCTTGCCTCCACTTCTACATGTCATGGCTGGGTTGGCCATAGAGTTCCTTAGCTGTTGGTGCCTGAAGGTTTTAATTTGACATCCTGTGAGACTAAGTCCAGGGTGGCTCAGAGGTTTGTGACCCCTATGGCAGCCATGGACCTGTCCCGAGTAATTGATGACTTGACAAATGACATCCTCATGTAAATATTTTAATAGATTTTTTTTGTTCCCTGCAGGGAATTACAGGGACCTTGGAATTTCTGCCAGGAGAAAGATACAAGCACATTCTTGTCAACATTACAGATAATTCTATCCCTGAGCTAGAAAAGGCTTTCAAAGTAGAATTGCTGAATCCAGATGGGGCAGGTAAAGGCTCATGGAATAATAACAACACATTCTATATCTTTGGAACTGAAATTTATTATATTTAATTCATTCTGGCAAAACTCTTTTCAAAAATAACTTGAATTCCCTTTTAAAAAAGCATATTTTTTATTTTCTTTTGAAAACATTAGCTGTATATCTTCTCTGTTGCTAAACAAAATGCTCCACATAAACTAGGTATTCTATAGTATATGTTGTCAGGTATCTTGGTAGTAGAGTATGTGTCAAAACCCTCATTTTATCTGACACATGTTTATCTGAAGCTGCTCCAAAACTTGAAATGACAAGTATTTAATAACTTTGTAGAAACCCAGAACCTAAGCCAGTCCTTATAGTTCAAGGATAGCTAACCTTTTTGTTGTCATGTGCCTTAAGTGCACCCATAATACAATGTGCCCCCCACCCCAACCCCCGCATATGTGTGCATGACCCACTGCATGCGCCTTGCCCCATGCATATGTGTGTGACCCTTGTGCATGCATACGGAAACCTCCCCACTGCCCCCACTCCCGGCTCATGCACATGCAACCCCCCGCATATGCGCCACCCCCCTCTCACCCATTTTTGGCTTCCAGGTGGTGCAGAAGGCCTTCCAGGCCCAAAACTGGGTGCAGGGGTGCTGCAGAGCCCCCCAAATACAATGTGAGCACCCCCATGCATGTGCCCCCCCGTGCATACACCCCCTGTGTGTGCAAACTCCGCACAGAGACCTGAAGACCATCTGGCTGGTGGGAGGCACACGCACATGCATGGTGGAGCTGTTTTGGGGTGACGGCTGATGTGCCCGCAGAGAGAGTTCTGTGTGCCATAGGTTGCCATCATGGCTACAGTTGATTACCTCTGATGCTATGAAAATATTATTGCACATGAGCTTCTTTTGGTGAATGTATTTTTCGCTGATCTTTAATAGAAATCTAACCTGGTTAAAAAGTCAGCTGAGACGCTCACAGAAAATCACTGGGCTGAATAGACTAGACTGTGAAGTAAAAAAACAAGATGAAAGCAATGTGAAAGCACTTCCACTTTGTTGCAAAGAAAACTGCATGGAGTTAAGCTCAGTTTGAGGCAGTCTACTCTGTAAATAAATAAATATCCTTATTTGTTTTAGCATTATTTCCAGAACTTACTAATTCAGAGAATTTTGATTTATAGATTCTGCTTCTTCTTTGCTTTTTCACTTATCAAGTATCTGTTACTCTTAATTAAAGATAATTGATATAGGTAGCTCACAAAAAAAGTGTGATCTTTGGCTTTTAGTAGTAATTTTCTTTAAGGTTTTGAAATTTTCTTAATTTTTTCAGGTTTATCTTCTTTGTTTGCTTTTGTCCCAAATATTTTGAAATGCTATCTATCATCTGCATTATTTATGTGTATTATGTATCTTTGTCTTTTTAAAGTTTCTGAATTCTTTAATGGTGGCAGCGGTAGTGGTGATGGAGATTTCTACTTCCTTCCTCCTGTCCATCAATATGGTAAGCAGTGATTTCTGGAATTTTCCCTTCTCTTAGAAGTATGGTTCACTGTTTTAAAACAGTATTTTTCAAATTTGACAACTTTTAAGTTATGCGGATTTCCACTCCCAGCATTTAAAAGAAACTGTACAGTAATGTTCAATCATACCTTAATAAGAACTTAGCCTTTCCCCTCTTCTTATTCAAAGCTGGCAGGCTGTTTATTACCAGATTTCTTTCCTGGAGACATAAGGAGAGCTGTCTATTCCAAATACACTTTTCAGATCCTCTCTTACCTCTGACATAGAAAGAAAGCTCTTATGCCAACCTGTCACATTTCTGTCATGATGATTTATAAATAATATAGTTTTAAAGACTTCTCTGTCCCCTAATTCTTCCCCAGACCCAGAAAAGACAGGGAAACTTGCTGAAAGAGTTTAAGCAATTGAGTTGAAAAAAAAGGTATCCTCTGAAATACCTCCGTTTAGTATCTTCCAACCTCTGGAAGAAGATTTTCAATGTTAGATGAATACTGTGGGAAGACAATGGTAGAAACGCTGCCTTTGCTTAATAATGTTTGTCTAGACCTACCTTTGTGTTTAGGGTTTCAATTCAAACCTTTTGGGAAAATTAAGTAGCCATACTTCTGTTTCAGTTCAGTTGCATTTATTTTGGTACAGGATATTAAACTTTGGGAATTATATGTGATCCAATTGTTAGGATTAAAGCATGATATATATAAATATATATATATTTGTCCTTGATATCAGCAGGCAATCTGGGAGTAGCATCTCATATCATAGTGACTATTGAAGCCTCTGATGATGCACATGGGGTCTTTGAGTTCGGTGCTGAATCCCTCTCTCTCAGTGGAATGGAACCTGAAAATGGAATAGGAATCATCACATTTGAGGTCTACAGATGTAGTCCCATATACTACTCTTGTGTTTGCATACTTTACTTGTTATAGAAATCCTCCATGGCTATATTCTTTTTTCTTCTTCCAAAAATAGGGTTTCTTTTGCTGATAACTGTAGTTGTCATGATCTCACTCTAATATGCAGGGATACTTGGGGTTAATGACAGAAAATTGGAAATACCTTATCTTTTACTCATTTATAGCACTCATATTAGTGATACTCTAGTTCAGGATCAAGATGCAAGACTGACAGGATAATTATATACAAAGATAATGAAACGGGATTATGAGTGTATGGCAGAAATGTTATAAAAACTGCTGAATGCCTAGAAATCTTATTTCAAATTAATTTCGCTAATTACTATTGTGAAGAAGTGTCAGTGTAATATGTAAAGTGGCACAGGAACCTTTGTCTAGCTAAGACATCATTTCTTACATGATACAATAATAATGATGTATTGCTTTGCTTTTCAGGTTATTAGACATCATGGTGCATTGTCTCAGGTGATGCTATATTGGTTCATAGTGCCAAATGATACTGAAGATGTGACTGCAACAAGTGGCAACATAACATTCCACATAGGGCAAAGAAAAGCAAATTTAACTGTACATATTTTGCCTGATGAAATTCCAGAACTAGACAAGACATTTTCAGTTTATATCATTAGTGTTACACATGGGCGGCTTGGAGTTCACACAAATGCTACATTGACTATTCCTGCAAATGATGACCCATATGGATTGTTGATTTTCTCTGAAAAAAATAGGCCAATTAACGTTGAAGAAGAAACCAAGAATGTCACCCTAACAATAGTAAGGTTGAAAGGTCACTTGGGAGTAGTCAAGGTTACATATAGAACCATGTGTGATGAAGATGACTCACTCTATCTGCCATCAAATATTGCAAGGGCAACATTGGGAGAAGATTATCTGCCCATTTCAGGATTTGTAATCCTTCCAGCCAATGAAAATGAAGCTACACTACACCTCCCTATTCTGGATGATGATGAACCAGAGCAATCGGAATCTGTATTTGTTGAGCTTCTTGGTGCTACTTTGATAGGAGAAGTCAATCATCAGCCAAGTAAGGCTAACTTTGTCTTTTGTTCAGTAACATTTAAAGCATAACCCAAAATTATATTTTCATTACAAAACTATATTTAGCAACATTATACATGACTAAAACCACTTTGTTTTAATAGTTAAGGTACCGAGCTAGGATTGAGAAAATCTAGTCCTGTCATAGGGATAGAAGCCAGCTGGTTGACTTTGGGCCATTATTTCTCAGCCCTAGGAAGAAAGCAATCATTCTGAAAAACTTGTCAACAAAAATGGATGGATGTCTACTGTATGTAGTCACCAAAAATCAAGATTAACTCTCTCATTTAACACACTTTCACACACAACCATGACTATTCTGTGTCTTAGTTTTTTTAAAAAAAAAACCATGGCAAATTCAATTTTAGAATCTGCTGCTGATTAATGTCAAAGATTCAATTTACTGTAAAACAAAAGCTGGATAGTAAACTGAATAATTGAGGAAAGTAATAATTGAAGCTAGAGCAGAGCAAGTAGATTAGGATGTGCATATCCCACATTTCCATAACATAGATACCACATTGATAAAGAAATGAAATTATCCATGCTGGTATTTTTTGAAATGATGTCTGATTAGGGAATAATCCAGTGGAAATAAGCCATGAATGTTGCTTTCGTTCTGTATCCCCTCGCTGTCCACATTTATCTTCCTCTCTCTGTATACTGTACATGAATGGATATTTGGACTGTGCCGGTAATATTGCTATAATTCCTGCAAATCAGAACAAATGTCCTTCAAAAACCAATGCTTATCTTTCCACAACAGTAGATATAAGGTTATTTCATTGTGAAATTCTAGTTTATTGTTATTGTAAAAAATAAATTGGAAATCCTTCAAATTGTTCTGTATTTCAGTTTCAGATTCTCCTCGCCTTGGATCTACTACTGATACAATTGCTCATATAATTATCAATGCCAATGATGATGCTTTTGGAACATTACAGCTTTCTGCATCAGCTGTCCAAGTACCTGAAAATTATATTGGACCAATAATCAATGTTACAAGAACTGGGGGAATCTTTGCAGATGTCTCTGTGAAATTTAGAGCAGTGCCAATTACAGCAACTGCTGGTAAGAGGGTGAAGAGACTACAATGCAATGGCAAAAATGTACAACTTTGTACATATACTTTAGCTATAAGCAAATGGCAAGAATACTATAGTATCAGAAAGCTTTATATGGAATATGCCTGCATGTCATAAAATCCTTAATCCTTCAGAAATTCTTTTGTTGTTGTTATTTGAGCATTTGTTACTCATCCAGTTCAAACTACCGTATATCTATGATAAAATGGAGTTGTGTTCATTGGTCCATTCCCATCACTCATTTTTGCTAACTGCATCCATACATTGAAGCCAAAGATCTGAACTGGGGAGCCCAGTTTAAATACATGGTCAAGCTTCCCTCTTGATGCCATCCATCTCAATGTGTAGATGAGGCAGGAAGGATATAATCCAGTATAGCCTTTTATGCCAGGTGACTGAAATGTTTACCTACCTGCTTCATTCTGATATTTGCTAATGTGGCTTTATAATGTAGTAAGATATAGAAGTGTTTCAGCATTGAGTAAGCAAAAGAAAAACATATAACAGCACATTCAGTCCTTTGCTGAATTCAGGTTTACATGATCATTCTGTCATATATTTTAATTTAAATTTACTTGTAAACTGTTACTGTGTTAATTAACCTGAGATCATTTTTCAAGTTTTCCAGATATATTGTTCTTATGATAAAACAAATTAATTTGATGATAAAGCATGCTAGCTTTTGAAAAAAAAACAATTCAGAGCAGACAATACCAATTATCTATATGCACACTATTTTGGGTACTTGTTTTCATGCTAACATTATCTCTTCAAAGAAGGTTTGGGTTGTAGCAATATGAAATATGGAATGGCTAAAATATGAATGCCAAATACTTTTATAGGATAAAATAGCTGGTATTGTTTCAAGCATATTCTATATTCTCCAACTTTTCTCATAGATTCTGCTCATTAGACCTGAATTTCAAATAATGTAAAGAAATAGTATCATCATGTTTTTGAATAGGCATCTTTGTTATACACAGGTGAAGACTACAGCGTAGCTTCCTCAGATGTTGTCTTATTAGAAGGAGAGACCAGCAAAGCCGTGCCAATTTATATAATTAATGATATTAACCCTGAAAGGGAGGAGTCCTTCCTTGTGCAGCTGCTCAATCAGACAACAGGCGGAGCACAACTCGGGAGTCTAATTCAAGCAGTGATAACTATTGAGGCTTCAGACGATCCATTTGGATCTTTTGGTAAGGTGGCATTTAAATGTTAATAAAACCATCCATGAATTGAAAAATATCATAATAAATTTAACAAGTTTAAATCTACCTTTCATCTCAAAAATATTTTTTTTCAAACTATGTTATCTTATCTTTGGCCACTTCTTCCTTTTTTGAAGAAACCTCTTCAGAAACCATGATAAAGTACTATAGATTATTGCCATTACATTTATACTGGACTTTACAATTTAAAATTTAAGACTTAAACTAAAGATTACAAGCCATGTAATTCCTTTTTGTTTCATGAGAAGTATTGCAGTCCCCAGAAAGAAGCCTTTAGTCCTTCTCTCTACTCCCCTCTCTGATTCCCTTTCTAAAATCTTAAACTGGCCTCTTGTTCATTCCGTGAAATCAGGGTATCCTTTTGTGGTATTATAGAAGACTTTACAAAAGCAAGATGAATACAAATCAGAAGAGAGAGAAGAAGGATAGACCCTATTTTAAACCTATTTCTTAGTCTACTTCACAGGGTTCTGGTGAAATTAGAGTGGAGTGAAATATTAGGGATAGGGATAGAACAGAACAGAATGGAATGGAATGGAATAACAGAGTTGGAAGTGACCTAGGAGGTTTTCTAGTTTAATTAAAAGGTTTATATTCTTCCTATTCAAGCAATTAGTAATCAAATTAGAATATAAATATTTAAATAGTGATATTAAGGGCATAGACCATTGTTTACTTTTGTTAACCAACAGTTGGAGAAAGATTGAGCTAACTAGCATTCTGGTCCAGCACAGAAATTCTTCAATACCATTTAGAGTTGGATTGGAAATATTTCATGAACCTTTTCATTTTTCTATTGTTCAAGTTTCCGTTAAAGAGCGATTATTAAACAAAGACATTTGTAGAAGATTTATAAGTACTGTCTCTACCTGAATATCATCATAGTCTGTTCTGTGGGCTCTGCTGCCTCTTGCTTGAATGAGGATGAGGTCAACTTGGGCAGCAAAAATGCAGGTGCTGTATTTCTGGTGCTGGGTTTCCATTGGTTCCCCCACTTTGGCTCTAATGTTGTTGGAGTGAACAATACAAGCTTTGATTGTTAATTTAGGAAGACCTGTTCAAAATTATAATATGCAGTAGCTTTAAAAATCCACCAATTATTTGCCTTTGATTATAAAAATTAAATTTCTATTTATGTATTAAAAGTATGTAATGAACAGAAAAAATACATTACAGCGAAAAAAGATGAAGCTTCATGTTGTTAGTTTTCCAGACCACTAATATAGTTGTCAAAGAACCAGAAGCCAATACAGTGCTGATAGATCTGCCAGTTATTCGCAACGCTGGAACACTTGGCAATATAACTGTTGAATGGATGGCTACCATTGATGGGCAATTTGCTGCCAGTGATTTGAAAGTCTTCTTAGGCAACATTCAATTTTCCCCTGGGGAAACCATGAAGAACTTGATATTAGAGATTCTGAATGATGATGTTCCAGAAATTGAAGAGGTAAGCTGAGAAATAAGACAAAACGTAAAAAGAAGAACTGTACATGAGTGTGTTTTTTTTAAAGTCATGTTTATAAAAATCATAGGTACAAGTATCGGACTTGTAAAAATGCAATACTATGGAATAATGATAATGATAATAATGGTATTGAAAATGGAAATGTCCATTGATTTGTGGGGAGAGCAGGGATCAGAAAACTTTTTGCAAGGGTAAAATAATTGCTGAATTCCCAATTTTCGAATGTTGATCTCTAGGTCTCTTACCATTTAGAGCAATTTTTCAAAAATTATACTGAGCAGGGGTGAAAATTGTTTCCTTGTGTATCACTAGAATTTTCTTGAGCAAAGTATTGAGAGAAATTTACATTTTAAATTGTTAATAGCTTGAATCTCAATAAGAATTTACATTTGGTTTAGGAATTTTGTGCCCATGTTTAATTTTGGAATCAAACCTTAGAGTGAATATTTTTCTGCACCAAACTAAGTGTTTGTCCAAAATACATCACAGATTATCAGAGTGGAATTAACCCAGGCTTCCAATGGAGGTACTATTGGACTAGACAGAGTGGCAAATGTTGTAATTCCTGCCAATGATAAGCCATATGGAACAGTATCCTTTCAACAAAACTTATATCGTATTCAAGAGCCATTGGAGAGAAGTTCAACTGCAAACATAACAATAAAGAGGAGGTCTGTTTAATACCCTAATACATTACTAGGTTATGGCTAATAATCACTTTGTTTCACTGTAACACATTATTTATGGCAATATATTACAATTTACAGTTTAATGGAGAAAACTCTTTGTAGATAAGAATGAGACAATATTTTGAATAAACCAACACAAACTCAAAAACCTGAACTGTAGGAAGAGATTCTAAAGTATTTTTCCATGATTGCTTTTGAAATTGCTAGAGGCATGTAAAGATTTTGCTACAAGGAGGAGAATTCTGCAGCTTATCTAATGAATGTTTCCTTGAAAGCAGTAATTCCTACTGAATGTAATATTATTTTTCAAATAGCATGTATCATATATTAATTTTAATTAAATGTATCTATGTGTTTGTGCATATTCCTGATTTGTAAGCATTAATAGATACATATATAAAAAATAGATTAGTTTATATTTTAGTTATAAAATATATCTAATATATATTTATATACCTCCCATAGATTTAAAATGAATGCAAAATTCTCTGTTAGCAGATGAATATGCTATACGAATATACATATGAATTATTTGTAATTTGAAGTGGTATATAAATCTAACTGCTATTGCTATTTGCATCCAGATATTTGGTGTAAAACTATGAGAACAGGTTGTAATTAGGGAAACCTAACTGAAACACATCAACAGTATCATTGCAAAATAATTATTTTCATTGCAAAACTTTTACTTTCTGGTTCTATGTGTCATAAAGATTAAATAAATAAGTCAATAAGGGTGATGTTCTATCATAGTTGCTGTTTTACATATGTGTGTCTAAATATGAATATTAGAAACCCTGACTGTATTCTAAGGTAGGAGAAACATGTTGCCAATGAAGCATTTCAAGGAAGGCAGAACAAATTAATTGGAGAACCACAATGAATGTAGTTTAGAAATAAGGACACCAGGAAATGGTCTTGAATGAAGATCATAGAGAGGACTTCTAGCCTGAATAAACTTAGAACATATAAGTCTCCACATCTAATTATTCCCCCCAAATTAAAAAAAAGTAAAACCTAGGGAAAATGCCCTTCCTTTAATCCCTATTTCTTAGCTTCCCTTTCTGCCTTTCATCCTAAGCATCTGAAGTAAGGTTACAGTGTCCTGTAAAACAGAGCTGTCAAACTTGATTTCATTGAGGGCCGCATCAGGGTTTTGTTTGATCTTGGGGGGGGGGGTGCTGAAGGAGACCCTGACCAGGGTGGGTGTGACCAGCTCAACATCACTCGTGCTGGGGTTTCTGTGGTGGCCTGAGTACTCTGCCAGCAAAAACGGGTTCCCAAGCTTCATTTTTGGCTGTGATGGCCTCCTGCAACCCTCTGCCAGCAAAAACAGAGCTCAGGAGGGCTGTATATATTCCCTGGCAGAGGCACCACGGGCCAGTCCTTTATTGTTTCTAGGGTGGCCCTGCAGGCCAGATCTAAGCACCCCATGGGCCAAATACGGCCCACGGGTCTTGAGTTTGACATCCCTGTTTTAATGTATCCTGTTTAAAACATAAGAGTTCAAAGTTATGCTGTGTTTTTATTTTATTTTTCATTCCCCACCCCTCAAATTTAACGATGATATCAAATTTAACTTTTGCATTCCCTACCCCTTCAAATTTAACAATATAACTATATCAAGAAAACTGTTTTAATCATTATTTAATTTGCAATTTATTTAATTTGTAGTGGTGGAAGATTTGGTCAGCTGAAGATATTTTACAGCACTTCAGACATTGATTTCATAACTCTTGTACAAGAGGAAGGGCTGGATGTATTATGCTATTATGAAGAACCTATACAAGGAATTCCAGATGAGAGTCATGTGACCAGAGTGAATCTTTCACTAGCCAATGATTCTCTCTACACTTGTGCTATTCTTTGTTTGAAAGAACAGGCCTGCTTAGCTTTTTATTTGTCTGGTACTTCTGAAATTCCATCATGTTTTTGGGCAGGATCTTGGAGTAGCTCAATAACCAAGAAGTCAGGATTCTGGATGTACAAGAAAAATCTTACTACTTTAACTGCTATTTTCAGTACACAAGCAATTGCTAATAATGACTATGAGCCTGTTACCAGCCAGTGGGTGATCATGGAAGAAGGAGAAGAATTTGCAAACCTCACAGTCTCCATATTACCTGATGGTTTTCCAGAACTGGATGAGAAGTTTGCCATTTCTTTGTTACAAATTGTGCTGATGAATGTCACTGCCAGCATTGAAAATCAACCAGTCATAGGGCAACCAAACACCGCTACGGTTCTCATACTAATGAATGGGGATGCTTTTGGTGTGTTTGTAATTTATAGCACTAGTCCCCATACAACTGAGAATGGTCTTTATGTGGAAGTACAAGAACAGCCTCAGAATACAGTGCAGTTGATGATACATAGAACAGAAGGTAGTCTGGGACAAGTGATGGTGGAATGGAGCATTAGTGGTGGCACGGCTACCCCAAATCTGGATTTTATAGGTGATGGAGAAGTCCTGATTTTTGCAGAAGGTAAGAAATTTGAGAGAATCCTTTAATGAAAACTCAATATGCTACTGTCCTGTACAATCATTGCCATATATCAAGCTTTATAATGACTTACAGGAAGATTGTAAGGAAAATACACATGACATCTCTCTGAAAGTTATCATTCATAAATTACAGTTTGAATTCTGGCATTTTAAACTCATTAAATATAGATTATTTCATGCCACTTGAAATGTGGTGTCTTAAAATGATTTCATACTACTTTTTCCAAAATTCATAGGGGAATTAAGGAACAGTTTTAAATAGTATTACATGCTGGAGCTGCTTTGTTTATCTAAGTGAAATAAGTGTTCTAAACATTGGAAAGGTTGCTACATAATCATAAAGTGCTCTAATTTTTTTATCAGGTGAGACAAAAAAGCCCATCACTTTGACTATTCTAGATGACACTGAGCCCGAAGATGATGAAAGCATTCACATCACTTTGACCCACACTGAAGGTGGTAGCCATATTTTACCCAGTTCAGATACTGTCACAGTGGTGATTTTAGCCAATGACAACGTAGCAGGAATTCTTAGTTTTCAAGCATCCTCAAGATCTATAATTGCTCATGAAGGTGGGTTTATCTCCATTTTCACTTCCCTTTCTTTGTGAGCTATTAATATTAATCTGAGTTTAGGCTTTCTCTCAATTTGATCCATTTATTATTCAGAAAAACAGAAAGAAGAATTTGATCAATTTATTTGTCTTCATTTGATCAATTTATCCCTTAGAAATTTTTTCTATCCCTAGAAATTAATATTGTGGAATAATGTACAAATGTACAGTGTGTGAGTAATTGCACAGTTTTATACTTCTGCTTATCACCAATTCTCCATATTCTGACATACTTCAAAACACATGAATGAGAAAAAGTTTGTTATCCTTGATGAAATATACTGCAGTTGTATAATATATACAACAAATGTTTACCTTAATACTGAGCAATATATTGTGATGAACATTCTTTGCATTTGCTGATAATAGTTTTTCTTTTATTTAAGTCAGCAATTTTACAGTAGGTATTACAGTTAAATAAATGTTAGGTAGGTAGATAAGGAGATAAACAGATGAGACTTGTTGCAGTTTCTTTCTGATTTACATATATTGCAGTCATTTAACAGCAAATCAAGATAATGGAAACGATTAATCAGAAAGACATATATTTATCTTTGAAACAAACTAATGGAAGATTCTAATTGTTTAGAACATTCTATTGTCTTAGATGCAAATAATATATTGGCTTTCCTTCATTTCTTATGATATTATGTATTCTTTAATTTCTAGGAGAGCTGTTACAATTTCATGTGCTAAGGACTGCACCAGGAGCTGGCAATGTAACTGTTGACTGGGAAATTGTTGGCCATAATCTGGAACAAAACTTTGAAAATATTTCTGGCACACTCTATTTTTTAGAGGTAGCTATCATTTATTTGCTTCAGATACCATAATAAAAAGAAAGTGTGAATAGTTGTACTTGATTTGAGAACAGATGGACAGACAACTTTATTGCCTTATTTCCAATGTAAAATTATACATATCTGTTCAGCCATATTTAGACTAATGAAGTGGGACTTATTTCTAAGCGTGTACCACTGTACCTTAGTGGGTTTTACAAGCCCACTAAGCTTTTGTTAGAATAAAATATAATATTTGGGTATTAATCTGTTATATCCTGAAACCTGCAGACTCTGCTAAATTGTGAATGTCACAGTAACTTTGTTCCCGTAAGAGCTTTTAATAATGGAATGTTCTTAATAAGGAAGACCTTTCAATGTACCTCTCAGAAAATAGTCCAGGCTAGTATTATTTGTAATAGGACAACTTCTTAGTAGATGAAAAGGTGATTTGTAGAAATGAGTTTTAATGTTTTACAGGCTACAACTTACAACCACAACTGAGCCCAAAATTTATATTGCTAAGTGAGACATTTGTAAAGTAAGTTTTGCCCCATTTTATGACCTTTCTGGCCACAGTTGTTAAGCCACTCATTGCAATTGTTAAGTTAGTAACATGGTTGTTAAATGAATCTGGCTTCCCCAGTGACACTGCTTGTCAGAACATCACATGACCCTGGGACTCTGCAACCATCCTAAATGTGAACCAGCTGCTAAGCATATGCATTTTGATCATGTGACTACAGGGATGCTGCAATGGTTGTAAGTGTGAAAAATGGCCATAAGTCATTTTCTTCACTGCTGTTGTAACTTTGAACAAATGTAAGTTGAGGACTACCTGTACTATTATAGTTGTTACATAATTGTCCTTTTTTTTTGCTTTAACAAATAGGGGTCATTAAATGCAACAATTTATTTATACCTGCTGGATGATAAGATCCCTGAAGAAAAGAAAGAATATCACATAATTCTGCATAATATTAAAACTCAAGGTATCTGTCTTGTAGATATATAGCAAATCAAGATTGGGTCATACTTGATGACTAGATTATTTAATACTTTGTTATCTGAAGATGAATGTATTAGCGGGTAAAATCCATCAGTCTGAAATGCCATGAAGAGTCTGTCTGAGTTAGTCTGTTCACAGATGCAAAGAACCATTTAATGCTTCATCTAACAGGGATATTGGATCAAACTAAAGTCCTATCTAACGGGTAGGGAGAGGAGTCCTTGCTGTTCTCTAAGCTTGCTTGTTTTCTTGCAGCTATTTCGTTACTCAAACTAAGTAACATCATTCAGCCCCCCTTACTAGCACTGATGATGTTACCAGTGGGTGGGATTCAAAAATTTTTACTGCCGGTTTTGTGGATGTGGCTTGGTGGGCATGCCATGGCTTGGTGGGCATGGCAGGGGAAGGATACTGTAGAATCTCCATTCCCTCCCCACTCCAGGGGAAGGTTACTGCAAAATCCCCCTTTCCTCTGGATCAACTGGTACTCAGGAGGCAGAGAATAGAAGGGGTCAGGGCCAGTCAGAGGTGGTATTTACCAGTTCCACGAACTACTCAAAATTTCTGCTACTGGTTCTCCAGAACTGGTCAGAACCTGCTGAATACCACCTTTGGATGTTACCTAGTTTGGGTAATGAAACATCTGCAAGAAAACAAGCCAGTTCAGAGAGCAACAAGGACCCCTCATTTCATCCCTGAGCTACAAATATTCTCCTTTATTAGTCCTCTAAATCAGAAATTATAGTAGTCTACCAGATTTTGAGGACAATTGTTTTATATACTTTGGGGGAAATTGTGTTCGGAGACAATTTTCTTTTAATTCCAAAAATAAGATACGATGTCTGATAATCATGATAAACATAATCTTCTTTATTACTTTTTATGATATTTTATCATAATATGATATAACCAACTAGCTTTCTGTAGCCAAATATGTGATTATTTTATGTGGGAAGAAGGAGGAAGGTTGCCATGTATGCTGTCACGATCATTGTACATAGAGAGCAGAACAATGGAATGGAAATATTAATAGATTATGGTTTTATGAAAAACATATTGGAATATCTTTTGCCATATACTACCAAACATTTTTTCTATTAAATTAAACAGCACTTTTCCTATGGGGAGCCATGTTTTTTAATACCATTTTAAAATTTATTTTTAGGCGTCACTTCGACTGGCAGTGCTATTTTGGACCATCAAGGATATGAAGCAGTTTTGACAGTAGAGGCTAGTGATGAACCATATGGCATTCTGAATTTTGCATCTTCCTCCAGAACTGTATTAATCCAAGAGGAAAATAAGACAATTCAACTTTTCATTAACAGAGAATTTGGATCTTTAGGTTTGTATGTAGAAAAATGTAGGCTCTAAAACATATTTTTCTATATACAGCTTCATTATTATTACTTTCTAAAAGCAGAAGAAAATGCATCAACTTCCAAATAAATAAATCTGAAACTCTGAAAAAGGAACATATTTTCAATCTAAGAGCTAAATTGATTCTGAGCAGGTATATTAGGTACCATGTGTCAATAGTGGCTAGAGTGTAGATATTAGCACCCAACAAGCTTTCTTTTATTCACATACATAAATATACTGAAGTACACTATTCTCTAAGTACTTAATTGCAATGTTGTAAATGGCTTTTCCTTTCACGTGATAAAAGAAATGATGGAAAAAGCTGGGAGAGTCTTGTTTGAGAATTGGTGAAATTTTAATTTAAATAGTGGGTTCTAAACTTTTACTAAAATGATACAAATAGGAGGGATTTTTATGGAAGGAATATCATAATGAGATAACATAGCAAAAAGACAGTGCTTTCTGCTTTTTGTAGTTCTAACCAGCAGAATTCTGAACATTCAGTGGCCTTCCTTAACATATAAGGAAGAAGGTAGAGAGTCCTAGATATCCAATACCTAAATATTTGCACATTTCCAAAAACTAATATATTATACTGTGATATTTATATCTTTAGGTGATCATTATGTCTTAATCACTATACTTCACTTTGCTATTAAAAGAAAGCAGATGCAAAATATGGTAGTCATTTTTTAAATGCTACACTTTACGTTAGCTGTAATTTTCTAAGAGATCTCTGATATTATAAATAATAACTGCAAACAGGAGAAACAGCAAGCTTAGAAAAATGCAGACATTTGAAAAAAAGACACAAAGTTGTTACAGAAAATTAATTTTTAAAATTTAAAATTTAATTTAATTGTTTAAAAAAATTAATTAAAAAGCACCCCAGTAGGCATGAAATACCATGTTCCATGGGCATGGGTACTGAGCGTGATTGTCAAAATCCAAGTATAATGGACAAATAAAAGAAGCATCTTGATATAATGCTGGACAGAAGCACATTACACTGCCTCTTTAGTTGCATGTCTCACATCTCTGGTATTCATAGATATGTGATATTATACAAATCATTATTTGATGTTTTTGTTCGTTATAAAATATAGGTGTATTTACATCTGAAATCTATATGTTTACCAGGTGTTGTCAATGTAACCTACACAACAATTTCAGAATTTCTTGGTTTAAAGAATCGGACAGAAGGGGCATATGCTGAACCAGGAGTTGATTATATACCTATATCAGGATCAGTTCTTTTGAAAGAAGGTGTAACAACAGCCACCATAAATATTACTATTCTAGAGGTAAATTGTAACTCCGCTCAGTAAAGGAAAAAGAGAGAGGGAGTTTAATTTAGATGAATGCAGGATTTAGGCCATAATTTCTAATGTTCATGGGAAAATTCTTTGCTCTATTGGTTGATGGAAAAATCCAAGAGGAACAGTTAATCACAAACAGAGAAGTTAGATTTATACAAGTGGCATAAATCTGTTTCATTACACTGGTTTCACTCCCATGTGCCACATTTTATAATCTTTAAAATGAATAATGCATTGTTCCATATTTTTTCTGTTTCATTTCCTGATTATAGTACTTGTAGTAAATCTTGCGGTTGGAAACAAGCCTGGCTCGTATTATATTATTTTAAAATTTGTAATATTTCATTTGACATGCATAACATGAAAATTCTTCAGGTCTAGTAATTCCATTAGGAATGAGGATGGTAGTAAGACATAATAGATATTTTAAGTGCAAAGTAAACTACTTCTGCTAATTTAGAAGTAATTTTCAAGTGGACAATAACATGAGCCTGTGTTGTCTTTTTGTTTTACAGGATGATATTCCAGAAATGCAAGAATATTTTTTTATTAATCTAACATCTGTGAAACTAGTCACATATCCTTTGACATCTTTTCCTCCCAGACTTGGTAGAAATCTCACAACTTTCTTTCATGATTTGTTTATATTTCTCTATCAAATTTGTACATTTTAAAAATACTTTGCACCAATGTTATAAATATAAAAATATTCATTACTCTATGCAAACTTTCAAAATATACTTTTCTAAAAATAAAATAAAACTAACAGTAGACAATGGCATTTTAGAAGTAAATTTAATCAATCACAGATAATAAGAAACTGTTTTTATTCGTTACAATAGTGAATATTGTTTATTGTAGAGGAAGAGTGTGCTGATGCATGATCCCACATTGATGTTCTACAGTAGGACATCTATTAAATCAACCAGTGGTTACTTTATTTTAAAAATGGCATGTGCATCATGTACAGCATTAGCACATATCTCATTCATGTTCTCTGCAAACATCAGTGTGATATAAGAGCCTTAGAAACATAAGGGAAGAAAACTCCAATATTTGCTTCAGGCGCCAAAACCTCAATTTATAATTCCTCATCAACTTTAGGCTGGTATATTAAATTTGATTTTGTTCAGTATTTCCAAGATTTGATTTTGTTCAGGATTTCCAAGATTTCCAAAATTTGATTTTGTTCAGGATTTCCAAGACTTTGTTCAGGATTTCCAACACTGTATTTCAGTGTTTCCTGTTACTGGTGCTATATATTCTAATATTTTCAATTTGAACATCATTTTGCATTTCTATAGAAGTGACTGGGTTAATTCACTACAAGATAAATAGAAAAAATGTGCTAATAGGTTTAAGATGTGTTCAGCATTTATAGCAAAGAGAACATTTAGTTGGATCTCCATCTTCTAATTTTTATTACTTAAAATTAATTAAGTAATTAATTTTATTCATTAATATTCTACTTTTTTCCAGAAGCATTTTAGAAGAATAACATTATGCATACATTGATATTATAAATAATAATTTACCTTGTACTTCTAAGTGTTAATTTATAGATCCACATTACTGTGCAAAATAATTTTCTTGCTATTTTTAGACATGGATGGTTTAACAGCACAGATAATTATTGATGCTAATGATGGAGCAAGAGGAGTAATAAGTTGGCAAAGTACAAGGTAAGGTTAATTTTCAGTTCACATTTCATTTTTTAAAATTGTTACTTTGTTCAGCTGAAACCTTTTGACATGAATCGTGATGGCACCAAAGACAGTAGGAAATGTAGTCAGCCAGTCCTGGAAGCCAAATATGGGCTCTTAAGTAGTCCAGGATAGCCAAGGTATCCTTATTAGGAATGTAGCTAATTTACATTTAAGTGCTATAGGCAGTTTCAAGAATCTCAAAGTGTAGATAAGATGGTGGCATGAATTGGAGTGTTTTATATATATTAAATATTGAGAATACATCTGTACAAGAGAGAGGAATGCTACTTGAACCAAAATGGAACCAGGCTGCTGGTCCCTTCCAGTAAAAAAGTGGCAGAGTAGCTTTAAACAGGTCTGTGGGAGAAGATCACCAAATACTGGGCAGCATCTAGTTGAGAAAGGTGTAGAAAATACTATAGAATACCCATCAACACATTAGGTAAAGGGTGATGATGACTTTCAGGAGATAAGTAAGGGAAAAAATATTATAAAAACGCTGACACAAATGGTAACATTTGAAAAAGGATGTACGTTATGAGCATTTCTTTTTTTCTTTTCTTTTTTAAACAACGTTTTATTGTTTTTTTTAGAATTTTACGAGGAAAAAGGTAATGGGTAAATACAAATTTTGACGGTTGCATGTGTGTTAGATGTCCCCTCCCTCCATACTCAAAGTATACATTTGCAAAAAAATTCATTACTAAATAGTTACATATAGTCAGCATATAAATTCAATTAATAAATTCGGTCAATTTATGTCAAGCAATTTTTCTTATTCATTTTTGTGATCTGGTTTTTCTTGGTGTCGCCCCATCTCCCCCCGCTGGCAGGGCTCCGGCCCCTCCCGTGTCCTGTGTATCTGGTGTAGGATCATCTGGTTTTTCTAAGAGTACTTTGTTTTTGTCCATAAAGGCCTGTGCCTCTATGGGTGTATTAATTCTAACTCTTGTGTCCTCCCAGAATACTAGCATCCCTTCAGGCATCTGCCATCTGAACCACACCCCCTTCTGGTATAATTTCTTCGCTAGCTGTGAATAGCTTTTTCTTTTTCCCCTCACTTTCTTGGGGATCTGTTTCAGAATGGTTATATGCCTGTCCTGGTATTTCAATTCTTGCCCCCTTTGTGCACTCAGAATCTCATCTCTTGTGCTTTTTCTGAGGAATTTGATGTGAACCTCCCTGGGTATGTTATGTGTTCTAGCATACGCTGAGTTCACTCTATAAACCAGGTCTATTTCCCACCCCATCTGTTGTTTCTCTCTGTGAATGTATTCAGCCAAAATACTTGTCATAATGTCCCTTATGTCTTCATCATCTGCTTCCACCACATTTTGAAATCTAAGATAAAAGGACATTCTCTCAAATTCTATTTTCATCTGCTGGGTATCAAGATCTTTGTTCCCCTTCTGCATCCCTTCCATTCCCTCCCTCATCTCAGCCGTCCCACCCTCCAAAAGATCCAGTCTCTGTGAGTTTTTATTAATTTGAACTTGGTTCTCTTTGATTTCTTCTTTCATCTCTTTTAATTGTTTTTTTATTTCCTCTTGCCCCTGTAGAATTTGTTGGAACATTTGTTGAAACTCAGTCTCCGTAGATTTAGGTTGCATCAAAGCTGTTATTGTTGATTGTGTACTAGGACTGGACGTTGCAGATGTCGGTGCAGAGGCAGCAAAGCCAGGTTTTCCAGGGGGTGGTTTTTTAGGAGCCATTGTTTGTAGAGTGAGAAGATCAGTCAGTGCAGAGTTTGATCAGTCAGAGAAATGAAACAGCCAGAAGAATCCAGGAGACAGAAGGTCCAAGCAGAAGAGGATTTTTCTAATTACCCTGGCAGTAGAGTAAAGTTTTTCAGACCAGGGAGTTCAAAAGGCAGAAATCAACAAGAGATTTGTCTGAGTAGCACGGAGACAAAGACCGGAAGCCTGAAGTTTTAAAGGTGGAGTCAGGTTTCAGAGCTCATAAAGACAACAGAAGTGTGCCATCTTGCCCTGCCAGCTTTGGGTTTGTGGCATAACAAAGTTTTCAAAGTTCCCAAAAGCCTTCCAGATCATCCTTCCATTATAGTTTTAAGTTCAAAAATTAGCCGTTATTAGGAGCGTGGCATCCTTAGTTGGCTCTCCCCCCTCCTCCTTCCCTTGGGGCTGAGAGCGAAATTGTTTCCAGCTGCCTGTCTGAGGGGGGGGGAATCCCCCTCCCTCCAGTCGCGCTTCTCCAGCCAAGCCGAAAGCAAAGTTTAAACTGCTGGCAATTTTTCTGAGTTAGTGAAGGGGATGAGAGGGAGTTGTCACCTCACCGCATCGCAGCCGCGTCCTTCAGATCATCTTTTTCTTCCGTCAGCCTTGCAGCGAAGACGCCGGAGCGTCCCCCATCATGCTCCCCAGTGCCTAGAGCGAGGTGGGCTCCCCCCACCGGCCGCTGCGATTCCGGGGATCCCCCGTGGTGCCGCTCCTCCGGCAGGAGCCTCTACGGGGCGTCCTATGCCCCCCAAGGAGTGGGGAGCCCACCGGGAAAGCGCGGGGCGAGCAAAGCTTGCCCGTCGCTGTCAGCCGCCGGAACCGGAAGTGACGTTATGAGCATTTCTGATGAATCAGATTATAAATTAAAGTAGCAGGGCTTAATAAATTCTCACTTTACAACTCAAGAAACAGGCTGTCAGATAATGTATTTTAAAATGAAGGTCATAAAGGGCAGAACCTGCTGGACAATAGGCATGCAATTTGGAGAGCCAAGTAATCACCCACTTCTAGCAGAAGCATAATAGCGGACTGAGTCAGATACCGTATTTTTCAGAGTATAAGACACATCTTTTTCCCCTCAAAAAACAGGCTGAAAATCTGGGTGTATCTTATACACTGAATACAGCATTTTTGCCTCTCGAAACCCCGCCCCTTCACCAAAATGGCCGTGCAGAGCCTGTAGAAGGCTTTCAGAGAGCTCCTGGGGGCTGGGGAGGGCAGAAATAAGTGAAAAACAGGCAATTTTTGCTCAATTTTGCCCCAGCCCCCAGGAGTATGCTATAAGTCTCCTAAAGGCTATGCATGCAAATTTTTGACAAAAAATGGGCCGTTTTTTGCTGGTTTGGGGGGGTCCCACCCCCTATGAGCACTGTGCAAGCCCCCTAAAGGCTATTCATGTCTTTTTTGGAAAAAAAACAGGCCTGTTTCGCAAAAAACAGGGCTGTTTTTGGGAGGTTTGTAGAGTGCAAACATCTTTTTTTTTTAAAAAAATGTGCGTCTTCAAAACCTGGGTGCGCCTTATACTCTGGTGTGTCTTATACTCCGAAAAATACGGTATCTTAGAGTCTGAGTAGGAAAAGAAAAGCCGTCACACATGCACAAAGATCAACAAATACCTATAGGTATAATATACCAAGTTTTTGGCATAATCAAGCTCCAAGTTTCCAAGCATTATGGGTATATCCTTTGAAAAATATGCTTTTATTCAGTTGGGTCCATCCACCAGTCCTGGTGTCTGAAAGTTTCTGTCTTGCATCATTTTCCAGGCCCCTTAAATGTGCTGTAAAGTCTGCATTTTTTTCAGTCAAATTTATGTCAGCTGGGTGGGAATGTAAGAAGGGGAGAAAGAAATATTTTTTCCATTAAAGAATTTCCCAAATAGTGGCTGTACTATCTTTCTTGGAGGATTTAGCAGCAGTACAGTAACTCATTCCTTTATCACTCACATTTGGAGGACTACAAGTCATTCTATATAGAGTTTCCCTTAAAGATACAACTTGTGCATAATTCAGCCTCCCACTCCCCCCTCTCCTCCCCACACCCACTGAATGGTAGAAGATGCTACAGCAGGATAATGCCAATCTGGTGTGAGTTTCATTAAGTAGCTGTAGGCTTTTGGGCCCAATTCAAAGTGTCACTTCTAAAGCCTTTTGTAATTTGGATATTTCTTACTTCCAGGGTAATATGGCCCAAGTAGAACCCATCTGCTTGACAAATGTAGATTGGGAAGTGATACTATAGACGACTATACCAGAGATGTTAAAAGGGTGGGTGTCTAGATACAAGCTTTCTTGGTCATTACCCCCTCAGCCTCAACAGTTGTTCCTCTGAGTTAAAATTACACCTTCCATACTATAATTTACTATCATTTTGAAAAGCAATAAAATACATTTTTTCCATGTTGCCTTTGCACATAGTGGATGATATGACTGTGATAATTAACGAATCAGGGATGCTTTCTTGCTTTTGATATATTAATGTTTTGCTTTTACTTTGGATGCCCATTTGTTTTAAGCCCCCTAGAACTATTTGATAAGTTAGTCAATAAGTATTTAAATAACTTAAATAATTTATTTAAATAAATAGGTAACTTTTCTTTTTTCCTTCAGGTTTGAAATAAGTGAACTGAATGTAAATTTAACATTAGTGATATTCCGGGACCGAGGATTGTATGGTAATGTGTCCTTATTCTTGTATGCTCAGAATCTGGAAGCATATCAGGGACTGGACTTTAATCTTTCTTCAAGGGTAAGAACAAACCATCACAGAAAACCATTTTTCCATAGCATCAAATGTTTTGTTTCAATGAAAAGTGTAAGCAATTGTACCCTGAATATTAGGGCTGTGGAGGGCTTCAAAGTTTATTCCATTTCTTCCTTAATACACTTTTTAATTAAAACAAAATCAGTATGACGCTTTGTTTATGCACGAACATTTACATTGGTCTTTAAACTTCCAAAGAACAGCTAGATGTTAGGATGTGTAACTGAGTTATGTTTATTGTATGTATTTTATCCTTATGAGGGCCCAGATTGTTGGGGGCAATATGCTGACTCTGTATACTGCTTAGAGAGGGCTATAAAGCACTGTGAAGTGGCATATGTGTCTAAGTGCTATTGGTATTATAAGATGACTTCTACTTTTTTGAATGTTTTTGTAGATGCTATGTAAAAGTCACAAAGAATTTACATTTTTCTGTACATTTGTGTGCATTGCTTTTCAACATACAGTATTTAAAGGCATTTACACTATGTTTCATTAATAGACTCTTTATTTTGATGATGGAGAAAGATATAAATATATTGATGTTCAAATTTTTGATGATGAGATTCCTGAAAGAGATGAGAGATTCCAACTTATTTTAACAAATCCATCCCTTGGATTAGAATTGGGAGAAAACACAACAGGTAATATTAATTAATTTGAAATTAGTATTTTGTTTTGTGTTTGCCATGGATCAGGAAGCTCTGTTCTCAGTTATTCATACCCTGGTCACCTCCAGAATAGATTACTATACGATGGCATGTTCTACATGGGGCTGTCTGTGAAGAACATCCAGCAGCTACAGGTGCAAAGTATGCTCCTCAATCAGAACAGGTAATACCTCTATTCAGTGAGCCTCACTATCCAGGTTCTATTCAAGGTACTGGTGATGACCTATAAAGCCTCTATGGCAAGATGCCATTAAGGCTGGCATGAGGTACATGTTATCCTATCCACAAAAACACATAATCTGACAGGCCCAAGAGGAGAGCCTTTTCTGCCACAGCACTAGGGGTGGTTTCAGGGGGTATGCCCTGGTATGCACGTACCCATTGGTCAACTTTAGCTTGTCTTCCGGTACCCGTTCTTCCAAAGGCCGCATACCGGAACGCTCCCTCCCATTGCCTGCCCCCTTGCTCGCTCCCCCCCGCCCACCCATTCGCCGCTCGCTTGGCCCGTCTGTCCGCACCAGGCTTGCCCCGCCAACAGCTGCCTCATTACCAATCGGGGTGGGAAATCCATGCATAGGGATGAAAAGGCATACATTCCCCACCCCCTCCATTGGAAACAAGGTAGCTGTCAGCGCATGCCACATAGGCTTGTGCAACAGCCGAAGAAGGAACAGGAGACCAGGATTCGGCTGTTGCATAAGCCCACGGGCTCACGCTGTCCTCTTCTCTCTGACAGCCACCTGGTTAAAAAGCCATCCCCCACGGCGTTTTTCCCAGGGGGGGCTCCGCAGAACATCCCAAGACTGATGCCACCACATCTTTCCTCTTCGGGGATAGGTCCTCTTCAGAACAACAAGGCCTCTGTGCTTCCCCTCATGTTCCTCGTCTTCCAGCTGTGGCCCTATGCCGTGGAAAACATAGGTACGCGCACACCTGCACAATTACAGCCCGAAGCAGGACCAAAGTCCCTCTCCCAACTGGCCCTTCCTCCCTCAGAGGGCTTCAGAAGAAAGCTTCTGCAGAAGCCTGGGTGAGTGAGAACAAGTTCCCACCATTACAAAGTCTCCGAGGCTGTAATTGTACAGGTGTGCACGTGCACCTATGTTTTCCATGGCATGGCTTTGCGTGGCTGGCAATGACTCCAGAGCCCATCCTCGCTGCGGCTCCATGCTGTGGAAAACATAGGTGCGTGCGCATACCCCATACAATTACAGCGTCTGAGACTTCGTAACGGTGGGAACTTGTTCTCACTCACCCGGGCTTCTGCAGAAGCTTCCCTCCAAAGCCCTCCAAAGCCCTCTAGGGAGGAAGGGCCAGTTGGGAGAGGGGCTTTGGTCCTGCTCCAGGCTGTAATTGTGCCTGTGTGCGTGCGCCTATGTTTTCCACGGTGTGGGGCCGCTGCCGGAAGATGAGGAACGCGAGGAGGACCACGGAGGCCTCATCTTTCTGAAGAGGACCTGTCCCCAAAAAGAACAGATGTGGTGGCGTGGGAGGGAGGGAGGGAATCAGAGAGAGACGGACAGATACACAGAGGCAGAGAGGGGGGGAGGGAGAGAGGGAGGGAGAGACACACAGAGGGAGACACACACAGTGAGTGAGTGAGACACACATACACACACAGAGTGACAGAGAGAGAGGAAAGGAGGGGAGAGAGACAGAGAGACACACACACACAGAGGGAGAGAGACAGAGATGGACAGACTGAGAGTGAGTGAGAGACAGACAGACACACAGACAGAGTGATAGAGATGTGGGGAGGGAGGGGAGAGAAAGAGAGGTACAGAGAGAGAGACAGTCAGACACACAGAGAGAATGACAAAGAGAGACAGAGAGGGAGGAAGGGAGAGAGAAAGAGCCACACAGAGACAGACAGACAGACAGACAGACAGACAGACAGACAGACACACACACACACACACAGAAAGATAAAGGAAGAAAGAAAGAAAAAAAGAAAAAGAAATTAAGAAAAAGAAAGTGGGAGAGAGAGATGAAAGAAGGAAAAAAAAGAAAGAAAAAGAAAGAGAACTTATGACCACAATAGAGCCCAAAATATTGGTTGCTAAGCAACAGCATCATTAAGTGAGTTTCACCATATTTTCCAAGTTGGCCATGCCCACTCGGTCACATGACCACCGAGCCACTTCCACAAAACAGGCCACACCTACAGAATAGGCTCTAAAAATTTTTGAAACCCACCACTGCATAGCACCTACCCTTGAGAACATCATTCCACACCCTCCCCCCAAGGTAGGCAGGTCCTGATCTTACTGACCTTTTGGGAGGCTCTCAAGACATGGTTCTGTCATTATGCTTGGAGACCAGCGGTGGTATGGAACATGTTAGCCAGGTGTATTATTAGTGTCTGTATTGGCTGCCCTCTCCTGTTAAAATTTTTATTTTTATTTGGTTTTTAATAGTTTTATTTTGCTTTTTTATTTTTATTTATTGTTTTCTGTTTTTAATCCTGTGAACCATCTCACATAGCAACATAAATTGAGTGAATGAGAGAGTGAATGAATAAAGCTAACATAAAGCTAACATTATTAATAACAGTGGATACTTGTGCATTATTCTTCATAATCATTAGCAATTTACACAATTACCTAAAGTACTGATAGTTAGCAATGATTGCCCGACAGTATGTCATATTGTTTTGTAATTGCCTATATTGTATAATTTTTTTAAAAAAAAATCATTTTACATGTAGATTACACCTGGCTAGGTGCTGAAAGAAAAAACAATAATTTATCCTCCCTTTTATACACACACACACACACACACACACACAATGTGTGTGTGTTTAGCATGTAGAAAGTCCATAAATGGTTGTGCAATTTTTTGGGGGGGTTCTATTATTAAAAGGTTACAGTTCTTTTTAGTATTGATAGGATAATATAACAGGACAATATGAAAACTTTTGAAACTTTTAAAACATTCTTTTTTGTAGTTCATAATGGAGAAAATTAGATAGATTTCATATTATTTAAGCAAGACTATTGGGATCAGTAGAGTAAAATCAGAGAAAAATATTTATTTATTTATTAAACTTATATTTATTATGAAAGTTTTTTCTTGTTTGATGTAAATACATTTGAAATACTGAATTTTTAGTTAAGTTCTTCAGGGCTATGTTTTTCAAACTTTGCAAAACAAAGTTGGAGCACAAATTTTCCTTGTATGTATTAGAGACTTCTGTCTTGGTTTATTATGATTAACTATTTATAATCTACATAAACTTTGTTGTCTTTTACAAATTTGTACTCAAAAAATATCAAATATATACTGTACCTGAATTTAGATACCAATATTGACAACAGTGTTCTTTATTAAATTATATAGAAATATTACCCAATGAATCTATGTTGTATATTAAGGTAATCATTTCATTTATTGTCTGTTCAAAGCAACAATTACTATTCTGGCCAGTGATGACGGTCATGGAGTTTTGTCCTTCAACAATAGTGAACATTTTTTCCTAAGGGAACAGACAGCACTCCATTTAATGGAAAGTGTTGCGATATTGAATATTATCAGAGAACCGCCTCAAGGGATATTTGGAACAGTGACTGTCCAATACATAGTGCGAGAAATAAATCATTCTGAAGCATCAGTAGATTTGACTCCATCACAGGGCTATATTGTTCTAGAAGAAGGAATAAGAGTCAAGGTAATGTGCAACAAGGAGTTTCTACAAAATGTAAAAAATATATATTATAATATTGTTTTATTTTAGAAATAAAATACATAAATTGGCTTATACCATTAAATGTATATAATATGTATATTGTACTATTTACCTTAAGAACTAATTTACAATTGCAGAGCAGGATTGTACTGATTTGGATTGTAGGCAGAAGAGATTCAGATACTCAAAATGTTTGGCTCTTTCAAAAACAAAGGTTCTTTAGCTGACATCGCCGTACACGCTTATTTGGAAATATTTATTTCAATAGCAATTATTTTTGAAAATACATACATTTTATTGGGCATCTTATTTGGCAAGTTCTGATGAGTTACTACAAATAGATGGAAAAGATGGTATTTATGTGCTTCTGTTTCAAAATAATAGTGCTTATTAAGAATATTTGTAGTTGCTTTTGAGATGTGAAATTTTTATAGAGTTTCATTGTTGATTATAGTTGATCCAAGATTTTGATACTTGATTTTAAACATTATATTTTGAAGAATAAAAATTATCTTTTAGGTTATAAGAATGACAGTTTCTCCCATTCCAACATGTTGTTCTTGATTTCATTCCATGTCTTAATGTAATTATACTGGTATCCAAGATTTTAATACTAATATGTTTCCTTTCATTCAGAATCTGCATATTAGTGCCATCCTGGATACTGAACCAGAAATGGACGAACATTTCATTGTTACACTGTTCAGTCCAACTGGTGGAGCCAGATTGGGTGCAAGAACAGAAACATTGATCACAGTGTTGCAAAATCAAGCCCCTTTGGGACTTTTCAGTATCTTTCCAGTTACAGAGAGGTAAATATTGTGTTAGGTCAGAAATTAATTTGTAATTTGTATAAAAAAGTTAACTTACTTTAGTCTTTAGTCTTCTTACATTTCTTGATATTTATAATATAACACAGAAAATGGTAAATGTTGGAGTTACAGATATCAGAAGAATGTCAGGAGAAATAGGATAAATATGAACCATAAATGTTGATAGTAATTTTTTCATTGCTTATTATACATAAATTTTCAACAGGAGACAGTATATAAATATTTTAAATATATACATTAAATAAGAGTTATACATTTAGATGCTTCTATATATTAGATGGTCAATATATTGACCATCTTTTCTTTAACAGTAGGCATTTGGAGATTTCATTACTATTTCCCAGTTTTAGTTTTTATTCCTGGCATCTAACTGACATGGCATATAATTCCATGTTAGTTCTATTAAAATCTGGGTATTTCTCTGTTTCACTTTCCCTGGATGCCATGGCAAACAATGTGCAGCCCAAACTAGGAATGTGCAAAACCATTCTGGAAATTGCCTTGTGCTGCAAACAAAACAAACCTACTGCTCAAGAGTGTTGAAATGCCATTTCTTCTAAATGGCTTAACTGGTTTTGAGGCTCCCGCTTGGACTGACTATGTGTGAATGCACAGGGTAACACAGCTTTTAGGGTGACTGGTGATCAACACACAGACAGTCCTGGAAGAACTATCTGTGCACATGCATGGCCAGAGAAAAAGTTGTGAGACCCTTGAACTGGCCTGATTCCATCAGTGCTTCACTCAGTTGACAAGGGCACTCCCCAGATATTTTTGCACAATCAGTTCTATATTCACCCAAGCCAGTGACATTTATTTCCAAGGAAATATGTACGGTGGTATCTTTTGAGAAAACTGTGAAAATTCTAAAGAACCACAGCTTACATTTCTAAATATCTTGCTATGATTTATAGAATATTTACATTATAATTAGCATCTATTCTCAGAACTACTATAAAAAGTCTGCTATTTTAACATCAGGATATGTCAGATTTTACATGTGGTAAAAACAGCTTTTTTACAGAGTATGCCAATAGAACACCTTCCTTGTATTTTTATTTTATCATTTATTTAGGTGCATATTTTTATTTTGTCCTTTATTTAGTTGTATTTTTATTTTATCATTTATTTAGTTTATAGCACTTAGAGAAATGAATCTGAAAAAGGATCACTATTTATATGGATTCTGTTAAATCTTCCATAATTCTTAGGACAAATTCTATTATAGCTGAGGAAGCAAACACTACAGTCTACTTGAAAATATCTCGGAGCAATGGACTCAATACATCAGTGAGTGTGGAATGGGAAACGCGACCGGATTCTGCATTTGGGATAAGTAAGTCAATTCTTGGGTTTTGATAGGTTATACAGGATAGGTTTTTATAACTCATGTACTGTAATTTGGTCAATTCAATCACAGAGACATAAAGCCCTTTCCATAGACAATGACTGTATCCATCCAACATTGGTTTTGTGCCTTTTTGTGCCTTATATATGTCTTGGGATTCTGAGTTGTCCTCATAGCATCCCAAGACTTATATAAGTCTTGGAAGCTGCGTCAATTAACTACTGGTTTAGCTTTCCCTGTAGAAAGAAATCCAAAAAGTCTGTGCTGTTTTTTTCTTCTGTAGAAGAAAAAAGATCAAGCAGTTTCCCATTGGAGGTGTCCATCTGGTTCCCGTAATTTCCTTTTACCTGATCCCTTTCTTTCCATATTGTGTCTTTAAGGTTTTTTTCCCCTTATCTTTCTTTTTTTCTTAGTAGTTGCAATATGATCAGAGAAGAACAAGGATAGGTGCCAGTTGTTTGCTGTTTTTGTATTCTCCCTGTGGGCAACTGGAGTAAATTTTTCCATGGGAGGATACAGAAGCGAGAGGCTGGTGGTTTGGTAGGATTGTCCTGAATTGTTTCCAAGATTCTGGAATGGTTTGATAAGCAGCTGCCTAGACTTGATCCTATTTGCCTCTTTTCTTCTAGGTAATGCAATTTTAGCAGCTCATGGTCATTTGGTCAGCTATCATTATGGACTTTCTTTGTTTTATGCCAATATGCACTGTTAATAGCATTAATTTTCTTTTAATTGCAGAGGGTGGGTTAAGTGTACTGGCCATTTTACAAAGTTTTGAGGAAGAATCAATATCTAGCTGGTGTTTTTTTATGGAAGGAGACTTTTTATATGGTTTATTGTTGAGAACAAATCCAGCTGTAAAATCTTCAATATATCAATGGCGGGGAGTTTTTGTTCCTGTTGAGGTAAATACTGTAAACATTAAACTGATATTTAAGAATATTGAATCATAGCACTGTTTCAAGCTATGTGATACACAAGATAGACCTTGTTTAAAAACCACAATTAGAACCAGCAATTCCGTTGTTAAATGAAATGGTTGCTAATTGAAACCATGGCCATGCTTATATTCTTTGCTTTACAGACTTGTAAAGATCATAAATTTGAAGATTGATTGTAAAATTATTTTTTTCATCACCATCGTAACTTTGAACAGTTGCTAACTAAGGCAATCATTAAAGGAGGGCTATCTATAAATCTTATTTCAATAGAGAGGAATGTTAAATATTTTGTCTTAAAATAATTCATGGATGTTACTAATTGGATAGTAAAAAAAAGCTATTGGTTTACTTTTTGCTTAGGAATTCAGTATTGAGAACCCTCATCATTGTACTGCATTTCAAATCAATGGCTCCTCCTACTTAGTAATTACTCATGGTGGAATAAAAGAAAATAGACCTTCTAACAACACGGTGTTCTTGTTTACCTCTGGATTTCAGCTGCTAGAGGTATTGTTTCATTATCCAAACTTCCTTTCAACTTTTTTATGCCTCACATACTTGAATCAAAAATTATTCTTCCTGATAATATCAAAGATAGCAATATCAGAAAAATTATAAATACTTGTTTGTAAACCACAGTTAAGTATGCATTGAGCATGTCTTTGAGAGAAAGCTAAATACCATTTATGCACAATTAATTGAATGCTAAAAAGTATAAGATGAATTTACTTCTATGGGAAAAAATAACCTTGTTCTGCAAAAACTTCCAAAAAGTGCAAATATTTTTTCAGTCTGGAGTGGCAATAGTGTAACAAAGTTATTTCAATCTTAGAACCAATGAGTAGGTTTAATGAAAAGCCACAAGGCAGCAGACCTAAACTGTTCTCACTAATTTTTATAGGAAAACTGTAGGAATAAGCCTGAGCTTCACTCTGCAAAACCCTACCTTAGGTTTTGGTTTTGTAAAACATACTCTAGAATGCTATTTTTAAAAATAATAAATAAAAAGACTAAAGTGTTAAGTATGCTTGTGAATTTGACAACAAGATGAGGAATGAATGTGACACTGGAAATAACAAGAGGGGGATTAGATATTTGAGTGATTGGGAATTTATTTATTTATAGTTCATCTTTCTTAACAACCCATCTCCCTCAGAGATGGAATTCATTTTCAGACAAGCCAGTTCTATATAAAATATGGAGTGCATTTTAATCATGATGGTATCAGTTTACTAGTGTGTAATATCAAAAGTGTGACAGAACAGCTTTTAAAGTAATTCCAAGGAAAAAGTCAAGGGATGCAAAGAACCTAATTTTTTGAAGTCAGGTGACGAGAATGAATATTTTTATAACTTCAGAGGGAGGATATATATTTGTGGGAAATGAATATAGTCAGTCAAGAAAAACACACATTCTCAAAAATAAAGCTCCAAGTCAAAGAAAACCTAAAAACAACTGTATTATCACTGAGTGTATAGTACAATACAATACAATAGCAGAGTTGGAGGTCTTCTAGTCCAACCCCCTGCCTAGGCAGGAAACTCTATACCATTCCAGACAAATGGCTATCCAACATCTTCTTAAAGACTTCCAGTGTTGGGGAATTCACAACTTCTTGAGGCAAGCTGTTCCACTGATTAATTGTTCTAACTGTCAGGAAATTTCTCCTCAGTTCTAAGTTGCTTCTCTCTGTTAGATTCGGGCAACGAGAGAACAGACTCCGGACAAGCAGTGACTTAGCAGCTCTTTATTAATAGTAGTAGTGATCCAGCTTAGTGTGTGGTCTGAGGGTTCCCCTTTTATAGGGATCGGGTACGCCTCTCGACCAATCAGATCGATCCCTAGTTCCCGCCTTAGCGGTGGACCTGAGTGGAGACTTACAGCGATATATGCTAATATCTAACACCCCTCCCTTCTTAGACGGAGTGTTCCGATTAGTGACAAAGTCCTTTAGATATGTTGGTTTCTGTCTTATACGGGTGGATCGTCGGAGTTCGGGTTGAGTTGGAGTGGGCGTGAGATCGGCTTGTTCTGCTTGTTCCGTTCCGCAGTCAGGGGTTGGAAGGCTTTCCTCGCTCGGATGCTGTTCCGATCCGTTGTTGATCTCCGGTTCCACTCTAGATTCCTGGGTGCTGTATTCCTCTGTGTTTGGGCTCTCGGGTTGCTGACTCTCCGATGGGATATAGTCCTCGTTAGCAGATCGCAGGTTGGAGTGCGCCAGGCGGCCCCGGAGTTGGTCTATGTGCCTTTTCCAATTTCTACCGTCCTCTAGTTCCAGCAAGTATGATCGTGGACCCGTGATACCAATTACCCTTGCCGGCATCCACAGTGTTCCCCCTGCATAGTTGTGGGCGTATACTGAATCCCCTATGCTAAAACTCCGAATTTTGCTTGTAGAGTCTGGGGGCGGTGTGGCAGAGTAATTTGGGTGAAGTCGGTCCAGGTGAGACCGTAGGCAGCGGCCCATGAGGAGTTCAGCGGGGCTCCTACCCGTCGTGGCGCTGGGGGTGATATGCTGAATTAGTAGGTAATGGTCAATTCATGTTTGCCAATCACCTGGGCCCATCCTAGCGAGGGCCTCTTTTGCAGCTCGCACCATTCTTTCCGCCTGTCCGTATGGAATGAGGCCGGATGGAATGGCGCAACAAGGGCATGCCGAATTCCCTGACTTGCTAGGTATGTTTCGAATTGCATGGCCATGAATTGGGGCCCGTTATCTGAGACCAGGAGGTCGGGCAGGCCATGAGTGGCGAAAAGTCGCCGTAGTACCTTAATGACTGCCTCTGCCGTGATTTAAGTCATTAGGACTACTTCTAGCCATTTGGAGTATGCATCCACAACTATTAGAAACGTTTGCCCCTGGACTAGTCCCGCGAAATCAATGTGTATTCGCGACCAAGGTGCTTTTGGTTTGTCCCATTCTGTGGCGGGCGCTTCAGGGGGTGCTGGTCTAGACTCTTGGCACGGATCACAAGTGGCTACCCATTCCTCTATCTCTTTGTCCATGTTTGGCCACCAAACGTAACTCCTAGCTAACGCTTTCATCCTTACGATTCCCGGATGCCCAACATGTAATGCTTCTAAAACATTTCTCCGCAACGTGTATGGAATAACAACTCGATCCCCCCATAATAAACAACCTTGTAAAACCGACAGTTCATCGCGGTTTGACCAAAACAGTTTGAATTCGGGTCCCACATTTCCCTTTGGCCACCCCCTCCATACCCTAGTTTGTACTTGTCTGATAGCATTGTCCTTAGCAGAGAATCTAGCAACATCCAAGGAAGAAACAGGTCCTGAGTCCAAACAGTCAATTAATAAAACCGGTACCTCGGGGGTGGGGTCTGTTAGTAGTTCTGGAAGTGGGCAACGACTGAGTGCGTCTGCGTGCCCTAGTGTGGAGCCCGGTCGATGTATCAGTTTGTATGAGTACGCAGCCAGGAAAACAGTCCACCTGGTCATGCGCACGGAGAGTGAGACTGGTGTGGGGCGGTTTCCCGCCAAAAGACCCAGCAGTGGTTTGTGGTCTGTGATGAGTTCGAAATTGTGGCCGTAGAGATACTCGTGGAAACGTTTGACTCCTGCCACAGCGGCTAACGCTTCCCTGTCCATCTGGCTGTAGTTTCTTTCGGCCGATGATAAAGTCCTTGAGTAGAATGCTATGGGCGCTTCGTTCCCATTTGGCATTCTGTGGCTGAGAACTGCGCCGACGCCGAAAGGTGATGCATCGCAGGTCAATACCAGTGGTAGCGTTTGGCTGTATTGGACGAGTAGCGAGTCGGTCGTGAGCAGGTGCTTGACTGCAGCGAAAGCTGCTGCCTCGGAGCATCCCCATGTCCATTTCACGTTCTTGGCGAGGAGTCGATGTAGCGGCTCAGCAACGGTAGCTTTCTGTCTCAGAAAAACGCTGTAGAAGTTAACTAGTCCGAGGAATGCCTGCAACTCGGTCTGATTTTGTGGTGTGGGGGCGTCCTGGATCGCCTTAATTTTCTTTGATGTTGGGTGTATGCCCAAACCATCGATTCTATATCCCAGGAATTCTACGCTAGACACGTTAATTTGGCATTTTTCCTTTTTAAGGCGGAGACCCTTTTCTCTAATTCTGGCCAGAACAGTTCTAACTCTTTTTACTAGTTGCTCCTCGTTTGCAGCTGACACCAAGATGTCATCAAAATACGGGACGACCCCTGGTATTCCCTGCAAAAGCCGTTCCATGACGCTCTGGAACAGACCGGGAGCGATGCTTACACCGAATTGTAACCGGTTGCATTTGAAAGCACCCCTATGCATCACTATAGTCTGGGCCTCCGCCGTGGCGCTATCCACTGGCAGCTGCTGATACGCTTGTGCCATGTCTAATTTTGCAAATATTTTTCCTGGCCCCAACGAGTGCAATAGGTGTTGGACTACTGGCACAGGATACGCGCTTTGTTGTAGGGCGACATTAATTGTGCATTTATAGTCCGCGCAGATGCGGACTGACCCATCTGGTTTAACTGGGGTCACGATAGGTGTTTCCCAGCGCGCGTGATCCACCGGTTCAAGGATCCCCTGTTCTACGAGTTTATCTATCTCATCAATTTTGGGACGGAGTGCGAAAGGCACTCTTCTAGGTTTGAGTCGGATTGGCGCCACATTTAGGTCTAGATTGAATGATATTGGTTTACCCACATACTTACCAAGACCAGGGCTGAACACATCCTCGAACTCCTTAAAAATCTGCTCAGCGCTGCTGTTCTCCACGGCGTTGATTCCAGTGACTTCTAGCCCCAGGGCTTCAAACCAATCCAGTCCCAGGAGGCTCTGTAAGGGTGCGCTGGCGACGGTCACAGGCAGCTGGGCTGCGATGTCCTTGAACTGTACCCGAAACGTGCCTTGACCCACGATGGGGACCCTGTTCCCCTGGTAGTCTCGTAGCAGGATGTCTGGTGTATGCAGTTGGCACTTTTTAAGGCTAGGGATTGCCTTTTTTCATGGCGGACCATGAAATGATCGTCAGGGACGATCCCGTGTCAACTTCAAGCTCGCAAGGGGAGTCCTCCAGGAGGACAGTGATTTTCAGCTTTTTAGGCCGCTTGGTGCGGACTTGACCTATCGTTGTGAGATAGGTTCGCATTGGTTCTTTCTGGGTCAACTCTCTCTCGGCATCGGTATCCTGGGGATACTCTCTCTCGGCTCTCTGGTAGTATGCCCTCTCAGCTCTTTGTGTGTATTCTCTCTCAGCAAACTCCCTTGGATTTCTCTCTGGGCGCCCTTTGTTTTTTCACCAAGCCCCTGGGTTGGGCTTCTGTTGGCGGTACATTGGAGGCTGCCGTTGTGAGGCAGGGACTTCGCTCCGGCACACTCGTGCGATGTGCCCCAGTTTGTCGCAATGCGAGCAAACAACGTTCCTGAAACGACAAGTAGACCGGGGGTGGTTCCCTCCGCAACTTGCACATGGTGGCAATCGGAATTCGGGTTTACCCACCGAAAGCTACTATTTTTAAACGTAGATTTTTAAACCATCCTTATAAGCACTTGAAATACTTTCATCATCATTGAGTAAGCTTGATATCCACCATAAAGCACTTAACTATCCAAGTTTCATTCTTAAATGTTGTGTAAGTGTATGGATTATGTCACTTATCTTGGAGATTAATTGCCATACCTATAATGGAGCTGCTGACGCTTATAAGGAAATACTAGAAACCTCAGAGATGAATTTGGAAGTTACAGTGCTAGATGTTAATGTGTTCATTTTATTTATATCGTTTTGCCTTAAGTTGCATTGCTATATTAAAACAAGTGAGATACATTTTGAAGGTTGTAATTAGATACATGTGACTGTATTTCTTTTTCTTTCTTTCAGGTACAGTCTATATTGGTGCCAGCCACCAGTGATGTAAAATATTTCAGTTTGAATCAAAGCCATTATTTGATTATTGCAAGTTGTAGACCAGAATCTAAGTCTACCCAGGTTAGGAGAATCTTCATTTTATTTCCTGTATTTGCCTTGTTTATATATTTACCTAATATCATATTCAGAACCTACACAGCCTTGTGAATTCCTTAAGGGGATGCATACAAATCAGGCAGCAAATTCAAGTGTATATATTTGAATCATATGATCACTGGAAATATTTGAAATTTAGACTTTTTTCTACTTTTATGTTTCTATTGCACATTAATAAATGCAACTTGAGTACCACCTACATAAATATGTACCTGGCTGTTTTTGCATCCTTCTTCAGGACGTGTTTTTGTATTCATATTTGCAAATTACTGTTCTGTGTTCAAAATGATGGTTACAGATTAATCAGCTGAAGTGATAAACATTTAATGGTTAAAACTTTTCTCAGTTGGAGTTCTGCTTTAAATGTGCTCCTAATCTTCAATTATTCTTATTACTCTGGCTGATCATGCATCTCATTTTTGTATGAATCTTGAACTTGGTGCCTACATTATTGAGCACCATATCTATATTATAGCATATAAAGCTTTAATTCAAACTCCGGTTTCCCTTTGTCAATGAAGACTCCAAACCATTCTACCTTTCTGCATCCAACATGCCTCCATCCAGTGTTGATGCTTCCTCTTCAGCAAGATCTATTCAATTAATAATCAAATGTGCAAAGTAAAATGCATGGCTGTCAATGTAAACTCTCCAAAGATTGTTGTACTTCAGGGGTGTCCAAACTTGAGAACTTTAAGACTTGTGGACTTCAAGTCCCAGAATTCCCCAGCCAGCCATGCTGGCTGGGGAATTCTGGGAATTGAAGTCCACAAGTCTTAAAGTTCTCAAGTTTGGACACCCCTGTTGTACTTGAAGAGAGAAGTCACATAGCTTTGGAGCGATGTCAAAAGTTTTATGGACTAGAAGGGGAACAAAAGAGTTTATTACCTTAACACATAGTTAATTGTATACATTTCACATAAGTTTCAGGGAAAAAAGTGCTTTTTAGCCTTGAGTTGTTTTGCAAAATTTCAGTCAATTAATGAGTTATATTTACAGTCAAAAGGTAACACCTTCAGAATTCTCTTTGCTTTTGAGATGCAGTAAAAGTTCTGGTGGTGTTCTTGAGCTTACTTTCCAGCTGAAGGTAATTGAGAATTCTGTTGCTCCAAACAGCCCTGGTTTTTTTTAAATTAATTTTTATTGAATGTTTTAATCTTTAAACACAGTAAAAAAGACACAACAAGGAAAAATACACAATAAAACAAAACAAAACACGGAACATACATAACAATATAGAGTAATTTTACAGCTTTCAATATCAGCTTTCCTGCTTAGCTTTTATTATAACCTTGTTCTATGATATAACAAGCATAATATTAACACTTATAGTAATATTAATTATTTGTATCTCCATCTATTTGTATTCTCTATTTCCTGTTTTGGCTTCTGATTTCTAGCCACTTGTACATTTTATTCCATACTTTATAGAAGTCCGATTCTTCTCTTTCTTTTAGCTCTATTGTCATTTTGTACATTTCTGCACATTCAAGTATTTTCCTGATTGTAGTTTCATCTGAGGGTGTATTAATTTTTTTCCAATTTTCTGCGAAGGCAATCCTGGCTGCAGTGAGTATATGTATGATTATGTATTGAGATTGTTTGTCCATTTTTTGATCCAGTAGTCCTAGTAAGAATGCTTCTGGTTTGAGTTCTATTTTTTGCTCAGTAATTTCTTCTAACCACTTTCAAATTTTGCACCAGTACTTCCTTGTGATGGGGCACATCCACCAAATGTGATAAAATGTTCCAGGCTTGTGATTGCATCTCCAACAATTAGGGGATAGATTTGGGTACATTTTGGCCAATCTCGCTTTCCTTTTCTGAAAAAAGACCCGTGATAAGAGGTTCCTCGGGATATGTTTTTGTCAAATTTAATTGAAGTCTGTAAACTTGCAGACTGCCAGAGATTATAATATAACGTATAAACCATAATGAATCCATAATGAAATAAGTGCAGGAGTGCCATGCTCTACTATGAAGATAATCATTATGTTTTCTTTCAAAAGGAAAATTTAAAAAGAATTATGTAAAATTATATGGCACCAATTTAAAAGCTCTTCCTTGAATAATTCCTATTGCTGCTTATTTATGTACATAATGAACAAGAAATATAGTCCAGTTTTCCATATTCCATACCAGGTGTCATATTTAAGATAAAGATATTATAACTTATTTGATTTCTTCCAGTTTTAGTTGTAACTAGAGTTCTTTCGCATTTTACAGATTTTCCAATGGAATAATGGCATCTTTATATTCCGTAATCAACTCTCTGTGAATGGTGTTTTGAGTCTGGATTTTTTCCCCAGGGGAAGTACAACATATCTAGTCATTGTCCCTTGTGAATCCATGCATACACCTCTTTTATTCAAGTGGTCAGAAAATAATTTTATAAGGTTTCAAGAAGTGCCAATCAATGGAATAACACAAGTCAAAGCTGTCATTTCTGGATCTGACATCTACCTAATTTTTGCAAACGGTACTCATATTTGATAGAATTATATTAAGTGTGGAAACTGAAGCAAGAAAAAAGTTTTAATGATTCTTATAATTAATAAGTTGCTTTGTTTAATGATGATCTTTTGATATATACTTACTATATAACATTTTAAAAAGGCCAACTATGCAAAGTTGATCATATATTGGGGGGATTGTGCTAGTTGTTTTTTCCTTTTCTTTCAAAATTTGTTTGACAATGGTTTCTTCTGATATTAGGGACATAAGAGAAAATAATTTGTAATGAATAAATGAAGGAAACAGGGTTGTAGTTCTATAATCCATAGTGTTTCCTAAAATGAACTAGTATATTAGATGTTACTATTTATTGATTAGTAGTTATAAATACCCATATTCATAGAAAGCTGTCTGATTTTACTCTCCATAGAGCTCAACAGTACATGTGAAATTTTTATCTGGGAGTCAGGGCAATTTTCCTTCAGATATTTTCAGTCCATTTCCATCAGAGCAGTAAATGCAATCCATACTTCTTTCCCACCTTCAGGTTTAGGTAAGTATGACAATTATCTCTAATACTGCATTAATTCAAACATGATCCCCCCCCCCCCGGTCCCCTCGCCAGATATAATTTTCCTGTAGGGGAAAATGCATTTTTTACACCATCATCATAAATAACACTATTGGCCTTTTGGAGCTGTGAGATGTACAGTTGGTCATGATTTTTCAAAATAAGCACTTTGACCAATTTGGATATGGATATTACCTGCATCTTAATGGCATTGTCAGATATGAAATTGCATTAAAAAGTCATTTTATTTGTGCACTTTGTTTATTAGCCTAGTATGATTAGTAATAGAGTCATTCTCACAACCCAAGCTTCCAGAGAGAAAGAAAACAAACTTACAGAACAATTAACATGTATCTTAATCATGTGTTCAGAATAAAGTTTTTTTTTGTTGCTGATTGGAAGAAAAATGGATGTGTTAGCTGGACTGGCGGTTGATTTCCCCAGGCTTATGGTCCTGGGGGATTTCAATCTGCCTTACATTGGCGAGACATCCGAGTCACCTTGGGAGTTCATGGTTTCCATGACAGCTATGGACCTAACTCAGTTAATTCAAGACCCCACCCATAATGGGGGACACACGCTCGACCTGATTTTTGTCTCTGGGCAGTGGATGAATGATCTAGATTTAGGGGATATTTCTATTCAACCCTTGTCATGGCCTGATCATTTCCTCATCAGGCTTGACTTCCATACTGCTACCCCTCGCCGCAGGGAGGCGGAACCGACTAGATGGTTCCGCCCTAGGCACCTGATGGACCCCGAAAGGTTCCTGATGGAGCTTGGGACTTTTCCTGAATCCCTTGCTCACAACTTGACCGAAGCCCTAGTGGAAGCTTGGGATAGGGCGGCCGCTGGGTCCTTGGATCGCATTGTGCCTTTGCGGCCTCTGACCCGGTGTCGATCCCGGGTGGCTCCCTGGTTTACCGAGGAGCTCCGGGAGATGAAACACCGGAAAAGACGCCTAGAGATTGGCTGGAGGGCCAGCCGGTCCGAATCTGATCGAACACTAGTAAGAATTCATATTAAATCCTACTTAGTGGCGATGGAAGCGGCAAAACGGCAACATTTTTTCACTCTTATCGCATCCGCAGATAACCGCCCAGCCGCCCTGTTCAGGGTGACTCGTTCCTTACTTAACCAAGGAACTGGGGAAGACCCCTTGCAGGGTAGGGCTGAAGAATTTGTTCAGTATCTGCAGGATAAAATCGCTCAGATCCGGACAAGCTTGGACTCTGACTGGGTAGATTTGGGCGAGCCGACGGGGATGAATCTTGAGGAGACAATCTGGGATGAGTTTGACCCTGTGACCCCCGAGGGCATGGACAGGATTATGGGGAGACTCAGTGCTGCCACTTGTGTGCTGGACCCGTGTCCCTCTTGATTAGTTTCGGCTTCCCGGGAGGTGACACGAGGCTGGCTCCAGGCGATTACCAACGCTTCATTGAGAGAGGGGTTCTTTCCCACCGCCTTGAAGGAGGCAGTGGTGAGACCCCTCCTTAAGAAGCCTTCCCTGGACCCAGCTTCTTTAGCCAACTACTGTCCGGTCTCCAACCTTCACTTTGTAGCGAAGGCTGTCGAGAGTGTGGTAGCACGTCAGCTTCCCCAGTACCTGGATGAAGCTGTCTACCTGGATCCGTTTCAGTCGGGTTTCAGGCCCGGGTACAGCACGGAGACGGCATTGGTCGCGTTGGTCGATGATCTCTGGCAGGCCTGGGACAGGGGCTGCTCCTCTGTCCTGGTCCTATTAGACCTCTTGGCGGCTTTCGACACCATCGACCATGGTATCCTACTGCGATGACTCGGGGGGTTGGGAGTGGGGGGCACCGTTTTATGGTGGTTCTCCTACCTATTGGATCAGTCGCAGTTTGTGTTGACTGGAGGGCAGAGATCGACCCCCAGGTGCATCACTTGGGTGCCCCAGGGGTCGGTTCTCTCACCCCTACTGTTCAACATATATATGAAATCGCTGGGCAAGATCATCCGTGGTTTTGGGGTACGGTATCATCAATATTCTGATGATACCCAACTTTCCATCTCTACCCCAAACCACCCAAACGATGCCCTCAACGTGATGTCCCGATGCCTGGAGGCTGTGCGGATCTGGATGGGGAGGAACAGGCTCAGGCTCAATCCCTCCAAGACTGAGTGGCTGTGGTTTCCGTCATCCCGATTTGTGCATCTTGTTCCATCTTTGATGACAGGGGGAGAAATTTTAGCCCCCTCAGAGAAGGCTCGCAATCTGGGAGTCCTCCTGGATACGCGGCTTAGTTTAGAAGAACATCTGATGGCCGTGACCAGGGGGGCCTTTTACCAGGTTCGCCTGGTACGTCAGTTGCGCCCCTTCCTGGATCGGGATGCTCTGTGCACAGTCACTCATGCCCTCGTCCTTTCTCGCCTGGACTACTGCAATGCTCTCTACATGGGGCTGCCCTTGAAGAGCACCCGGAGGCTTCAGCTGGTCCAGAATGCGGCCGCACGGGTTATCATGGGGGTACCTAGGTGCCCCCATGTTACACCCCTTTTAGGCGGCCTGCACTGGTTACCGGTTGTCTTTCAGGTGCGATTCAAGGTATTAATTATGACCTTTAAAGTGCTCCATGGCTTAGGCCCAGGGTACCTGCGAGACCACCTACTGCCACCAATAGCCTCCCACCGTCCAGTACGATCCCACAGAGTTGGCCTCCTTAGGGTGCCGTCGGCCAGACAGTGTCGGCTGGTGACCCCCAGGGGGAGAGCCTTCTCTGTGGGAGCGCCTTCCCTCTGGATTGAGCTGCCCTCGGAGCTTCGCATAATCCCTGACCTCCGGTCCTTCCGACGCGCCCTAAAAAGTTGGCTTTTCCAACAAGCCGGCCTGGCCTGTTAATTTTATTTAATTTTTAAAATGTGAGTGTTATATAAATTGGGTTTGTTTTTTGGACTGTTTCTAATTTCCTTTTAACTTTTGTACTATGTGTTTTTTAATGCTGTACACCGCCCTGAGTCCTTGGGAGAAGGGCAGCATAGAAATCCAATAAATCCAATTCAATCCAATCCAAAAATGAGAGCATGCTGCATTTGCTGCAAAGTGCAAACATTTCTTCCCTCCTTCAGGAACGCTTTGCACAGCTGCTTGCACAAATCTTTCCCTGATTGTCTAAATATGGCAGTGCATGAACAATTGCTTTGCTATGTTTGTGATACAAGCAAAAGTGTTGTCTACATTCAGATGAATGATGTGGTAAGCCTTAGAAGCAGCCATGCTGAGCTTCCAGGGGACGTGGTTGCTTCAAGGACTGATGTTTATTCATTTCAGTGCCCTTTGGAGTACCCTTTTAAGTGTTTTGTATATTTTTAAAACAGAAAGTGCTGAGTAAATGCGAAATATACCTTGAACAAAACCAATTAAATATTTTTAAATTTTTTTAGCATAATATATTAACATGTTTCTCTAACATTCTTATCTTCTTTGATTCTTGCTGTAGTGCAGGTGTTGTTTGCCAGCAAAGATAAATCAGCTCTGTATTCCTGGAACTCAGAAATGAATCAGTTTTCTCATTTGCTAGATGCTCCTTCTGCCAATCATATTTCCAGTATCAATGTAAAGTCTCTTAATTCTAACAAAAGTCTCATTGTTGTGACTGGAGATTCCTATTGCTATATTTACGAGCTAACTGCAATTTCAAATCAGTCAGATTTTATACCTAGGTATGATTTTATTTTTTTATATTGATTATTGTTACTTTTGTTAGTTACAGTTTATAAAACAATGTTACAGTCATCATACTACTGTTCTTTCTTTTGCTGCAAAGATTTGAGTTCCTAATACAATTCCTTCCATGTTCTGAATCTTTCACTTTCTAGTGAAAATTCTACCTTGAGAAAGTGATAGTCAGCAGCCGAGGACACTATCTTGGAATTGTTCAGAAATACAGGAAAGAGTACTGTTAAATATTATAAACAAAATATGACCAAATTAAAGATTATAATGGAATATGGTAGCCTAGAAAGCTGATAGAAGTCTGCTGACTATTTTTTTGATTGATTGATTGATTGCCAAGAGACCTTTTTCCTTTGGGATAAAACTGGATAAAGTCTTAAAGCAATGAAATTAGTCTAATCTAAATGGAATGCAGTGTATATTATTTGCTTAAAATATGTATGAGGTACAAATGAAATGTCTTGCTAAAATAATATGGAGACAGAGAGCTTCCACGCCGCACTGCTCCATACATACTACTTTTAAAATCTGCTTCAATGTGTGGAATGATATCTCAAAACAGACTATAAAAACTTAGGGATTTTATAGATAGGAGGAAAAGGATAAATTACTCTTTATAAACATGTCTATTTGCTTATTTTTGAATTGACCTCATGTTTCCTGTAACACTTAAGTTAATAGCAACAAATTCGTAACTGATAGAAATTGTTTTTTAAAGTACCTAAAATTACATTTTTTCTGTATCAAAACTGATTTTACTTTGTCCCAGAAGAACAATTGTTTAATTATAAATATGCTGTACATCTGTGTTTTTATGCTAGTTCAGGTGAACTGATATTTGGACCAGGAGATAAAGAAATTGTGATAGCAATCAATATTTTTGATGACATAGTCCCAGAGGAAGAAGAATCTTTTGGAGCATGGCTGAAAAATCCAATGGGTGGTGCAGAAATAGGTCCTAATGGTTATGTGACCATAGTGATACCCTCTAATGATGATGCTCATGGAGTTGTTGCATTTGCCCAGGTAAAATTAAAATATTAAATTAAATATTTTTAATACTAGGCTCCTGTTAACACATATGGAATGCATTCATGTTTATAACATTGTAAACACAACACCAGTATGATAAGCAGCTGTCTTAGTAACATATCTCACCATATTATTCATTTGTCTTTGGATAGCAAGATGGATAGTATATAAAAGTAAAAGTAAATAAAAATGCTTTGGAACCTGCAATTTCTGTCATGTCATACTGGTTTAATTGTGAATTCTGTTGTGATGGCTTATAAAATTAGGAAAATGTATTGTTTTACTGATCAGATTTATATCCTAGCTTCCCCAAGGCAATTTAATAGTTTACACTGATGACAATACATAATAATACTGCATGGTTAAGTTAGTCTGACAGATCACTGGTTCAAGGACACCTGAATCCAAGGTCTTAAATTTAAGTCCAGTAATCTATTTGCTACCACATAATGGTATCATGATGGGTGTCAAAATGCATATAAAACCTGGCCTAACTTATTTATTGTTTATTACTATTGTGAAATTAAATATAAGGAACTCAGTTTCTTCATTGGCTGCATTTTAGCCATACTAATTTTCTCTGCTGTAGAAGGTTGTCAAAATGGGAACCAACATTTCTCAGACTAGATAGAACTTTTAAGTAAATAATGACAGAAATCTCCCAATCTTAAGGAAAACTTTAGTAGAGCTAAAGGCAGGTGGAATTGATTTCAAAATTTTGCAGTAGGCAGATCTGCATGCATATGGATAAAGAAAGGAAAAGTGCTTCTTCCTATTGTGGAATAAAACCACATCACATCTTTGAGTGTTAGTGGATACCTCAGTATGAGTTAAATGTCTGGGGAGTATAGACATATTGCTGTGCCTGAAGTAAAGGTTCACTGCTTTTATTAAAGCAAAATCTGATAGTCACACTTTTTCAGTTTAAATTATGATTTTAACTATTTTTATACATTTTTGAATACATGGTCATTCTTTTTTGTTAGTGTTTAAAGAGCAATATATGCATGTTAAACTATCTACGTATTATTTTTCATCATTGGCATATTTTTAGAATTCCTTATTTAAACAAGCAGAAGAAATGGAACAGGACACCTTGATCACCTTGAACGTTGAGCGCTTAATAAGTACATTTGGACATGTTATAGTACACTGGGAAGCTAGCGGGAGTATTAATGACATATTTCCAACTTCAGGGGTGGTATGTATTTTGCCAAACTTTTAGCTACAGAAACTGCCAACTAATTTAATTGCTAATGTATTACTGATCTAATTAAACAAGAATCAAATTGGCTAATATTAACTTAGAAGTTTTCTTCCCTCATATTGTCCCTTAATTTCTTGATCTAAAAATTCAAAATCATTTTGACTTATGGAAAGAACCATTTCTTCCTTTGCTTTCATGCTTTTAGATAACTTTTTATCTAATTTTCTTAAACTAAAAGAAAAAAAACAAAATTAAGAAAATTAAAATGTAAAGAAACTAGTAATTTGTTTGATTGTAATCGTAATAGTAATGTTGTTTAATATTCTTAAATCAATGCAATAAGGCCATTAAAAACACATAAAATTGTAAATGCAAATCAATTGTCAAAGTGCCCAAAATGCAATCATATGACTCCAAGGTGAGTGAAGCAGTTATAAATTCGAGGATAGGACTTGAGTAGGTTTCGGGGAATTGGTTATAACTCTGAATAGTCATCAAGTGAGGTATATTTTTATATAAATAATGAATTTCCTTTGGTTGAAAAAGTGCCTTCTGTGTGATGTAACTTCAGTCCTTCGTAGGGAAAGAAAGTTGTGATATACACTATTTTTTAGAAAACTTAGAATTTTAATACAAAAAGTAAAATAAACTTTGTTAGACATAAGAAAAATCTAAAATCATATTAGCATACCCTTCCCCTCCAACAACATTAAGTTTCTATCTGGTAAATGCAAAAGTTGTATATTTAAGCCATGGGATTTGCAATAGTCTTAATAGGAAATACAGGAATAAACTGCAGATATTAAAATCTCCTCTTCCTAAAATTGGGTAAGGTACTACCTGATATTTCAACTTGCTTCAATCTGCTTTCTTCAAAATATGTTGGACTATAAGAGTAGTTACAGTTCAGCTTCCCTGAAAGATTTTATTTTGTACCATAGGTAAACAAAATAAACACTGAAAAGAAAACAAGCATTACTAATTCAATTACTGGTTACAACTTGTATATTTAAGCAATATTGATATTGCAATTTGATTAGGATAATTTGATTAAATGTTTCTTTTAACTGGTACAAAAACTGCTAATTTTCATAGGATTGCATCTTAAAACTGTTGTGTTAAGCCACAATTATGTAGCAAATATAAAGTTGTATATTTTCTTGTTAAATTCTGTAGGTGGCATTTTCAGAGGGTCAGGCTTTATCAACAGTAACATTAACAGTCCTTGCAGATGTTATTGCTGAAGCTACAGAGACACTGATTATAACTCTCACTCATATTAGCACCGTGGGCATTCAAGACCCCCAGAGAGGAGCCATAATTGATAAAAATCGAGCAAAAGCTATACTTACTATTCTGCCCAATGATACTCCCCTTGGTGTGGTGGGATGGCACACAAATTCTCTCTTTAACAAAGTAGCAGAGCCTGAAGGTGAGTAAGTCTGAGAAAATCCTAGAGAAATTCAAGTATATATTTCCAGATTTTTTTTAAAATGTTGCAGTTACATCTATAGATTTTAAACTAAATATTTCTGAATATAGTTTCAAACATTAACTTAATATTGGAGGACCAATATAATATGTAAAACGTAATATATGAGTAGCAAGAAATTATATTTCTGTATTTAAGTGAGATAGTTCACTAATTTTTTAAAAAGTCTTTGAAATGTTCAAAAAAACTATGTTTAGAAAAGAGTGCTTACACTTTTCTTAATGTCCTAATTTTTATCATTACAAATTATTATTTTTTTGAGCCCAGAGAAAATACAATTTATAGAGGCAAATGTATGTAAGTAATATTACTATTATGTAGTCCATTGGCCATAATCATATTAGTTTTGGTTGGAAAAAACAGGCTTTTTCAATAAGTATATATATTCATTAACTTTAATATTGTTTTTTTCCTAGGGAGATCAACTACTATTACTTTACATATTTTCAGAGAACAACCACCTGTTGGTGATATTAGTATGCACATAATATCCCATCCTATCTTTTCACTCCCTCTTGTTAATCAAGCCATTGAAAATGAAGATTATAGATTGGAAAACAAGACCATTATTATGACAGAGAATATAACATTAGTTTCAGTTAATGTAACCATTTTACCAGTGAGTATTTCAAAGTATATAAATAGCTTGTAGCAAGCCTATATGTGAATGACATATGAAAAGTGAAAATACTTTTCTGATTAATATTTTTGCATAAAATAGGATAGCACTCAATAATTTAATGTTACCATTCCCTATACATCTATATCTGGACTAATTATATTCCCTGTAATTAAAAACCTATTTTTTCACTATCTTTCATCTTTACAGTATATTTCATACTTTAAGTATTTACACTAGTTGAAAATTCCCAAGTTGATTAATGTTTCAATATTATTTGTGTGTGAGAACAACTACAGATATACCTACTGTGTTTCCCCGAAAATACGACATGTCCTCATAATACAGCCATGCCACATTTTTCTGGTGGGCAAAAATATAAGCCCCCCTGCATATAAGCCCCCTGGACAACCCCCGACCTCTGGCCAGGCAGAGCGCCACTCACCAACCTAGCAGTATCCTGAAGGTGCCAAGCCGCGGGAACCTGGGGGGAGGTGAAGGTGATCGCATTGCTTGGTGCCTTCGGGATACCACTAGGTTGGTGAGCAGTGCTGTGCCCAGCTGAAAAGGGGGGTTGCTAGGTGGCTGCTCTCTTGCGAGTAGGCTCCCAAAGAGCTGGGCACAGCCTCATGGGTGAATGGCTGTGTTGCGCTGCCAAAGCAGCGCAACACAACAGCCATGAAGCGACCACGCTCACAAGCAGCCACCCGGCAAACCCCCTTTGCAGCCGGGCACAGCGCCATTCATTGACCTAGGGGTATCGCCAAGCCACGTGAGCACCTGTTTGATGCCGCCCGGCTCCAATGGCATGGCACTTTCCAAATGCCAGTGAATGGCGCTCTACACGGCTGAAGAGGGGGGTTACGTGAGCGGCTTTTCCGCTCTCGCTCATGTGCCTCCCAGCCTTATGATGCATGGCTCAGCTCTCATTACAGAGCCAGGGCACCACCACCGCCGCCGCCATCCCAGCCTGGCTTTTTCTGCGGCTTCCAACCTGAGTCTTTTGGCAGTAGCCGCTCTGGGCGCACTCTCACTGGTTGTGGGCCAGCTGCCTGCAGAGCATACAACCATAGACCATGTGCCCAGGGCTGCGACAGAGCAACACAGCCATTCACCTATGAGGCTGTGCCCGGTTCTTTGGGAGCCTGCTCGCAAGAGAGCAGCCCCCCAGCAACCCCAAAACAATAAACCCTCCCCCATAATAAAGCCCAAGCCATATTTTGTAGGTAAAAAGAAAATAAGACCCTGTCGTATTTTCGGGAAACACAATATGTACTTTATGATTGATTGATTAATAAATGAGTTAATAAATAGAAAACCTACTGGTGTATTGCCTTCTACAATTTGTAATCTCAACAACTTCTACTTTTTATCTACATGTTCTCTGAATAAATGGTATGGACTATTCTACCATATTTATGATATACTATTAGTAATAATTTATTAAAGAGACAGTGAGCTCCTGGGCAAGTAGCTAGCTTGGTTGCCAGTCATTTTTCAGCCCTAGGAAGGAGGATTGGCAAACCACTTCTGGAAAACTTTTCAATACAATTTAATAGAACAAAAATAAATCCGTATGTTGCCCAACCGCCAGTGATTGTGGTTTCTATTAAAACATTTCATGCTTATTTTCTGATACTACAATTTGTACAATCTATGCTGCACCTCACCTGGATAGATTTTCCTCATTTTTGTGAAGGCAAATTGATTCCAATCTAGTATATTGTGACATTTCTCTACAAGCCATATCATCTTTTGGTCCAGACAAGTCTTAATTAAACTCAAACAGAGGATTTGAATTTAGTTTCACAAAGTGATAAGGCCAAAATCATTTATTCCTGTTAAGGTACAATTGCAGGTTTGATAGGACAGGTAGATATAATCTGGGAGATGCTGTCCTTCAGACAATCTGAACCCTTTTATCTTTAATAATTAACCTTAATGAATTTAATTTATCTTTAACTTTTCCTTAAACGGATTAGGTAATTAGATATACAGAGAAGAGCAGATTTTGATAGAAGGAAATTATATTTTCAGCAAAGAAAATATAATTTTTAACAACCATTTGTTTTTATATAACTAATCTTCTTTATATTAAGGGAATTGATTGCTTGGTCATCCCTGTCTTTACTTTCCATTGAAACAAACATAACTTGAAATGATTTCTCTTACTAGTCTATCCAAAATCTGAATCTGCAAAACAATTTAAAATATTTTTTTATCTTACAGGATAATATTCCAGAATTACAAGAGGGTTTTTTAATCAATATTAGTAGTGTGCAATTACTGAACTCTTCTCTTACTAGAGGGCAACAGAGCATGAAGAAACTTGGTTTAGAAATAGCTGAGATTTTAATTGAAGAAAATGATAACCCCAGAGGAATATTTCAGTTCAATATTACCAAGGTGAGAACAAACTGAAACATCTCTGTCAAGAGCAGTAGAAACTATTCTTATTCTAAGCTGACAGTTTCAATGTATGTAGGTAATAATACATAGGTTAATAATGTGAAATTATAAATCTTTTACCCATGCTTAATATGCCCATTGCTATTATGTTTTCCTATGATATAATGAAGCCAAGTGGTCCATAATTATAATTTTCCTATTTATTTATCTTAACCTGAATGTGACAGGATTAGTTGGCAAAGAGTTGCTAAAGCATCTATTGATCCTTACCAGTAAAGGTCTTGAATCTTTTTCATTCAATCAATTTCATTACAATCTGGTGACTTTCAGTAGCTTACATATATAATGCATACTGTATTATGTAATATGTCAAAATAATTAAATATTATTCCTGTAAGATCTGGGAGGTTGGGCACTAGATTCTATTTAGAACAGGCATTTCTGCAGGTACTCAGATGCCAAACCATAAAGGTCAAAACCAGCACGTTAATTTATACCTGAAAATCAGGTATCACTTAGTTTAAGCCTGTAAATTCCATATTATGTATTTCCAGCATGGAGAGCCATTGAATATGCATTCAGAATTATTTGTAATTTTAAGAAGTCTTTACAGGCAAGTAGGTTGTAGTAGCCTGTTACAGTGGTAATGAGGGTGTAAGTTTTAGCCTACTAGGTAAGGCCACAAGTGGAGCATTACTTGAACTTGGGTGAAGACATTTCTACTTGTTATTCTACCTTCAAGCAGGAGCTGTGAGCGTAGATGGGCCCCCAATTGTGAATCTGTTCCTTCACTGTGCTTGTGAGATAATAGAAGTAACACTACTGTTGATAGAGAATCTTAATAGACAAACTGTAGTTACATCTTTCTTAGATTACACTTGAAGCTGTTCTCTCCCATCCAAACCCTTAAAATCTCCAGGCAGTAAAAATGGAGTATCAATAGTATTTCACCTACCTCTCCATCTGTTCCCCTCAGTAGACAAATTTGGCAGGGATCCAAAGAACAGGTGGCACAATACAATATTGACAGATTTTCGACCACTTCACAGTATTCATAGGCTAAAAGGATTCCTGACAATATGCCATGATAAAGAACGACCACTATCAAAGACACTCTCCATACATTTAAATGAAGAAATAGAAAAGCTGTAGCATTTCTCATAAAATAGGCCACTAATAATTTAGAATAGGCAATGATAATTAACTAAAAGCTTTTATTAAGGGAGAAAGCTCTCAACTATTCCATGAGAAAATCCAGAGGCAGAAAATGAGTCTATTTATGTATGTGATAAATGTGTTTGTACCTTTGTTATTACTACTCTCACTTTGGCCTAATGATCCCTGAAACAATTAACATTTTATTAAAAATATAATAGTGCCTGTATTTCAGAAGGAAGACGGTGAAGAAGAGAAAGAGTGAGATATAATATATAATATATTAAATATAATAGGATATATATACGAGTTAGGAATTGCTCTTCTCTTTCAAGGATATGAACAGGACAGTGGTTGCTTATGAAGTACCACCACCAGATAATATTCTGAAGTTGTCCATTGTTCGGAAGGCAGGAACATTTGGATCAATAAAACTGGATTGGGAAGCCACACCTGCCTCTGCTAGTCTGAAAGACTTTTCACCATCATTTGGAAATCTTATATTTGCTGATGGACAAGTATGTAACATATTGATAAATCATCCCCTCCCCACATTTTTATCATCTTATTCTTATGATTATTGTATGTTCCTTTTAAGATAATTGTGGCTAATAATAACAGGATGCTTTCCCCCTTTCTTATATTTTAAGTACTTACAAAGCACATGTCTATGCATAAATATTCAAAAATAAGTGTCATTGACTTAGTGAGGTCTGAATAGCTTTTAGCCAACAATCTTTGTGGTTCTAATATAGGATGGCAAATAGGTTCTGTTTTTCATGGCTGATTGTGATTGGAGACCCACTCACATTTACTCATAAATGTATTACACCATGAAAACCATTAATTGCTGTAAAAATGAGAGCCTCATTGAAATCTGACTCATATTCATATTGAAAGTACTATGAAACCTACCAAACGTCTGGAAGTTGGTATAACTCTATTCATATATTTTTTTTCTTAGCAACTTTTCTGTTTTGGATCTATTATCTAATGCCATTAAAGGAAAGAAACAATGCATTTTATATAGATATATTAAAAATGGATATTTTGCTTCTAAATGTGCCAGTGAATCCTACTACATTTAGGAGTTTCCCTACTTCTTCCACTAAGTGGGCTTTGCTTCAGAACCCTGTACTGACACAGCTTGTACCACTTCAAGCCTTGCTGCTTGTCTTTAAAAGACAGTGGAGACTATTTTGTAAAAGGGTTTTGTGGTGTTTTTAACTGTTTATGTGTATGATAGGCATTATGCCAGAGTTGCCTTCTTTGAGGTTCACTTTATCTATGTATTTATTAACCAAATTTATAAAGCTGCACACCTCACCTAAACTTTCACTTCCATTTCTATTTTGCTTCAGAATTAAATCTAAATATCTTGAACATGTTCATGGTACTTATTTCATCTTTGTTTTTATTTTTAATTTATTTCCTAGGTTTCAGGAGTGATAGAGATCACTATCATAGATGATGATGAGGTTGAATTTTCGGAAATGTTCACTGTTACCTTACTTAGAGTCACAGGTGATGCAAGATTAGGTGATGATGTACAGGTGGTGGTTACTATTGCACCAAATGATTCACCTGCTGGAGTTTTCAGTTTTGAAGAAAAACATGTAAGTGAAAGTTAGATCTTATATTTAATGCCAGACACCTGCATATTACTAGCATATTCAAACCTTAATGTATAGATATGTCCAGCTAGATGCCCAATCCAGCTGGGACCAAAAGCAGTAGTAGGATATAAATAATAAGCAGCTGAAATTAGCCAAGATGCATCTGAAAACACAATGTCTATTTAAAACTAATCCATAAATCTCAAAATACATATCACCTTGGATGTTTTTCATTGCATCAGATTTAGATAGACAGATGTTATTATCCTTCACATGACTATATACAAAGCAATTGTTTTAGGAACTATCCAGGTTCTAGTGCAGAATATTTTCAGGAAGGGATGTATAGAGGCTTTCACAATGGTATACACAGCAACTTCCTTTAAGCTCTTTGAACAGACAACTATAGATAGTTTACATGACTTCTATCCCCGACACCAAGGAGGATATAGCTCTGGATCATTATCATCAGAAATAAATGAACAGATATAATTTTTGACTCATTTGTTAATTGGGTTTTCTTTACTTAGTTTTAGGTAAGTGTGGACAATAGATCATGTTTTATAACATGGATATACAAAAATGTTGAAAATTCCAAAGAATTCACAAACAACTAAGCACCACTGTAGATAGTCCATCCTTCCTTAGTATTTCTGTTTGGATTTAAATAAGGGGAGCTCTTCTAGTTAGTAAAATAGTAGCAAAATCTAGAAAAAGTGGTCTAGAACTCCTTATTCCCCTGTTGATAATTGGGATACCAAAAGAAGTATAAGCTATTTTAAGGACCTCTGAGTGTCAACAATTGGGTGTAAAAGTAAAATTGAGTCAGGCATATTTTTTTGGAACTTAAGTAGCAATTTCCCATGAGTTGGTTTCAAAACTGGCAATTCTCACATTGGATTAGCAGAAGAGAACAACTAGAACTTAATAGTGTATGCAATAGTTATTTTATCAAGTGATTGTGTTTATCTAACAGATAGATCTGTGTTTGCAAATGAAGGTGCTAAATGGGACAAGAGAATAAATAGTGACGCTGCTCCTGGAAGCAGAATTATTACTATAGGCTTTCATATATAACAGTTTTGTTAATGAACTTATTGAGAAAGGATGTTTGACAATTAAGTACAATTTGCAGATAGAATTCTAACATAAATATATTTTGAATCATCCTCAAATTAGTCTTTGTTTACTAATTGGAACAAAAGAAAGATATTTATGCTCACATGAAAACATCATTGTACCATACTGAACAGACTCTATGTTTACTTAGTATATTTATAATTTATAATTCTTAAGGACATAGAAGAAGAAACAATTTAATTGCTTTGTAATTGTAAGCTTTATTTGAAAAAACCAAAAGAAAAAATAAATGGTCACAAAGTCTATTTTATTTCATTATTTATATTTTACAATTATTTTATACCGCTCCATGGGCACTGTGCAATAACTATTGCTATTAATGGGCTTCTTTGAATGACTGCTTGTTTGAATCACATCATTTGCCACATTAAACAGTTTTTAAGAGGGGAATGTGATTAAACAGAGAAAGTCCCTTATGCAGAGAACCTCTTTAGTCTTTTATTGAGAGAGGCTGCATGTGTGCATCTCTCCTTCTTGTTGGCAGATTCTGGCACCAGGTACTGACAGGTAGGCTGCTGGTTCCAGCAATGCATCAAAAGTGCAATGTGTGGGACATAAAGGAAGCTCAACACTGACATATTTTGCTTGTTATTCAGTATTGGTCCCCATAATACCAATGCTTTTCTTGTTTCAGGTAACAGTGAAAGAACCTCAGTCAATACATGATCCCACAGCAAATGTCTTTCTCACTATAAGTCGAAGTTCAGGAGGCCAAGGAGAAGTCCAGATTCTTTGGAAACTTGAGGAGGCAGCTAGATATGATCTCACTCCTCTCAATGGTACTCTTTTCTTTTCTGAGGTACAGCCCCTTTTGCCACATCACTTTTTTAATGTTGTGTTATTATTTATTATTTTATTTTAAGTCAAGCTTATGTATATATGTTATATCATATTTTATGTATTCTCATTGCTTTCTTTCTCATTGTGTGTTTTATTGTTCTATTATTTTGCTTCTGTTTTGTTTACACTCTTCATTTCTTTCTTTTTATTGTTGTCAGCTGCCTTGAGTAGCCCATGGAAAGATAGGCAGCAAATAAATTTAATGAACAAATAAATAAATAAATACATTCATCTCACAAATAATTTTTTTAACTGCATATTTTCTGTGGTTAAATAATTTATCAGATTTATTCAAATAAAAATATTGATGTGAGCCTAACATATTTGCACTGTTAGCCACATGTAGAAAGTAGAAATGCAAATATATAATTATGAATTTGATAGGATTCTAGTATTCTAAGACAAAAGTGTTCATTTTTTTCTTATGGTTTAGTGATTTTCTCCTGTTTAACAACATTTTCCCCTGAATATATTCCTTAAAAGGGTTAAAATTCTATTCTTATCTCCTAAAATGCATTAATTCAATTTAGTGTTTTCCTCTTTTGAAACTAATTTCATTTGATGATTTTAATTTCATTTAATGTTGTTTTCCTTTTTTAGCATACTAAATTATAGCTCTAAGATATATAATGTTTTCCAATTTTATGTAGATGGAATCTCAGAAAACCATAATTTTGCATGCAATTCAAGATGATGTTTTGGAAGGTGATGAACTTTATTCAATTCATCTGGTGTCTACTGATAACACAGAAATATCACCAGTAAATGGTAAACACACTCATTTAATTGCACTGATGCCAGACAGGTCTAATTACCTTTATTTTTCCCCTTAATCTGCAGTGTTTAGAAAACTATGGCATGCCATGATTAGAGTGAAATAAAGAAAATACAGAGAACGTGGCTTGTTGACTTTATTCATAAGTTCTCTTATGTTGAAATATTACTTTTGCTATATCGGAATTGTAGCATTTTTGAAAAGTATCTAATTCTTAAATAGAGGTGTTTTTTTTTACTAAGTAGTTACATCTTGTCAGCCTCTACTTTCCTTGCTTGCTATCGGCTGCCATAGAAACAGGGAGGGAGGGGGCATGAGATATTTGGGAGGGGGAATTACTGGTGCTGGAGGAGTTATGAAGAAGGAAGCTTTGTTCTCACCATGATGAGGCTTTTTGAAGATGCACCCCACATGACACTTTAGGGAATTGCAGATTGGACATTGGGTTGGGGAATTGGGGGGAGGGTGCTGGGTAAACGTTTGATATGTACATGTTCATGCCTTTTTGGCTCAGATCTTGCTTTCCTTTTTGCTGCTTTAAATTCATATCTAATAAAAGTACTTTATCACTATTCAAATGGAGTTGAGTTTTTTCTTTCTTGGATGTTGTTGGATGCATGCCTGACATTAAGCAAGATCTCACTTGGCACCCATCCCAGAGTTAAAAGCTTCCGTGGGGGGAGCACGCAACTGTCTAACCCCTGCAGCGAGCAGGAGAAGACGATGGCAGGGATCACAACCAGCCGACAACCAGAAGATGACTGGCTGGCAGCTGAAAGAGAGGATCTCATGATGACCCATGCTTTACACCTTCTTCAGGAGGCTTGGGAACGATGACGCTTCCATATAAGTCTCGATGAAAGGGAGAGTGGATTAACCAAGCAGGCGGAGCAGGGAGCAGAAGACCTGGCTAGCCTGAAACCTCCCAGGTAATGGCTACTGGAGCTGGGCAAGAGGGAGGAGCCCCAGCCGCAGCAGTTCAAGCTCCTCCAAGAAGGGGGGAATACCCCCAAAGGCACCAATGCCAAGGTTCCTCCCCTGGGAGTGAAGCACAGAAGGGATCCCAAAGAACTGGGGGGTTTTTAGTGCAAGTTTGGGATTACATGGAAGAGTATGGTGAGGATTTCCCATTGGAAGTGGCCAAAGTGAGAAGTGTTACTATGGTTTTGGAAGGCAAAACCATAGTAACACAGCTGCCTGGATGGTAGCTTTGCATAATGATGATTGCCCCTGGCTGAGGGATTGCAAGGTGTTTATGATGGCCCTGAGGAAACGCTTTGTTGACCCCCTCCGAAATCAAAAGTCAAGAAGCAGGATGAAACCCTTAACCCAGGAGGGGAGACCTGAGGCTGAGTACACTCAGGAGTTTTGTGAGCTGTTTGTGCATATGCGGGGGTGGTCAGAGGAGGCAGCAAGAACAGGAAAGGAGGGGCATTGGGAGCCCAACTGCTACACTAGTCATGGCCCAAAACTGACCCCGGCTGGTGGGAAGGAACCTGGCTGGCAGCTAAGGTGACGCTGTGAAACTGCCCTGGAAGGCGTGGAAGGTGCTCATGTCTTCCTCCAGACCAGAATGAGAAGGAACCCTCCTTTACTGCAGGAGAAAATGAAACTGATTCAGATGACGGCCACTTGGTAAGTTCCCGATCGGGCACCATGACCATCCCAGTAGAATTAAAAGTACCCTCAACTGGAGCCCAAGGGAAGATGCTAGCCCTTTTAGACTCTGGATGCACCCGATGTGTAATCAGCCCGGAGGTGGAGAAAATGGGTCTAAGACGGAGAACTATGAAAGTACCTATTGCCCTTTGCCAGCTGGATGGGTCAATTGCTGGGGGGGCAGCCCATTTTGTAACTGAACTGGTGGAGATGTGGATGGGGGACCACCAAGAATCCCTGAGTTTCATCATGGCACCAGGGATGGAACGGCCCCTCATACTGGGATTACCTTGGTTGTGGAAATGGAACCCTCACGTGAACTGGCGGAAAGGGTGGCTACACATCCGTTCAGCTAAGCCAACAGAGGGAGAGGGAAAGACTTCCCATCTAGCCAGAGCTGCAACGGACTTAGCAGTTGTCACGCATGAGAAATTTGTGGGAGAGGAAAGAATTCTGAAAGAATATTGGGACCTCAAAGAGTCGTTCAGTGAAAGGGGTTCCAACAAGCTTCTCCCCCCCCCCCATTGCACCACAGATTGCAGCATAGATATCCTTCTAGGGGAGAAACTCCCTAAACCACAGATTTACTCGATGACCCCATGCGAACTGGAGGAATTACGCAACTTCATTGAAAAAAACTTAAAGAGGGGGTTCATTCAACCAGCTAGGCCATAGGTAGCCGCACCGGTCTTATTCCGAGAAAAAAGCTGGCTCTCTGCACTTATGTGTGAACTATAAAAACTTGAATGCCATTTGCCTTGAAAACGTGTACACTTTGCCCCTCATGAAGGATGGCACACTTGGCAAAAGGGAAATTTTTCACAAATTAGATTAACGGGAGGCCTATTACAGGGTCCGAATAAAAGAAGAAGATGAGTGGAAGACTGCTTTCAACTGCCCTCTGGGGCATTTTCAATTTAGAGTGCTTCCCTTTGGACTACAGGGAGCACTAGCCGTTTTTATGCAGTTGATTAATGAGGTGCTACATGAACACCTGTACAAGGGGGTGTTAGTTTACCTGGTGACATCCTCGTGTACATGGAAACACTCAAGGAACACATAAAACTTATACGCTCGGTCCTGAAAAAACTCCGAGCCACTGAACTTTATGCCAAGTTGTTTAAGTGTGAATTTCACCAAGAGAAAATTGACTATTTGGGGTATCACATCTCTCATGAAGATATTGAGATGGATCCAGAGAAAGTCCAAGCTGTGACAGAATGGGCGGCTCCGCGCAGCTGCAAACAACGACAAAGTTTTTTGGGATTTGCTAATTTTTACCGCCAATTTATCCCTTCATTCACTAGCATTGCATTGCCAATTACGAATGTTTTAAAATCAAAGGGGGAAGCAAAACCAAGTAAGCCTCTGAAATGGACTATGAAATGTCAAGCAGCCTTTGAGAAGTTGAAATGCCTGTTTGCAGCTGAACCCATTTTAAAACACTCTGACATGTATGCACCTTTTGTGGTCCAAGCAGATGCAAGTGACGTGGTGGTGGGGGCAGTGCTGCTCCAGGTGAACACAGATGGAAAGTTGCAACCTTGCGCCTACACCTCCCATAAACTAACAGAAACAGAAAGACAATGGGCAATTTGGGAAAAGGAAACTTTTGCAGTCCGGTGGGCCTTGCTAACTTGGCGGCATTTCCTTGAAGGAGCTAAGCACCCATTTTGAGGTATGGACTGATCATAAAAACCTTGAAGCATTGAAAACCCAGCGGAAATTATTGCCTAAACAAGTCCGCTGGGCAAAAATTTTAACCGGTTTAACTTTACACTAAAATGCATCCCTGGGGGAAAGAACTTTATGGCTGATGCCTTATCCAGGCTTCCCCAATACAATGGGGCCACATTGGTGGTGATTTATCCAGTCATTCCAGCCAAACACCTAGTTGCTCCAGTGGTCACCAGGAGCCAGGGAAAAGTGGACTTGGAAGTGCCATCTGAATTGACAAAAAGACTGAGGGAAAGCCTTACATCTGATGAATAGTTCAAGCTACACTCCGATGAGTGCACCATGCAGGATGGCCTTACGTGGGTTGGAGCCAAACTATATGTTCTTGCTAGTCTAAAAAGCATTGTACTTCAGGAAAGCCAAGACTCAATTCGTAAACACATTACATTTGGTTAAAAGACAATTCTGGTGGCCTTCTTTGAAAAAAGACATAGAATCTTATATTGCTAGTTGTCCCATATGTGCAGCTGCAAAGAGACCATCAGGGAAACCTCAAGGACTGCTTCAAAGTCTCACCTGATCTGGTGCCCCGTGGAAGGAGATATCGATGGATTTTATTGTCAAGTTACCAGAAAGCCAGGGAAATACTATGATCTGGGTGATCACTGATTTATTCTCCAAGCAAGTGAATTTTGTGCCCTGTTCCAAGATTCCTTCAGCAAAAACACTGGCTCAACTATTTATTTTACATGTGTATAGGTTACATGGAATTCCCGAACACATTATTTCAGTTGGGGGGGGGGGGTGTCCAATTCACCTCCCACTTCTGGAAAGAGTTCCTGAAGCTAATAGGCTCTGCCCAGGGCCTAAGCTCTGCCCACCATCCACAAACTAATGGGGTCTGTGAGAGAGCTAACTTGGTTCTAGAGCAGTATCTTAGGTGCTATGTCAATTATCAACAGGATAATTGGGCTGACCTCTTGCCACATGCAGAGGTGGCATACAACAATTTGGTACATAGCAGTACTGGAACAACCCCTTTTAAGGTAGTGTTCAGCCAGGAGTTTGTTCCCATTCCTGAACTGCCTCAAGAGAAACCACAAATCTTATCTTTGTCCCAGTGGAATAATCAGCTTCAAAGTCTCTGGCCTATGATTCGCAAAGCCTTAGACGCGGCTCACAAAGCACACAAAAGACAAGCTGATAAAAAAGGTCAAAGCCAAAAGAATACCAGGTTGCTGGACTGCAAACAGAAAGAACAAGCTTTTGATAAGTAGATTCATTGTGGAAGAATTAACCAAGCCATAATGAAAGAGTTTGCATGATTGTTATGTCTCAAATACAAGCTCTATTTGAAGAGAAATAATGATTTAAATTCTTACATTACACTCCTACCCACAAGGTTTTAATTAACTTAATTTACTTTATTATGTTACATTGTTTAAATTAAATTAAAGTAGTGGATCAAGAAAATGTGGTGGATATAGTATTCTTAAACTTCAGTAAGATATTTGATAAAGTAGATCACAGACTGTTGCTTGGTAAGATAGAACAATGTGAGATACTGTAGACAGTACCGCATCAGGCCCTATACAGCAAGATGGAGTTCAGTAGTGCACTTAGGAAAACCCAATGCATGGATACAAAATAGGCAGTATATGGCTTAACAGTAGTATCTGTGAGATGAATCTAAGTGTCCTGGTGGACCACCACTTAAATATGAGCCAGTAATGTGCTTTACCTTTCAAAAAAGCCAGTGCTGTCCGAGGAATGACATGATAGCTGTCTTCCAATACTTGAAAGGCTGTCACGGGGAAGAGAGGGATGATTTAGTATCCATAGCATCTGAAGAGAGGACAAGAAGCAATAGGTGGAAGCGCATCATAGGAAATCCAATCCGGAAATGAGGAATTAGATTGGACAGAGAGAAGAATTAATCCATGGAATAGTTTGCATTCTGGAATTCTTGGTACTCCATCGCTGGAAGTTTTCAATAAAAGATTGGACAAACATTTGTCCAGAATGTTATAAGTACTCCTGCCTTGGATAGAAGGTTGAACTAGAAGACCTCCAAGGGCCATTCCAGTGCTATACTTCTATGAATCTGTGAAAATGTGTTACCTTACTAGACTTTAGGGGACAGTATAATTGGCATAACTAGAAGTTACTCCTTGGACAGGAGGGACAGTTTCACCTGTCCTTTGCTTTGGAAATAAACTAATCATTTAATTTAGCTGTTTTTATCTCGCCTGCTAAGAGTTTGTTCCTATAGGCATAATGGCTAACATCTCCAATTAGAATGAGGTGAACTAATTTTAAATCCACTTTCAACCATGGAGGTTCATTAGCTTATTTTGGAACAGTCACTACCATATAGCCCTAATTCACAAGACTTTTGTTGTAGGATACAAAATTAGAGAAGGGAATGTGTGTACACTGTCTTGACATCCTGAAGAAAAAGCAGAATAGAAATTTAAAAAATAAACAACTAATCCTGATATATAGTCCTGATAATTAATATATGTTGAATTAGTCTTCCAAATAAAAATGTAGAATTGCATCCTGAATGTATCTAACATTGACTGGAGATTGGGTATCATTAAATATTGACAGTTAATGGAACTTTGCTAATTACATTTTTAAAAGAAATTGTTGGTAATATGATGAAACTAGAATGATAATTATGTAATAGTTATAGTGTTGCTTTGTGTTGATTTAAAAAAAATCTTCCACCAATCAGCTTTTATTGGCAACCCCATATATGTTTACAGGTATGGCAACTATTACTATACTGGCAGATCAAGGAGCTTCTGGAGTTGTTGGGTTAGCTTCACAATCCACCGATGTCCTGATTGGGGAACCTGTAGGAAAATACAACGGAACTGCCTTTATTGGGTAAGCAATCATTGCATTTTGTATCTTTGCTATAAAAATCGTTCACAGTTTGTGTAAGTATTTAACACAACTCTAAAGATGTGTCTTGCTAGCAATTAACTACTTTAGGGTCATTAAAATGCTCCACATTTTCAATGCTGGTTCCTTTAGCCTTTGGTAGTTTTTGATATATATGTTAAATAATTTTAAATTTTCCTATTTATCATAAAGAATTCTAAGTATAGAGCTTCTAAAATTCACTGTGTGTACAACACATGCAGAGGGACACTCAAATATAGTTATTGTAGGCACCAGGTTATCTTGGAGACTGGGAGATCTAGTCTTGCCTTAGGCACAATTTCAACTGGATGACCTTTAGCAGACATTCTCCTGAATCATAGAAAGAAGGCATTGGCAAACCCAAAAATGTTGATGATGGAAAATGCCCAGCCAGTCAGGGGGGGGGGGGGCAAGTACAGAACTAGCCTTGAATCCTTGTGCAGCTTCAAGAGATCGAGAATTGATCCCCCTTTATCTTAATAGAGTCTTATCTATCTATTCCCAGGTGAAGACTGGCAGTCTGGGAAGATTCCTAATAGGCAGAATGTAATAATAAGGAACATGTGAATCTGGTTGCTTGTGCCTGACAGTTGCCAAAATAACTGCAGAGGCTTGCTAAGTAGTTGCTAGGAAAAAAAATGCCAATATATTTATGGGCATCTATATATGCTTTGGTATAAAATCGTCAAAATTGTTGAGAATATGTTTCATTAACATCTAAAAGGGTAATACTAATTATTTCAATAATTAATTACTGCAAATACCCAATAAATATTTAAATAAGAATTAATTACATTTATTTTAATTTTTTACAGTCTCTTTCTTTTTTAAGGTAGCGTATTTGAGGTCGTTGCCTCTTTTGAGGGGAAAATGTGTTTGAAGCACATGGATGATTCAAGTTATACAAGTCATACTTTTAAAGCAATTTCACAATCAATATTTGAAAGGATGAAAGCTTCCTAAAGGAACTACAATATGTGCTTGAGAAAAGTCATGCTTGATTTAAAGAGATGTAGGCAGATACCACATGGTTTTTTTTGCATCTGCTCCAAAGTACCTTTTTATCTTGGCAAAAATAAGAGCTATCATGCTAAATGAGAGAATGTAACAGTTTTAAAGAAAATCTGGCCTAGTATAGTCATGACACAACATACTATATTGCTTTGGAAAAGTTCTTAACTTCTTTCCATTGATATCTTGTAATACAAAACATCATCAGAAACTGTAGAATTGGTGGTTTACAACTGCAAATCTTACGTGTGAATTATTAATACAAATAAAACAAAGTATTTTTATATTTCATAGTGATTCATATAAATTTAGATATTTAGCTGTTGAATGTACAGTAAACTCATTTAGAAAAATATCAAGTTATTTTGTTATTATTCAGAAAGAAAGAAAAGTAAACTGTAAAATTGGTTGAAGCATTTGTACTTGGTATCTGGGAATGGTATTGGACCAATACTGAGTAATATTTTAAACATGACCAGTGGTGGGTTCTCGATCTGTATCGGTTGGAACCGGCCCAGCGTTGTCCACATGGACGCGTGCAGCACCCGCACACATGCGCGCAGCATGTGCATGCCTCTTACTGTCCAGCGACACCTCTGCCAGCCTCCGCGATGCTCCAGCTGCTCAGTGGAGCATTGTGCAGGCGCTGTATGCGTCGTGCACGGAAGCAGAAGCATTGAAGACTTTAAAGGACAGGTAAGGAGCTCGGGCGGGCAGGTGGGCCCTCCCGAGCACTGTACTGGAACGGTACCTGGTTCTCCGGACAGGCTCCAGTACAGCCTGCAACCCACCACTGAACATGGCCATTTCTTTTTGTTTGGCAGTCTAGTTCGTGGCCCAGGGATCTTTGGAGAAATTACAATCTCTTGGATTATAACACCACCTGACCAAAAGGAATTTGCTGATGTATCAGGAACTGTCACTATGAGAGATCAGCAGTCTGCTGCTGTTATACGGATTCAGGTATAAATTGATTTCAGTAGTCAATGCTGACTTGGAGATATAAGTACAACTTTAATATTAGGAATGGAGGTCCTTTGTTCTTTTTTTAAACTTTTTTGTTTGAAGTTTGATCATTACTAACCAAATGCTTTGAGTCTTTCAGTGTTACTGTTTTTAATTTGTGTTTGATAAAAATTCTTGGGAGATATTTTTCTTTAAAGGCAACTCAGAGATCTTTTAAAGAGGAATATAAAATATGATTATGCATTTCCTGGTGCAGTGCAGCACTGGTAGAGTCTTGCCAGCATATTTGTATTGGTAATGGTAACATATCATCCATAGATGATAGCACTATGTACTATGACGGTTGGTTTTCTAAGATAATGAACTTTTTGCTATACCTTATATTGCCTCATTATTGTTTGACAATCTACCTTTCCTTTGCAGATATTGTTATTCAACTATATATCTTGGCTCAGACTTAATAACAAATATAGGTTGTTCCATGTAGCATAATGAATATTTCTATATGTTTTTCAACTTAATGTGTTCACTCTCATCTAGGCTCTTGATGATGATATCCCAGAAGAAAAGCAACACTATCAGTTTCAGCTGACTGGTATTAGCAATGACGGAATCATAGATGAGGCAGCCAAAACAGCAAATATCATAATGGCTGCTAGTGATTTGCCATATGGACAATTCACATTTTCTCAAGAAGTACTGCAAACAACAGAAGATGATAAATGGGTAGGCAGAGTTTAAATCCTAATTTATTAGAACAGCTTTTCATATGATACATTGTGATAGACGTTCTGTCTTAGAGATTAATACCAAGCACTATTAAGACAGCAAGTGTTCCAAATGCTTAATTTTACCTTGGATTTTAATTCTGTTTTGATTTAAATATCAATTATTTTCTGTTTAATTAAATTATATTTATCAGATAATTTTCTGAGATATATTTTTCATGTTATAAATTGGGGTGGGGCAGTGGTGGGATTCAAAAATTTTAGCTACCAGTTCGGTGGATGTGACTAGGTGGGGGTCATGTGACTGAGTGGGTGTGGCCAACTTGATGTCACTCATTCCCACACCCACTCAATCATATGCCCTCCCCACCTAGCCACGCCCACAGGAAAAGGTAGGAAACTTTTTAGGATTTTTCCCTTTCTACCACCTCCCTCCCTTTGCTAGTCACCCCCGTTTCCCTGGTTCCTCCCTCACCACCACCTCTTTCGTTGCTTATCTTCTGCTGGGAAGTGGCTAGCTGGCAAAGAAGCCTCCCAGCTACTTCCTCTTTGCATACCGGCTTTCAAAGAGGCTGGCGGCTGGATGCCACTGAAAAGTCCTCTGGTCAGCGAAAAAGCAGCTACCATCACTGCCATCTTCTTCACACATGCGCATCCCATTGCCTTGCAAGTTAAACTCACATTGTCACGATGGCGTCTTGTGATGTATCGTGACTTTTTCCCCCTTTGCTAAACCGGACATGGGCATGGCCAGCACTTGACGCATTGGGCCTGCAGGCTGGAGGTTTGACAGCCCTGCTATAGATCAAAGAACAATAAACTGCAACAGTCCAAATGGTATGTTTTTCTACTCTAGTAGAAAATTGATATCAGAGTTACAGTAAATCATGTTAGTAGAATTCAATAACATGAATTTTTAAAATACCTTTCCTGAAGGGACTTGAACTAGAATCCTTGTGGTCCCTTCCAACTCTAGAATTCTTTGATTCTGTGCTTATCTTTAGAGAAATCATGAAGGTGTATTTCATCTTAGAATGCAATTATCTCCAACAGGCTAACATCACAGTTGTCCGTTCTCATGGATTTTACGAGCAAATTCACCTTTTGTATAAGATGTTGGATGGTACTGCAGTGGAAGGCACAGACTTTGGTGTGACTTCAGAAGAGCTTATTTTCAAACCCACTGAAACCGTTAAAACTATTTATGTTGAAATCTATGATGATGATCTTCCAGAAGGTCCTGAGGATTTTTCAATAGTAATTACAAAAGTAGAATTACTGGGAAGGTAAAAAAAAAAATAAAAGTCATCTTATAGAAAAATATTGACCAGAGTCATTAAATATAAAATACTGTGCAGCAAATCTTGGTATCATAGTTGATTTTATGATCAAAATCTAATGTAAAATTGAATTTAATATGGATGTACCTTATATTATAGTTCCCTTGCAAACCAGAAATGTAAAAACCAGGTTCATTCTAGTAGTAATAACTTATAATTTGGTGTTATTGCTGAATCAGTTACAGGTACTCCTCAGGTTATAATGGTAATGAGGACCAGAATTTCCATCACTAAGTAATGTCATAAAGTGTGATATCATGTGACCACATCACTTAATGACACCGATCCCAGTAGTCCCATTGCCACTGTAACCATGACTTTGTGAGTTAGTGGGAAGAGATGGGAGTTCCAGGCAACCAAGTTGGCAGGCTAGAGGTACATGCTAGAACTATATGAGAAGGGAAGTGCTGCAGGTGAATGCTAAGGAATGCAGATGGGTATGGGTGCTGCGGGTAGGTCCTTGGGAGTGTGGCAGTGTTGGTGGGTGCTAGGAAGTGAAGGTAGGTGCTGCAGATGGGGGCGGGTGCCACAGGGGGGTACTAGGGATCATAGAGGGTTCCACAGATGGGGGGATGCTATGGGCAATCAGAGTGTGGCGGCAGCAGGGGGCAGTTGTAAATGACTGGCCTGAATGTTGATCATGTAACAGCACGAGCTCTGCAATGGACGGAACTTCAAGAAGCATTAAATTCATTACTTCAGCCCCACCATAATGAGTGAGCATAACTTGAGGACTATCTAATACAAAAAAATAAATAAGAGAATATAGGGACATGAAAGTATTGCCTTATTTATTTGTGTATTTTCTCTTCATATACTTCTGAAAGTGGATTTGATTTTACAATGAAAGAAAATGGATTGCAAATTGACCAGCCACCTGAGATAGGAAATGCTTCAGTAATAAGAATCATTATATCAAAAAGTGACAACGCAGAAGGCATCATTGAATTTGATCCCTCCCATGCAAGACTTGAAGGTATGGTAGTTCCTACTGCATTATTTCAGTCACTTATTTTATTTTAAAACATTTCAGGATCCAGCAAGAAAAACATTCTGCTCCTGGCTAAAAAATACTAACCACCTTTCCTTTTGTTTTAGTTAGCTTTTAAACAACAACAATAATTTAAAAATTGGCTTTTATGTTCGTTTTCTTATTTTCTTTTTGTATTTTGATCCGTGAACACAAATTGAATAAAAGAAAAAAAAGTATGAAGTAAAGGAAACATACTGTAAAGGAAAAAAATAAAATGAGAAAAGGCATAGTGGATGGAAAATAAAAAATAATTAGTAAATAAACAGAATTCACAATTTCCAGCAGAGGGCCTTCCAGTGAAGATGGACCAACTGACCAATCCAAAATACTCCAGCAAATTGAAGTGCTTTCAATTTACAAACAAGCAAATTCAGTTCCTTAAGTTTACATAATTCCTGGGTCAGTGAGAGTCCCTGAATCACCCCACAAGATCACCATTCCATACAGTAGTGGTTTGCAAGGAGATTCTGAAGCAGCGCTCTGAAGTAACTGGGTGAGCTGTCCATAAGCTGGGAGGTGGGGCTGCAATCACTTTGTTGTTGAAAAAACCAATTCTCATAAAATACAACATTCCATACTTCATGAATTAAATAATTAAATAATTGAGTATTTACGATTTATTGAGCATGTAAAATCAGACTCATATTATCTTGAGAAATCATTCTAAATCACTGCAGACTACTGTTTATCATTATCTAAAATAAATGGACATGAACATTTATTTATTTACTGCGCTTCTAGACCGCCCCCTCTCCCAAAAGGGACTCGGGGCGGTGTACAGTCCATGTAAAGAATAAAAAAACACACATAAAAATACTAAAAACAATCAACTAAAAACAATATTAAATACTCAATTTCCTCTCATTGTACCTGACGAGTGATTACATCAACTTATTAATAAATATTCAAATTGTTTCTGGTAACTACGGTATTTAAATCAAATATTGTCCCTTAGTAAACGTATTACATTGCTGCCAAGTTGGTTTCCTTGTCTGTTATTGTAGGCAAAGTGTCTCTTTTCTAATGTGAGCCAAATTTATGCTTTTGACAATCATTGTATATTATAATAAAATTGTGATATATTTTATTTACTGTCTTGGAAAGATTTCTACTAGAAAAAACATCGTTTAAATTCAAGCTTTGTTGTTAAATGTTTTGAATCATTATTTCTAGTACCTTTGAATGTTTTTACATGACTACTAAGTGAAATACAATGTTCTTCCTGTATCACATTTCCAACTTTTATTTCTATATGTTTTATTTCTTTTCATAGAAGTGCACTATAGAGGGATAATTGGCAGGCAGGCAGGCAGGCAGGCAGGCAGGCAGGCAGGCAGGGAGGGAGGGAGGGAGGAAGGAAGGAAGGGAGGTAGGTCTAATTTCTAATGCTTCCTGCCAATTTCCCACAGGAAACTCAGTGGGGAGCCAGAATCAATAATATTAACCTGGTTCTGTGTGACTCTACATTTTCTGGCCAGTTTGGGCTTTTGTTATTTCTAGTTCTGCATTTTCCATTTTCTGAACTAATGGATATATTACATGGCTTTTATCTTTCTTTACTGTGGACCTGCCTGTAAATAAGGCAGTCCTTCTGAGCACAGAATCTGGCAAAGGCCTAAATATATCCATGTAATGTATGGGGGAGGGAGCCTTCATATACAATTGAATAATATAAAAATGTTTTCATATACTTAAGAGCATTGACTTCATATATACTACACATATAAAAGAAGCAGAAGTTATCAGATTTCAAGGATAAACATAAATTCCACAATTATAATTGTATCCCAGTGATTATATTTGAAGACAACTTTTGACACACGCTGAACAGGGCATTTATGTGCAATTTATATAATCGTGGCTTTTTATACAGCTATAATTTTGCACTCTTTTAAAACCAAACTTCCTGGCACTTAGAAGCTTACTTAAAAGTTAGAAGCTTATTCCTGCATTAGAACTTGTAATGCATCCTGTGTTTTGTTTTGTTTCAGTGGAAGAAGATGTTGGTTGGATAACGATTCCAGTATTCCGAAGATTGGGCAGTTATGGTTTTGTGACAGCTGATTTCATATCTAGAAGTATTTCAGCTCTTCCTGATGGGATTGATTTTAGTATTACAAATTATTCAGTCATTTTTCATCATGGCCAAATACAGAGTTTTATAAGCATTTTAATCATAAATGATGAAGAAAGGTAAAGCTCTTTTTCTTATTTTTCATTCACTGCCCTACAATTATTCGAGAATTACATTTCACAGTCAGTGGCACCCATAACCAAATCAGTAAAACTTGATAGACACCATTGGTCACAGTATTTGTATAAGAGCCATGGTGGCTCAGTGGTTAGATTACAGTAATGCAGGCTGATTTACTGCTCAATCCAGAAGTTCTATTCTGAACAGCTCAAGGTTTACTCAGCCTTCCATCCTTCCAAGGTCAGCAAAATGAGGACACAATTGTTGGGGGCAATATGCTGACACACTGTAAACAGCTCAGATAGGACTTTAAAGAACTATGAAGCAGTATATAGGTCTAAGTGCTATTGCTATAAACACAGTTAATTAGAGTGGGCATAAAACTAGGTTGTTTTATTTTAAAAAATAAATTTAAATCATATGGCATTTCATTGCTTACCTTATTTTTCCAGGACAGATGTTTAAATTACGATTTCTACGTATTTTTTTCTAGAAGAATTAGTGATGTTATTATCAATTACTTCTTTTTGTCCTGATCTATAACTTTAAATACTTCATGTATAATAATAATAATAGATTTTATGAATATGAGCTGTAAAATTATTGGATGTTCATATTTCAGTGATATATGGGGTAGTATGTTTGGTGACAACATTCATTTCATTCTTTGGTTTCTGATTAGAGAAAATGCTGAGCAGTTTGAAATCCAACTAATAGGTGCCAGTGGAGGAGCGGTTCTGGGACTTCACCTGGTGACCCAAATAACTATTGCTAAAAGCGATTCTCCACATGGGATTGTCCACTTCCTCAATGAAAGCCAAATCATTCTTCCCAACCCCAATGTCTCATTAACACTGTCCTTGGTACTTGAAAGAGCTGGAGAATTGATAGGAGAGTCTCAGGTATGTCTATTTAATTTTTAAAAAAACTTTGTTTTTTTATACTCTTTTTAGAATTTTATACTCTTCACTTGTTTTCTAAAACATCAATCAATTAAGGTTATAAAGCGGCCATCATTGATTTGGATAAGATTTAAGGGAAACTTTTCCAGTTCAGTTACAGAAAGGAATTGGTTGTGCTGATCCTTGCTTACCTTTATATAGATAGGTTCAAGGACAACCTGTTCTGAACATCCTATAGCTCTAAATGGACTAAGAATAATTTAACCTCCAATTATATGAACACATGTATTACCCATGGCAAAGAACCTTGTATTATTTTTAATTTCTCAAACATTAACAAAGCATGTTAACAATAAATAGACTGAAATATATGCTAATATGTGCTAATATATGCTTAGAAAGGAAAAAGATAAAAGTAATTTCAATTTAATAAGATTCCACTCTCCATCCAAGCTCTAAATTATTATTTTTAATATTTATTTATATCTCATTTTTATTATTTACTAAATTCATGGGTCTATTGTAATGCTGCTTCCTTACATTGCTCAAATGTTAATAATTTTGGAAATTTGTAATCTTATAAAAAGATTTGTGCACGGAGAAATGAACTGTGTTTTAATTGATAGATAAAATGTTGAATTTTTGTATTCTGATTGTTTTAGTTTATGATCAATGAATACATTTGATTACTTTGTATTTGATTTATTTGATTTAGTTTCACAAAAGAGTACCAAGTCACAAATATAGATTTTTATGTAAACTCATGCTTCAGATAGGTCACCATGTCTTGATTCTACCTGTAATACATCCCACCCATTCATGCAGCAATTTTATAGGGGCCAGCAAAATTTCTTGACCTGAAAATGTGTGCCTGAAGTCTAATGTAAAGAAATGCAGTTTTAAATGAATGTTTGTGGATTTCAGGCATGCTTAGAACTAACATATTTAGAATATCAGTTATTCTTCATTTTATGCCCCGTTGCCAGATGGATAATAATTCTTGTTTTTATACAGAAGTGCCTTATATAACCTTATGGCTTGTAATGATTTACCTTGTTTTTACATAATCAGTTCCTTCCCTCCTAACATTATGCTTTTAACCAGAATTTACCTGAGATGATTATTCTCTTCATTTTTATGAAGGTTGTTTTTGATTTTGCATCTCTTTTAAAAATTGCTGATTGGTAGATTTTCATATAATTTTACACATATACATATATTGTGTTTCAGTTTTGGCAATATAGGTGGCTCATCAGTTAATTAATTAAAATATAAATAAATGAGTTGATTTCTTTAATCTAAAACTGGTTAACCATTTAGAAGATTAATTGAGCAAAAGGGCACACTTTCTCTGGGAATACCCACAAAGATCTTCTTCATATTGCACATTGATTAATATGTACTAAGAATATTTTTTATGCTGTAGCACTTTTAAGTTATCAATAATGCTTTCTTAAAATATATGTCATCTGCAGATTATTTGGGACATTTTAGGACCTAATTCAGAGGTAATTTTACCTCCTCTGAATAGTGACATCAGTGACCCAGTAAATGGATCATTTTATTTTGCGGAAGCAGAAGGTGGCTTGCGACATATCAACTTGAAAATTTATCCTCATGAAGAAGTTGAAGTTCAAGAGACCTTCATTATAAGGTTGCGTGCTATGAAGGGAGAAACAAAAATAGATCCCAAGGCTGCCAATATAACACTAAAAGTAAATGATTTTATTAATAATAGTAGTATTAGTATTAAGTTTATTAATAATACTCTTTTGAGCTTTACTGTTATTTCTTTTATTTTTTATTATTCTTTACAGCATCTTTTTATTAATGCTACAACATACAATCATATATGAGAAGGTTATAACTTTTGTCATATAAAAAATAACTTTTGAAAATGTTTGAGCTTTTTTAACACATGGGGACAAGAGTCTAAAGGTTACTTATGATAATGAGCACCATTACAGCACACCATTTAAAAAGGAAACATATAATTAAAGTACTTGAATGTTCTGTGTACTGTATCACTAATTAGGAAAGCCAAGTATAACCATTACTTTTTCTTAACCTAGATTTTAAAATTTGGTGATCCCAATGGGATAGTGCAGTTTGTTCCTGAATCCTTATCTCCAAAGATTTTTGAGGAACCATCAGCATCTGAAGGTCCACTGAATATTGTGCTTTCCATAAAACGAATTCAAGGCATTATGGGGAACATCACGGTACTCGACTTTGGTACTTAGTTGTTTGTCCAATATAATTTAATTACCAGTGAAGAATTAAATCAATGGGAGATAGAGATAGATAAATATTAGATGACAGATAGATAAATAGTCAGACAGATGAGCCAGTATGGTATAATGGTTAAAGTATTGAACTAGAAGAAGGGGCCAGTTACTTGGAATATATCAAACAATTTGGATCAAAGATGCATACTGAGATATATTTATTTGGGATATTTTAATACAATAAGTAGGTAGATACATAAGTGGTAGGAAGTAGAAAAATACATCTATATAGAGAGGGGATATCTGTCTACCTATGCACATACTGTACAATATATGCAAGCATATGACATAGAGAAAATGTATGTTAGATTACTGAACTTCATGAATATTTTGTTTTTAAATATATTTTTTCCTAGTAAAATGTTTTGAAAGGGATATTTGTATGAACAACAAAATTTAACAATAATGATGTGGGGGTTGCAGAGGAACTGAAAGTATGCTTGTTTGTTCTGAGAATATTGTTTTCAAATTGTAAAGTCTGTAACATCTAAACTATGTAAAATTTCATTTCATTGTGACTTCAATATATTGACCAAAGCTTCTTTGTTTCTTTTAATTTAATTGTTATAGATTTACTGGAAATTAAGTAGTGATTCTGATACTACAAATGATTTTATAACTATGAGAGGTTCTGTTGTGATTCCTGATCTACAAAGGACTTCAAACATTGTAATTTCCTTGTTGCCTGATGATGTTCCTGAAATAGATGAGCATTATGAGGTCCAGCTTACTTCAGTGGAAGGAGGAGCTGATTTGGATCTGGAGAAAAGCATTTCTAGATTCATGGTGGTTGCAAATGATGACCCATATGGAGTATTTGCCTTGTATGGTGAAAAACAGTCAGTACTAGTAGAGAAAGATCTCAGCCGTCTTATCCAGATAAATATTTCTCGGCATGCAGGGACTTTTGCAGATGTAATTGTAGAGTACCAAATTTCATCTTTCAATGAAGAAAAAGCAATCACACCAGCCAACAGAGTGGGAAAGCTACACATTAAAGCAGGCTCCAGTTATGGATTGAAAACAGTGCCAATATACACCCAGGTCTGTTATTTCCCTTCCCACTGAAAGATCCTTTTAAATTATGATTGTAGTGTTTTGTAATCAAAAACAGTATTTTATGAGCTATAATTTTTTTATTAAGTCTTGGTTTTAATTTAGAAAAGCAGAAGAATCCTATTTTAAGGTTCATGAAGGACCTTGCTCAGTAGTAGTAACTGTGAAAGGGATCTTGGAGTCCTAGTGGACAACCATTTAAATATGAGCCAGCAGTGTGCAGCTGCCAAAAAAGCCAACACAGTTCGCGGCTGCATCAACAGAGGGATAGAATCAAGATCACGTGAAGTGTTAATACCACTTTATAATGCCTTGGTAAGGCCACACTTGGAATACTGCATTCAGTTCTGGTCGCCACGATGTAAAAAAGATGTGGAGACTCTAGAAAGAGTGCAGAGAAGAGCAACAAAGATGATTAGGGGACTGGAGACTAAAACATATGAAGAACGGTTGCAGGAACTAGGTATGTCTAGCTTAAGAGAAAGAAGGACTAGGGGAGACATGATAGCAGTGTTCCAATATCTCAGGGGTTGCCACAAAGAAGAGGGAGTCAAGCTATTCTCCAAGGCACCTGAGGACAGAACAAGAAGCAATGGGTGGAAACTAATCAAGGAGAGAAGCAACTTAGAACTGAGGAGAAACTTCCTGACAGTTAGAACAATTAATCAGTGGAACAGCTTGCCTCCAGAAGTTGTGAATGCCCCAACACTGGAAGTCTTTAAGAAGATGTTGGATAGCCATTTGTCTGGAACGGTATAGGGTTTCCTGCCTAGGCAGGGGGTTGGACTAGAAGACCTCCAAGGTCCCTTCCAACTCTACTATTGTATTGTATTGTATTAAAATGCACAGTAGTGAGTGCACATGCCAGTTTCTTGGGAAGCCGCTTTTTCATGTTGAAAGATGTATCTCAAAACTCTTATCCACAGTCCGTAAAAGTAATGTATATCAAAGAATGCATTTGCTTAGCCTATCTAGGTAACAAAGCTTAAACAAGATCATAACAGGTGACATTCTATATATTTGAATGTTCACAATGATAACAAAAGCAAAAGTTGTGGCTATATATTTCAAAATAATGTGTTCTATTAATATGGTGCAGTAGAAAATGACATGGTACTTACAGATTCTAAATAAATAATTTTGATAAAGTTAAAATTTGGTAGCCTTAATTTGCTGGTGTTTTTCATTATAATTTTAATGTTGCTTTCTATTAACTTTGGAGGAAAATTACATGTCTAAATAAGTCTTGCTTGAATTAAACATTTTAAAGTCTTATTTGAATGCTAATCTATAGATGTAATTTTTAATTCTTATGTTTTGTAATTATAAATTTCCAGGTATTTATTTCCCTTGGCATGAATTTGACCCTGGAGCTGATCAATGTAACGTTAGTTAATATTAGTGCCAATATTGCGCCTAAAATATTAGAGACAGCCAGATTGGTCTCTTTTCCAATTCCCAAAGAAGCTGCCAATTCTCAGGTAACTAGATTTATAGTTTCTAACAGCTTAACAACCAGTGGAACACATTTTAATTGATTAGACTTAACTGCCAGGTGTTGAAAGAGCTGAATAAATTATTAGCACTGTATTATAAAATCTTGATTTTTTTTTTAAAAAAATGGTTTTTATTTCTCATTACATATTTGGGGGCAAACACATTCATGTATTTTTTTGCATCACCATTTTTCTCTCTTTGCAATTTGGCAGTGGTGGTAGGAAACAAAATAGAAATCTTGTCATTCCTGGCTTGCAAATATCAAACATCAGGTTATTTTAACTAGGTATTATAAAAAACTCATGTATACGATTTCATTTCCGATTGTCATTTGTTTTATAGTTGATATATATTTGCTGCTGGGTTAAAACAAATATATGTAGTACATTTTAAACAAAACTTAAAATTTCAAAATATAGATTTATTGCACAAACAATGCAATATTTCTATTTCATGAAATATTTCTATTACCAATAGCAGCAGTATTCCATATACAATTATTCAGTGCACATGCCTATAATTTTAGTTTGGTTAAGCTGTTGCCATAATTTCTAACAAAAACAGTATTTTCTTTATAGGTTGCCTTTGATTCTATTATCTTGCGCCTTATCAATATTACAGCAGGAACAACTCAAGCTGTTATAACTCGTAATGGAATATATGGCTCCATTGTAGTAACTTGGAATTCTGGATATCCACTGGGGCTCATTCCACTATACCTTCACCAAGGCAGTACTATACCAGCCTCTGGTGAGTGCCATCATTTTGCTAGTCTTGAGGACAGTAGGACAATGCAAACACTTTGATAACAAAGGGACAGTAATAAAGAAAGGAAAAAAAAGGAAGAAAGGAAGTATGCTCAAGATTCAAGGGAACCATTTCACCATGAACTCTTTTTGTACCTTCAATTGTTTTGTTTTAATTTTTAAAAATGTAAAAAAAAATCTTTAATTATTCCCTATCTGAATTTGGTTTATCACTCTCTTTTCTTAAACCATTTTTCCCTTAGGAAAGTAGATAGTTAATTGTTATATCCAGGGCATACTTCACTGTACTTTATCATAACTTGATGTTGTAAACTTTTTGATATCTGGGATGTATACAGTGTAACTGCTTTATCCTTTCCTTTTAATCTGTTGCTCAACAATGAGCAAACCTGAATGATGAATCAGTGTTAAAGGGTCTTTTCCATCATTTCCTTTTGGTGCCTGTAGCATATTTTTGAATAGAGAAGATTACAAAACACAAAGACCTGCAAATAGAACAAATGTGTCAAAAAAAAAAAGCAAAGATGGTACTAATAGTAATAGAAGCCTTGGGTGCAATCCCAAAACAACAGAGCACCACTTGGACACCATCGGCATTGACAAATTCACCACCAGTCAATTGCAAAAGGGAGCTTTAGTCAAAGTAGCTTACATACTGCAACAATACCTCTAATACCATCAAACATCAATATCTGCCTATCCCAAGTCCTTGGAAAGGACTCAATAAGTAGATAAAAATGTCAAATCCAATCTGAACAGCCAACTAACTGTGTGACAAACCATAATTTATTAAACTTGCATGCTGCCCGACTGGCAACAACTCAGGATTTAATACTATTACTCTCTAACATTCCAGTAGCTTTCAATCTATTTCTTTTCCTTTTTCCTTCTAGGCACAGTTGCTTTTTCCCATGGTGAACAAAACAAAACAATTTTATTGCAAGTTATTCCAAATGCAAATAGTCCTGAGGTGTTTGCTTTACATCTGGCCGCTGTGCAGAGTGATGCATCTGGTGGGGCTTGTCTAAGGTAAGAAAGTTATCACTCAAGTTGAATATTTGGTTTATCAGCCGATTAGAACAACAATGATTCCTCCTGCCCCACCCATTAATTAATTGACATTCATTATTTCCTTCTTTTGTCTAAGATAAAGTTACCACTTATATGCACATATTAATAATTATGGAACCAAAATACACAATGACTAAAGTTATGAACTGATATCATCATAAAGTTCTAAAACTGTTTCTTCAATTTGAGCAAAGTCTTAGATGAACCCAATATGCTAATGTTTTTAAATGGTTCTGTCTATTAAGATGAGTTAAAACTGTCCTGCCTTTATCTTTCCACACTCAAGTGTCATATTTGTTTTATTTCAGATCAGATTTCATTATTGCTGAGATTGAGCCAATGGGAGTCTTTCAATTTGCTCCTAGCTCAAGGAACATTTTAGTGAGCGAAGATGTGCTAACAATCAGATTAAATGTACAAAGACTTTTTGGTTATCAAAGCAATCTCACAAAGGTGTTCTATCAGACCACTGCAGGAAGTGCCAAATCATTAGAAGACTTTGAACCTGCTCATGATGGAGAACTTGTTTTTGGATTCCTTGAAATTAACACAGTGTTGGAAATCTTGGTAACTGATGACAGCATTTCAGAAGGGGAAGAAACATTTTTTGTGAATTTAACATCTGTGAATGTTTTAGATGTTCAGGACCTTAACCCAGCTTGGAATCCACGTCTGAATCCAGAATTTAGCATTGCATCAATTACCCTACTGGCCAGTGATATCCACTATGGAATTTTAAGCCTTGAACCAACTATTATTTACACTGAAGAAGACAGAAATAACATTGCTTCCAACACTATTCTGATTCATATCAGAAGGACTCAGGGATTTGTGGGAAATATCTCTGTAAATATAAAAACTTTTGGTGCAATAAAAGCCCAAAGTGGGGCAGATACATTTCCCTTTGAAATTATCCCTGTGGTTTCTAATCTTACCTGGGCAATCGAAGGTACAGACTTTGAAGAGATGGCTCTGTCTGTCACATTATTGGATGGGGAACGAGAAAGCAAAGTATCTGTCACAATTCTTGATGATGACGAACCTGAAGGGGAAGAATTTTTTTATGTTGTTCTTTCTGAACCTCAAAATGGAGCCCAGATTACAGAAAGCATAGATGAATATGGGTTTAAAGGTTTTTCCACAATAATTATCAAAGGTAGACATATTTATGTTGTTTTAGTATATAAGCAAAATGCTGAGAGGAAAGAGAGTTTCCTTAGTAAAATGGTACTGCTGTGCAAATAATAACTCTAAGTAAAAAAAAAAAATTAAGTGTGTATTCCAGAGTTTGTAATATAAATCATATACATTCTCAGTTATCTGCACCATCATTTTCAAAGTAATTGTGACTGAAGAAGAAGAGAATTCCTGGTAAATTTCTTGCCTTTGATAATATAGATTGAAATTGAAACAGTGGCATTAGCATGTTTTCTTGTTGGATGTAATTGTAATAATTGAAGAGAAAGAATTATGATGAAAACAATGTAGAATTCATATAAAGGGTCTGTTGAAAGGAACAAATGTATCTGGACAGTTTCATGTACTGGATAATATAAATTAGGCTTTTCAAATCAGAAAGTAAGGGCTAATAAGGATGAGTTTAGTAGGGAACATGGATCTGAAGTTGATAACTAAGCATTTCCTTTTGGTTTAAAATTCAGATCAAAACAGTGCACATGTACGTGCGCGTGCATACACACACACACTATTACATATTAGAAGCTTTGTATTCTAGTAAATCTTGAGAACAGCTGCAATGATTCTATATGAGCCTTATATTCTCTTATATTACCAACATGACTAAGAAATGAAAGACTGTTCTGTTTATATTTCCTTGTGTGAGGGATTCAATACATAAAAATTATGCCTGAACAGACTTTTTTTTTAACTTTTTGGGGAAAAAAATAAAATGAACAATCTAGTTATCGCAGCGTGTCTCCTTGGCTAACATTTTACCTGTTTGTTGGACTAGTAAGAACAGAATAGTCTTTCTACGTATCAGTTACTATTGTATACTAGACTGGTGTAATTGCCAATAATTAGCATCTGAATTTATCCGGGAAGATAATAAAAGGAAATTAACTTAAATACATTCCATTCAAGATCAAGAATGCAGGCTTTCTATTAAAAATTATGTCGTTTGAAGGAAGAAATTTAAGCAGAGATTCAGATAAATCTTTATGAATCAGTTACTGTCAGCAGCATCTTCAGGTTCTCATATGTGTCAAAATAATGAAAGAAGCATCACAGTGCAAGCTCCACATCTTTGTGGCATATGTATGATTCATAACATGAATGGGAAAATGGCAGGACTTGAACTGTTATTCCTCAATGCTGCTTGCACCATTGTGACCATCTCCTCTTACCCAGGAAAAGATTCTGATGGTTACTATTTTTGTTAAGAACATAACAACCTAAGCCAGGGGTGTCCAAACTTGGAAACTTTAAGACTTGTGGACTTTAACTCTCAGAATTCCCCAGCCAGCATGGTTAGCTGGGGAATTCTGGGAGTTGAAGTCCACAAGTCTTAAAGTTTCCAAGTTTGGACACCCCTGACCTAAGCCAATAATTTGTGAGCCATACAGCTCTTGCTAAAATAGTAAAGTAGACAATAGAAAAGCATTTCAAATTGTTGCTAGGAAAATAACATACCCATGTCTGAACAAGGAGTCAAGCAGCACTTAAGAAAGACTTTACCTTTCTTAGTGATATATTTCCAAAAATTGGTAAAGGAGCCCTTTTATTTTCCCTAGTGCCTTATCGTATTAATATTAATTCTATGTCATGAAGATACCCATTTGCTTTAAAATGTGTTGATTCAATAAGCAAATGCCATTATATTTGTGTTGTGATTATCATATCAACAATATTCCATCCTATCGTATCTTAAAATGCATAAGTATTCTTAAATGTTTTAATTCCAGCTGTATTAAATAGCCCATTATTTTATATAAAATACAGTTTCTCCATTTATATTGTAATAGCTCCTCAATCCATGTAATATCATGTAATTATTTCATTTTGGGAAATAATTTTCAATGAATTCTACACTGTAATAATTTACTTGCTTCTTGATATTTTGGAATGATCTATTTCCCATTTAGGAAATGATCTTCAGAATGGAATTCTAGGATTCAGTGAAGAAACTCAACATGGTCTTGTGCTCGATGAAGATTCAGAAAAGAGGAAAGTAGAACTATTTGTCACCCGACAGCCAAACAGGTGCAAGCAGCTGCTAATAAAAAGTGTTATCTTCATTTACTGTAATGCATTGTGTCAAATCAAGGATTATAATTATAAACAGGATAGGTTGTGACGTGATCTTATTATGAAGCCTTTTAGACATTCCAGTAAATTACTGCAAACTGGGATAATTATCTCATAAATTTAGAATATAAGTCAATCAGTATACCAGAACTGAACAAAAATGAGACAAATAAATTTACCTTAATCCATACACATAATAGTCAAAGGGTAAAATTAATTTTTGTCTAATGTGTACATATTTACTCTTTGATGCTTTCTTCAGGAAAGTACAATTTGGCTCGAACTGTAGATTCAGATGGCACTTGATCTATCTTATTAATAATATTTTTCATATTTTAAATGCTGATCATATAATTCATTGTATTACATTATATTGGTAAAATCAAAGGCATCCCACTACTATTTCAGGTCACTCATATTGTGAAAAAAAATGATTTGAACAGCATTTTCTAAACAAGATTTGAATATGAGAGACTTATGTTTAAAAAATGGAGTGTCACTTTATATATGAGCTGTGTGTTTACTCTAACCCTTTCTAGCCCATGCTATGCTTCTCATGCACTTCCAAGCATCCTCTCATCCCCTTGCAGACTCTACCAAGTAGTATATAATTTACCTGTGTGCTGGCCTGGGATTTACAACTTCCTGCTGGCTTCTCCATTAACTGGATGTGTAAGTCACAAGAAGTTGCTTTGCCTAATGACTATGAGATTCGGTTAATGATAGCAACCTAGATTATAGAGATTGCCATTGCTAAATGATGTGGTTGCTCTTTATGATTTAGCAATGGAAATAATAGGATAAATATTGTTCATTTTTTAAAAATACACAATTTTGCTATAGGAACAAAATGGATGTGAGGGTAAAGACTTTTCCAATGGCTGCCTGCATCAATGCAGTTATTTTGGTTTGCTTTGTTAATAGGGCTTTTGAAGATGTGAAAGTGTCTTGGCGTGTGACTTTTAATCAAACATCAGTTGTCCTGCACAGTAATGGCACCAATCTGGCAAATGAACTGATAGCTGTCACAGGGGTTACCACTTGTAAGACTGGCCAAGTACAGTGCATGGTTTCTATTGAGATCCAGCCTGATAATGTGAGTACTTAAAATGAATTAGTCACCTAACTACTCTCCCACAAAATATACTAGAATGTGGTCAAATGATGAGAAGCTGGAGAATATTCCATTTGCATTATCATATTTCTAGGCTATTGGTTATGAAGCAGCATACCTTTTTTACTTAGGAAAGAATTATCTATTTTGGATCTTCTCTTTTGTAATCTATGTGACATTACAGCAGTGGGAATCTGTCCACTAATGAGGTTCTGTGCAGAACATTGGAAAATTGTAGGATTTTAGATGTACTGATACTTGTTCCTTTTTAATTAGCATTTATATTGCAAAGATCAATAATCTTTAGACCTAACTATACGTGGCATAAGAAGGGTTTCCATTAGATTTTTTTTAAAAAATTCACAAATCCCTAAGAGAGCAAATTTGCTAATCTTTCTATGTACTTGGAAAAAAATAAAGAGAGCTATCAATTGTACTTGAAACAAGTTTTAAAAAAAAACATACAATTAATTAATAATTTTTCCACTGAAGAGTTTATTTATACATGTGTACTTTCCCAGAATACATTTTAATGATTCACAAACAAATTACATGAATGACAGCAGGATTTCTATCCAGATTCCAAGTAACAGGCTTTTTTTTTTATAAGGCCAAACACATAGTTCTATGATCTGGTAAGCTCACTGCACAAAGTGTAGCAAAATTGCACTTGGTAGCTTTTTAAAAATTATTATTGTTTTATATATCCTTTGATTGGAAAATATACAGCCATTTGACTGTCCATTTTGATTATCAGGATGCTGAATCTGAGATCTGTTTTTTTGTGGAACTGTATGATGTGGGGGAAGGAGCAGCTTTAAATGAGAGTGCCAGATTTGCAAACATTATAGTTCCAGAGAGTGATTCTGTGCAGAAGGATCTTATCTACTTTGCTGTGGGGTCTCGTCTGGCTGTGGCCCATATGAAAACCACTTCAATTAGACTCCAAGTAGTTAGAGACTCTGACACAGCATTTACTATCTCAGTCGACTACAGGACTCAGGTAAGACAGACACATGAGTATATCTTGCAATATATCTGGATGTCATCTGATATCATCAGATGACAACTGATAAAATAAGCTGCAGATCACAATAACTAATGTCTTTTAATAAAATTAAATGACCAGATTTCCGATTTTTCACATGAGTATATATTTGGTGAAGCCCTTATTTCTTCTCTTTTAAAAAAATCTCATATAAAGTATTTTTGTATTTATTCTTTGTTGAATAGTTGCAAGTTAGAGTTGTAGTTTGTAATAGCCTGATAACATTTTCTCTCATCCTATATGTTGGATAGATATTTTACAAAGAAACAAATCAAGGTTATATTTATTTAATAAACATTTGCCTAAAGGCTAGTTTACCTCTTTTATTCATAGGGAAAAATAGTGCCCATTTGAAATTCCAGAAGTTATAATTGAAATAAATAATCTGTAGATTTCATCTAACAATGACAGTCCTTTGAAAACTTGGTGCACATATAGTTGATTTGGATTTAGAAGAAGTGGTTTCAAACCCTTCCAGCAAAGTTACTAATTTAAGTGGCTATGAAATAGTCATTATCTTATAGCTTTTCATAGCTGAGGATGTTCTATGAGGGAACAACACAAATTGAAACATAATTATGCACTGGGTTGAATGAAAAAAATAACTGCAAGACTATTGTGTTCATAATAAGTGAAAGATTACTCTGCTGAGTTTCACTATGGACACTTGTCACTGTGGGTCAACTCCCTCTTTCTGAATTGGGATATTTAGGTTGCAAAAACTGTCTAAGGGTTTTGTGCAGCCAGATATGATAACTAATAATTTTGGATTTTTATGATGGACTCTCCAGGTGACAATGTAGAACAGAATTAGAGTTTGTTAGGAGCCTATATTTTCCTTTCTTATCTTAATTGAAGTTACTCTATCTTTGACAGTTGAACTCATCCCTGGTCCTTTGTGAATTAACTGTTTTTTGCATCAGTTCCACCACCCAAATGGAAGAGGTGGTGTCTCATTTAAATAGCCAAGAGAAAGAGTCTTTTTTTCTAATTCCCTTGCTAATTCATCCCTATATAACTTTCTGCCAAGCATAAGGTTAGCAGTGTTGTTTAACTGAAACTGGGATATAGGTTGCAAGTTGACAAAACAGTACACTTTTTAGTGGTTTATATTTTATACACTGATATTTCCAAGAATTATTCTAGTACTGAGAAAGAATCTGTATTCAAATAAAAATATATATCTCTTTGAAAATATATTGTTACTGGGATTAATTCTGGAGCTTTTCTGGCTGAACTATTATACTGTTATGTATTATAAAGTATATTATTTTACATGAGTGCATGTGCACTACAAATATGCCAACTGAACATATGCATGTAGGTTCTTGTGATACTAAAGCATGAATACGCAAGGAAATCTTAGGGTGCAAATGTAGGTTGGCTCTCCTCAATTGCTGCAGGATTAGATGTCATTCTGAGTTGGTAAATAATCTCCATGTTACTAATTCAAGAAATTTCCCTCAATTACTATTGTGCAAGTGACTAGCTGCTGAGGAACTAGTGATACCCTATTATAGTACAGATAGCTGATAAACTGGTGAAAAATAACATCTTTATATGTTTATAAAATATGGTTCCAACCTTCTTTTGCCTACTGAAGGAATTTAAAAATATAGAAATTCATCTAGGTTTCAATTTCAGTCTTCATCTCTTGCCTACCCAAAGTGATGCCTAAAGCAGTTCACTTTACTTTTGGAAGACTTCTCCTTCGAATTAATACTGCTCTGTTAGTGAAAGCAGGGGGGTACCTACGTCCTCAATCATTTTACCAATGATAATGGACAATTTAAAGTTTTGAAAATTCTCTCACTTGATGATACAGACATTTTTTTTTTTTGCCAGAATACATCTGGGCTAGATACATGGGATTCTAGAACACAATGTTATAGAGTCTCTATCACTTATTGATGTCTTTAGAAATGTTGATAGTTTGAAGCAAATTTGTTCTTACAAATTGCAACTTATCATAATTAATTTCTTACCTAGACATTTATTTCCTGATTTTCAGGAGCTGTTGAGACCCGAAACTTTTGGTCGTGTAATCATATCGCCTGCCATTTCCGGACAAGATTTTATTGCTTCTGAAGGAACATTGTCTTTTGAATCTGGACAAAGAAATGCTCTGCTGACTATAATACTCAACCCAAAGAATGAATATCTAAATTTATTTCCTAAACGCTTTCAAGTTATTCTGTTCAATCCTACAGGTGGTGCCAGAATTGATACCATCTATAGTATTGCCAACATCACCATCGTCTCTGATTCAAACTCCCAAGCAATCTGGAGTCTGACTGATCAGCTGTTTCAACCACTTGATGATATTATTTTGAACACAATCCTCCAGCATCTAAATATCAAAATAGTTCCAGAAAATACAGAAGAGCAACTTTCTGCTGTGATGTATATCATAGATAAGGTCCATATCTTGTTCTCCCTTCTGTAATAATTAAAGATTTCTTAGAATTAGGAAATCTTAATCTCATTTTTTTTCTCTGAGAGATGAAGCCAGAATAGTAAAAACTTTGACCCAATGATTATTTTGTTTCTAAAAATAGAAAATTGTACATATTATTGTATATAGGATCCATAAGCAGTATTTGCTCACTTCGATGAAAGTTACTCATCCAAATGTTTAACTGAACTGAAGTGCAATGAGCAGCTGATATACAATGTCAATGTTAAATTCCAATACATTGAGCATGACATAAACTATCTTCACTATGTATTCAAGATTAGTCCTCCATTAAGTTTTAGATATCACTATTATGCAAGGGAAGAGCTCCATTGAAATCAATGGCACTTACTCTCAATATTTATTAAGGATGTTTTTATTTCATGTTTGAAATGCTTAATTCATACATTATCCCAATACAAAAGAATCAAGCCATTTTATACACTGAACATTTTTTAAAATATTTGCTTCTCAAGGTAATATCTGAAGGAGAAATACAGGCACTCACTGATCGAAACAGAAATCTTTTGTATGAAATCCTCTGTGCACTAGCTAATCCCAAACGCAAGGATACTCGAGGCTATAGCTTCCTTGCTGATATTACAGAGAAATTTGCTTTTTCTCTTCCTGTTGGTGAAAAGTGTGGCTCACAGAGTGAAAGGTAATGGCATTTTCTACACATTTCTACAAGATTATTTGCAGGTCTATGTATGTATCTTAGAATGCAAGTAAGCAAATTGTTTAAGATGTCTAATATCCTATGAAGTGAATCCTTTAGCACTCAGAATCAGGATTACATTTTTTTTATTTCACACTTAAGAGTTGAACTAAAGCTTGAATATACTACTAATGAATTAATATTTGATATATTATTTATTGTATTGCTGGTGAGCCAATAAGATTATGAGCAGGCATGAGCATCTACTGCATGTTTTTCATTGCATATAGTAATTTTCTAGTTACTTAGATTGTTGTTACTGTTTTTTTTTAACAGAGGTAAAACTTTCCTTGACCATTGCCCTTATATTGTAATCACATCACATCACTGGTATCCACAACAAATCAATGGGCATAAATTTGATGGAAAAGATGGGGATTTCATTAGAGTTCCTGATCATTTGTTAGACGTTTCTGCTTCATCCCAGTCTAATGATGCAACTTGTAGGTTCATTCAAGTCACTGAATATAGTAGCCAGCAATGGTTTACAGCAGATGGTAGAGGAATTGCCCTAAAAAATAAGGTAATCTGTTAAACTATTGTTTAGGTCAATATCCTGTGAGTTTTATTTCTGTTAGAAATATCAATGCTCCTTATGTGGATTTCCCAGTCATCTTACATCCAAGTACTCAATTCTTTTCTTATACTACTCTTATAAGATGGGATTGCTTTTGTTTCATTTATGACATTGGATTTAAAAATATTTTAATGTAATTTCATCTGAATCAGCAGTCATATTAGTAGCAGACTGCTGTTTTCTAGCTTTAATGGCTTCTCATAGTTCACAACATCAACGGAATGATTTGGTCATAGAAAGTAGTAAGAATATTTGCTTACAGTTGGCAAACAAATATGACGTTCAGAATGGCAAAGAAAACTGTTACTAGATGAACATTATTCTCAAAGAAAATATTGAGCATGTATCTTTTTAATCCTGGTTTGTCTTGCTATAACTTGATTCTCATTATTTGTATAATGTCTCATTGCCTATGATAGCATTCTGGGCCTGTCTTATGTAGCAAGCCAATTTACTGCCAGGATCTGTAAATCAGTTTCATAGATGATTAGGGAGCCATTTCTTTCTAGTGACCTAGCTATCAAATTTTATAACCTCAACTGCTCTGTTAGAGACACATTTATGAACCTTGTGTAAGATAAGATGAAAACTATTATTGAGGAAATGCTAGAATCTGATTTTGAGTTCCATGAGCAAGTCTGACTGATGGTGTGGATTTTTATGAGACTTATACATAAAGATCTATTGACTATCTTAAAACATTTTACTGGAAAAAATCAATTGATTTGTACAATTTAGGATGATGCAGTGCTGCAAATTCAAAATAAAATATATGATTCAGAACACCCATGGGAATGCACCTGTCAGGAACATCTTAAAACATCTAGGCTTTCTGGGTTTGCATAGCTGATCTCTATAGCTGTCATACTATTCTAAGAAAAGATACATTTGGTTTAAGGTGTTTCTGACAAATGGCATATGGATGTCATGCATATCTTGAAACACATTCCTTCCTTGGAATTCAAAGTGCTACCCAGCCTTAACAGAATTACTTTCATACTCATATTTCATGCATGTTTATTCAGAGATGCTGTTCACTTCAAGGAGAACCCATATAGAAATGTATGTATATAATTATAGCAACAAAACATATTAATATTAAAGGATGCAATCAAGAGTTTTTATACATGAGGCTACCCTTGAAAACCTTTTGGAAACTGCATCTAATTAAACACATGGCAGCTTGTCATAGACATACCAAAGTTTACTTATGTAACATCTGCATGGCTATAGCTGTGTTGGGTTATCAGTTTCCAAATGTAATTCAAGGTGCTGGCTGACACTTTTCAAAAACCACATATAGCTTATGGCCTTGGGGTTGCTTGCTGTAAGGGGAATCACCCTATCTAGTAAGATCAAGGGGTAGGTGGTACATTAAGGAAATGTCATCTTCAGAGACTTCATTCTCAAGTCTTCTCAGTAATATCCCTCCTCATTTTGGAATAACCTCTTCACAGGACTTTTCCATCTCTGTTAATTTCAAAGAGCATTAAACATAGCTCTTCTGGATAGACTAGATGGAATATTGACTGCCCATAAAGTGTGAGTTCCTTTTATTGTTGCTGGAAGAATTTTTCTTTGCTGTTCTTTTTGTTATTTCTAGGTTTTTAATCTTATTAATGGAAAGAGGTGGTAAGATGCCCAGTAAATTAATAAATTAATAAAATGTTAAATTATATGATTTTACACTTGCTTGGTTTATATATCTCTTAAGATTCTGAAGATTGCATTCTTAAAACAAATTAATAATATTAAGGACAATTGGTTCTGTAATATGGCATCCATAAGATATTGATTCAAATCTTCTTGACATTGTGTGAGACGGGATTTGGGCATCTTTTTTTTAGAAAGCAAATACAAGGCTGAATGATATCTCTTCAAATCTTTGCATTATGAAGTCACTGTATTGTAGGAAGGATAAAGGGGAAGTGTTTCAAACTGATAACCAATTAGAGAATTGGTATCTTTTCAGGAGTTACTGATGGCCTGCTTGGAATAAGATAGATTTGAATATTTAGTGCAAAATAAGAATCAAGTATAAAATAAGAATCCTGAATATTTTAAAAGCAAAAAATGTCTATGTTTCCCATTTCAGGTTTTTTCAATGAGCTTGAAGGGACAGAGTCCAGTTCAGCTGAAAGATAATAATGAGGTCATCTACCGGATTTATTCAACAGACAGTCATATAATTCCTCATAAGTCTTTGTGTCTTGTTTGGAATCAGATTGCTGAAAGGTATATTTCTAATTCTTTGTTTACGTGTCTAGCCATAAACACATACATTTATTAGCTATGTGTTGCTGTGCGGATGTAAAGTGAAAGAAGGTGATTCCCAGAAGGTGTGAGTATACTCACTGCATCTGTTGGTAGTTCTTTAAAGAAGCTGTGTCTTTTCCTCGTCTCATTCAATTCTCAAGACTTCCAAGAAAATATGGAGGTGCTGACAGGGTGAGACAAGTTTATTGTAACTATAATGCATTCTACTTAATGTGTTTCTAGTCTTGAACAACTGCCTTCTACATGGCTAGTATATAAATTTAGAGAAAGATGGAGTTTCATTAACAAGACACAATCAGATTTCTGCTTTGGTCTGAAAGCATACACATAGATATTTAATGGCTCCTATATATAGTGGTTTATATACTTTTAAAATCCTGATCAAGCTTTGACATATTAACCCAGATAAATTTAATATGTTTGAATTAACCTGCATTGATTGATAACCTACTGAAAAAATCTGATTTAGGCTTATCAGATCTCAGAAGTCTCCTACACCCTTACGAAACTATCCTTTCCCATTAAGTTTGACATCCATCTGGTTAAATTCTAAATTTTGTCTTGACTTTATGTTCCTTGTGGACAATCATGTATTATTCTAGCTAATAGATTCCATAAAAGAAGGAACTTTATTCTGATTTATAAAAGCATTTTGGTTCTGTTATAGACCAACACAATTCTTATAATGTTTGTTTACATTTTGTGACACTGATCAAGTTAAGAAATAATAAATTAACTGCCAATATTTGTTTCCTCTGTAGTTGGCTGTCTAATGCTCAATTCTGTAAGCTGATGGATGATTCCTCCAATTACGTGGAATGTTCTTGTTCACACATGTCAGTTTATGCAGCTAGTGCACAGACAGACAGCTTCTCTTCTTACAATGAAGCTTTCTTTTCTTCTGGTTTCATCTGTATTTCTGGTCAGTTATGTTACAGTATTGTTGATTTATGTACTGATTTAAAAAGATAATATTGGAAGTTCTTTCAGAAAATCACCAAGTAAGGAATATAAGGAAAGATTTGGGAGCTATTTTAGACATGCATAATGAAGATGTTGACTCGTTTTTTACTCCAATTTCTTTTTGCTTTTAAAAGATGATATAGAATGGACTCCTACAATTCCAACTCTTCCTTGGATCTTTCAAAATAATTGTGTGATTATTTGAAACTTCACCAAAATATATTTTATTTAATGATAATATCCTCAAAGAAGACCTTATTCTTATCAAGAGAAAAATGCAAATAAAATATTTTATGCTTCATTAGGTTATTAGCCAAGGAAATCTCAGCTGATATACCTTATTTCAGCTAATTAGAATTCACTTCTATCTAAGTAGTTAAAAGTGCATAACTTTTGTCCAAAGATTACTGCTCAAATTTCTATTTCTACCGTATATACTTGGGACACATTCACACATATTTTAGTTAGGATATTTAATATATAGATGTTTGTCTAAGATGTATATTTGATAAATGGAATATATCCTGGAAGATAATAGTACAAAGGTTACTGAAATTCATTTTTAAAAAAGGAATTTGTTTAGTTTTATATCACTGTACTTCCAGAAGTAGCTTATTAAATTAAATATTTCTGTGTAGTTACTTCAATATATAGTCATACAGGTTATTAATTCCAGAAGAGAAAAATTTTATAAGGTATGTGTGAGTGCAATAAAAGTCCTTAGAAACAGGATAAGTTAAGAACATAACTATCCATAGAGCTGCAAGTGTGAGCAGAAATGATTAACATTACAGTTTTGCAACTTAAACTCTGCCTCTTTTATGCTTTTGTTGTGACATTGCTTTGTGGCATTATGACCTTCTATTGTACATCATGACCTCACGTTGTTACCATTTGGACAAAACTTTGTCTTGCTGTACATAGCTTGGACTGCGATTTGTGAAATGATCTGAATCATTTGGCTGATTGAGTAATTGAATTCTATTTTTGTTTGATTACAACAGGCTTCATCTTGGCTATATTTGCATATTTCTTATGTACCAGAGCATCAATGTTTGCTGCTAAACTCCTCACTCATATGATGGTTGCCTGCTTGGGTACTCAGGTAGGAACATGTTTAATTTAATGTATGGCTTTCTATAGCCACATTATCCCATGTATTAATTTACACCCAGTTTCATCGTATACACAGAATAATAGAAGGTGTTCTAGTCCAATCCCTTGCTCAAGCAGGAGACCCTGTGTCATTCCAGACAAATGACTGTTCAATCACTTCTTTAAAACCTTGGCGCAACCACAGCTTCTGGAGGCAAGCCAGTCCACTGGTTAATTGTCTAAATATTGAAATTCATTATTAAATAGAACACATATCACCTACTCATTTCAAAAATGAACTTGCCCTAGATCAGTTTCCAGAGGTAAATGCAATTGCTTGTTGGAGTCACATTTCCAAATATTTAAAGCAGCAACATTTTCTACTTTGCCCAAGCTCAGTGATATTCACTTGGAAAAAGCAAGGAGAAAAGCACAGGAACAATATCTCTCTGATCAGAAAAAGAATGAACAGTTGATGTGTGTGCTGTACCTTTGAACATACCACCAAACATTTCCATCTAGTGTCAAAAATGCTATTTAAAATGCCATTACTGAAATTCTACAGGCTCAGTACAATTATTTCCTTATTTAGGTCGGTTACATAGATATTAGCTATTAAAACCAGCAGATGGCAGTGAAACCTTTCCTCTGGTATATTAGAAATTTATTTTCCTAGTGAAATGTTTGATTGAGGCAATAGATGGAATGTTGCTTTTCAAGGGCTTAGTTCTTCCTTGAGACTAAGTAAGTTGGTTAAATTGTCCAAAACATCAGCTGTAGGACTATAAAGTTTTTGTGCATATTAATTTGATTGTGGATGAACAAAGGCTAATATTCCATAGATTGTAAATTCTCCTTTATTTGAATTCTAATGTGGATAAATTTTTGTGTCCTCTCTATGCTTCTGCAAGCTTGCATACTTAAGAGAAGATGGTTTATAATACTTTAGTAAGCTCATCAACTTAATTTTTAAATTTTGAGTTCTCAACATTATATGAATATCACCCGAAATAAACAGCTTAGTTTATTTAGTATTTTTACCATAATGCTCCATTTGTTTACAAACAATTTTGTAGCTGATGTGGGTGCAAAAGCAAGCTTGTAAAAGTGGCTTTCTATAAAGAGTATGGAAGAAGGATGAAAATAATGCAAGATAATTCAGTGCACCTGCCTGAGTTTGTTTCTTTCCATTCCCCACCCACCATCTGTTTTATGTGGGCTTTATCTATTTATTTATTCTTCCAATTTCTGCAGCTACCCATTTCACAAAACAAATGACTCTGGGCAGCATGCAACAAAAATTTTAAAAAGGCAAATAACAACAGCTATTATTATTTAAAATATTAAAAACTGAAAACACAGCTAAAAAATAATGGGCAAAGAGGTATGTCAATAATTTTTAGATGGCTAAATTAAATGATGGTAAGAAAAACTGTTAGAAAACCTAATGGTGCATAAATGTTTAGCATTTCTATTGCCCAGTTGGTTACCAGATATATTGGTTTGTAAGAATAAACTTGAGAGACACAACTGAGACAAGAGTCTGAGAAGAGAAATCCAAATCCAATGGAAGGATGGGGTGGAGAAAAAGTCACAGAATTAACCCTCCCTAGTTCTCTGGAAAGTTAAGGGTGGGAGACATATTTTCAGAGTTACAAGATTCTGTTACTGTAACTGTATAATATAGTTTTCAAGGTTTAGGTTTCTTGTGTGGATTACCTCAAAGGGCAGACATTATGTGAAGTGGTAGACATGAGAATGGAGGAATGTTTGCATTATCTGTCTTTTTCAGTGTTGCTTATTTTCCAAAAACTACAATGAGAAGGAATATATTAAGAGATTTTCTTGAGTTTATCTAACTGTTTTTCAAATCTGAAGCTGGCACAGAGATGTGCAAATGTTAAGACTTTAGAGGAGTGGATCCCCGTAGTTTTCATCCCATTTTTTATTTATCTATTTCATCAAGCATGAATTCGATAACATATATAAGTATAAACATGATTTGAATATATGAAGTGGATACGAATAAAAGGACAGAGACGGTAGGCACGTTGGTGCGCTTATGCATGCCCTTACATTGTTTCTAGGTTTTTGGTAAAATACCATACCACTTGTTTTGGTCTGTACAATATTAAGATTTCCAAACCTCAGCAAATTGTATCAATGGAAGTTGGAAAGTTAATGGGCAGAGAGAAAGGGGGGGGGGGAGTTCAAAGTCTCATTTGCTGCTTATAGTAACCTGAGTTTATTAAGTAATTATTACACAGAATGCAAAGACACAATGAAGAAACAAACAAGGAGAGCACTTATTGAATGTTGAAAAGTCCGAACATTTTGTTACAATAGGATATTATGTGGCATTTACATAACACCTTATTTTCAGCCAATTTTTAATACATCTTTCTAGCCTACTGAGAAAGAGTATGAAATGTAAACATCCTGAACTTAGTTGCTGTGAAGGATTTTCTGCTGGGAGGTTTTTTTGTTTTGTTTTACCTTTTTCAAAGGACTTTGTACTTTCAACAGAAGTGCTTACCTTGGCTCTTTCCCATATTTTATGTCCTCAATTTTAAAATGTGCAGTCAGAACTGATTGCCAGAAAACTGTTACATGTTCATTACCATAACTTCTAACAATTGTTCCTTAAATCTTCATATATGTTGTTATTCTATTACTTCATTTAATGTAGTTTGGAAAAATTAACGTTATTTCCATTGAAACACTGCAATTTATATGAGACAACATTTTGATGAAACAAAGTTCTAAATTTGACAATGAGAAGTGTAGATAATTTTCAGGTAAAAATTATCTGAATTTGACAATGAGAAGTGTAGATAAATAGCAAAGCTATACTACCACATATTGATTTCATTGTTTTTCAGATACAGTATATCATTATATAGCAGCATTAGTCTTATTAATATTATAAAGTTTTGAATGGCTTATACTGTCTCAGTGCTTGATTGTAGATCTCTTCTCACCTTTGATTAATTTTTATCATAATCAACTGAAAAGCAAACAACAACTAAACTTACAAGGTAATGGAAAGGGGATTTTTTTTATATATAAGCAATTTACTGTTCCTCAAAATTTCTGTAAGTTGCTGTCAGAATTTTCTGTACTGGAGGTTTTAAAATTGACTGGACAACCATTTGACCAAGATAGTATAAGTTTTCCTGTCTTGAGTGGGGTGTTGGACTAGAAGACCTCTAAGGTTCCTTCCAGCCTTATGCTTCTCTGTTCTATATAAATTTCAGACACAATGTGACCAATTTACAGGTAGTCCTTGACTTGTAACATTGACTTACAACTTACAACTACTAACAGTGGCCTCCAAAAAAGTCAACTACAGTCTAAATCTGAACATACAACTGTCACCCCTGCTCCACAGTCATGCGATTGCAATGTGGGTGCTTTGCAGCAGCTGACATTTACAATTGGTTGTAGCATCCCATGGTCATCTGATGACGATTTCTGATAGTTTTGTCAATTTCTGGTAAAAAAATCATTTAGTTGGATTTGTACTTAACAACCACATGACTTGACTTACAAACATGGTGGAACTGCAGTAAAATGATTATAAAATTGAAGCTCACATCATTACTTGATTTATAACTGCAACAACTTACAAAGGAAATTCTGATCCCAATTGTGTTTGTAAATTGAGGACTACCTTTATAATTTAGCCACTGAATAAAAATTGCACCCAGTTGGTAATGCAGTTCAAACTTATTCATTCCCAGACAGCTTACTCAATCAACTATGAAATCAGTAGTACTTAATCCAGTCATGTGTAACAGAAGTTTCACTGACATCAGTGTGTCTGCCCTAAATATGACTAAATTTGGATCCAATCCCGATGACCATAGTTACATGAAGTCAGGCATCTTTGGGTATCAGGTATTCAGAAAACCATGTCTTCCTATAATTCCTGCAAATTGTTATTCTGCATAGTAAATTCAGATGCCATTGTCTATAATTTTTACTGATCATGACCACATGTAACCTTTTAAAGCAACTAACACATAACTATAATTTATAAACTTTATTAGTTAGAACAGGAGCCCTCAAACTTTTTAAACAGGGGGCCAATTCACAGCCCCTCACACTGTTGGGAGGCTGGACCAGCTGAGTGGGCGTGGCTAGGTCACGTGACTGGATGAGCATGAACAATTTAACAGTCCATTAAACAATACACAAAACTTTGTTTTGCTCCTGAAGTTGTTTTATTTGCTTTTGTTTGCATGTTGCTTTTTGGTTGCCTTTTCTTTGTACTAGATTTTTTTTCCAGATGTTTAGGAGTCTAGTGGTCCACTTCAGGAAACTCAGTTTTACAGTTTTACAGCAATTCTTCTCAGCCCCAAGGAGCTTACAATCGACAAGTCAGTCGGTCTGTCTGTCCGTCCATCCATCCATCCATCCATCCATCCATCCATCCATCTATCATCTATCTATCTACCTAATCTATCTTCTGGAGATGAAAAACAGGCCCATTTTTGGCCTTCCGGGGTATCCTCACTCCCCATTTTTCACCTCTCCACCACCTCCAGAAGTTCTCCACAGGCAAAAAAATGGGTGAAAATGGCCCATTTTTTTTTTTGCCAAAACCAGGTGAAAATGGCTCATATTTTGGCCTCCTGGGGCAACTGTGTGCCTCATTTTTCATCTCCCCTGCCTCCAGAACATCTCTGCAGGCCAAAATTGGCCTTACCTTTTAGTTCCAGCCCTTGGGGTTCATGAAGGTAGGTCCAGCACTCAGCCAAAGGGTGGGTGGGGTGATTTGGGCGGGGCAGCCTCGTAGTCTTGTGTGGGATTAATGGCTTCAGTGGGCTGCATCTGGCCCCCCAGGTGGTAGTTTGAGGACCCATGGGTTAGAACCATCTTATATTTTAAACAGCAAACAAAATAAGAGGTCAAGAGGTTATTGTATGCAAATGTCATACAATAATAGATTAGAAGCAATGAGTTATCAATATATGTCCACATTTAGCTATATTAATGGCAGGCCACACTAAAAAGCATATGTTTTAATATTACTAATCATTTCATATTGATAGATTTGTGAAGTTAATGAATATTGTTTGCAGGAAATCAAATTTCAGTGATAAAATTAGTATTATTAATTTCAAATGATCAGTTTTTATTCTTCTTAACATAATTTTTCCTGTTATCAAAATATCAAACATAGACATGTGTCATGAGCAAAAGCAGTTCTCATATTCTCAAATATAGTATTCAGTGAAAAGAAAATGACTGGGAACATTTGAGGCAGCTTAAATATTTTTTATTTATATTTTATATTATATTTTTGGTTATATGAATTATTGTGACTGAAACTATTAATAACTTGAGTTTTGCATTAATGGTATTTCAGCCACTGCAACATTTTTTTAAAAAGTTGCTTAACGAGAAACAGTGAACTGCAACTGGATATTATGCTAAATATTTGGCCAGGTTTGCAGACAATAGTGAAGTATTCTGGGTGATAAAACCAAAGGTGATAGAGCTCCCCAGGAATCTCCTTAAACTGGGTAATGAATACTCAGGCAAATTCCATCCATTTAAGAAAGTATAAAGCGATACACATTAACTCCCCCTCCCAACCCCATTTGTCTTATTTAGTGATGTTGACATAATTGTCTGTTAGTAATTAAAAAAAACCATTGGCATCACAGGGAATAGTTCAGAGAAGATGTTGACTCAGTGTGTGGCAGCTGTGAGAAAGGAAAATTCCATTCTGTGGATCATTGAGAGGATTGAAAACAAAGTTGGCATTACAGCAAGATTGTTATTCAAATCTATGGCATGACTACAGCTGAAGAGCCATTCTTGGTGCCATATTTGAAACAGGTGCAATAAAGGTGCAAAAGCACAATAAAGAACCACCCAAATGATGGGGCTGGGGGAACTCAAGGCTACACTATTTGGAACTCTGACTTGAAGAAAGTCCAGACAGTGAGGCTGATTGGCAGATTCACAATGGACAGAAGAAAGCACTTCCTTCTGTAGCACATAATAAACCTGTACAATTCATTTTTATGGTCTCTAACATGACTTTAAAGAGGTATTAAATGCATTCATGGAACACAGATCTATAAACAGGTTTCATCCTCAACGACTGTGCTGCTTCTAGATAGGACATAGCAGACCTTTGAGTACCAGTTGCAGGGAATAACAGTAGGTGAGGGTTAGCTTCATCTCCTGCTTATAAGCTATCTAGAGACAGCTGCTGGATATTGCGAAAAACAAAATGTTTGGTGAAACCAGATCTTGGCCTGATCTAACAAGGATTTTTTAAAAAAATTCTCATGCAGAAATGTCTGTGCATGGATGCACATGTATATATCCATATGTACCTATATATGCTTAAACTTTGGTTGCTTTGTCTTAACTGTAAATCATTTCATAAAGATGGCCTTTGAAATCAGTTCTTTTGATTTTATATTTAAAATGTCACCTGTACCATAAATTCCAAATTTAGAGAAAAAATGTGCTTCTTTTCATTTTTATTTTTTAAAAAATTATACCACCCATTTTACACTTACTACATAAATGCAAGAGATGCGATAGCTCATGGCTAAGATGCTGAGCTTGTCGATAAGAAAGGTTGGCAGTTCAGCAGTTCGAATTCCTAGCGCTGCGTAACGAAGTGAGCTCCCGTTACTTGTCTCAGCTTCTGCCAATCTAGCAGTTTGGAAGCATGTAAAAATGCAAGTAGAAAAATAGGAACCATCTTTGGTGGGAAGGTAACAGCATTCCATGTGCTTTTGGCGTTTAGTCATGCTGGCCACATGACCACTGAGACGTCTTCAGACAGCGCTGGCTCTTCGACTTTGAAACAGAGACGAGTACCGCACCCTAGAGTCAGGAATGACTAGCACAGGGGAACCTTTACCTTTACCTATATAAGTGATGTTTTCGTTCTTACCATTGGATCAGGGAGATACATATATTTGGTCCTAAATCAGGTCATGTAATTTCTGCTTGCCCACTGCTTCTGTGGAACCATCCTCTCTCCCCCTCCCCCTGCCCACTGGTCCTCAAAACTAGAAAGGTTGGAGAACTCTGATTTAGAAAGTGGTCACTGATCAATCTTTATATTCATTTGAGATTCAATTACAACTAAGTGGGAGAAAGTAGCACGTACTCCAGAACATTTCATAGCTTGATTGTTTTCCAATTCATCCTATTTGTTACTACTATAAGAGAAATGTGGCTTCTAGCATTTGCCTCCGAGCAGGCAAAAATGAAAAAGTGGGTGAGGCAGAAGGCATATCATGAGAAAAAACATTTTTGAAGTATCTCTCTCTCTCTCTCTCTCTCTCTCTCTCTCTCTCTCTCTCTCTCTCTCTCTCTCTCTCTCTCTCTGCAGTTACTAAACAAGAACTACCTGTACTTATTTTAAAGCCTCAGCATGTGGTAGCACCCACTGATTTAAAAAAAAACCTAAGCAAGATTGATCTTAGTTAGGATTTTGGGAAGGGGAGTTACTAGCAATTCTAGGGCTATAAGCCAGAGTGGGAAGTTGAAAAAGCTTCCAACCACACCGCCTCCCCCCCAAAAAACCCAGTGGCAAACTACTTCTGTAGTATTGCCCCCCCCCCAAATGAAATGGATATGGTGATATTAATATCCTTACAACACTTCATTATTTGTAATGATTAGGGGATTGGGGGCTAAAACATATAAAGAACGGTTGCAGGAACGGGGTGTGCCTAGTTTAATGAAAAGAAGGACTAGGGGAGACATGATAGCAGAGTTCCAATATCTCAGAGGTTGCCACAAAGAAGAGGGAGTCAAACTATTATCCAAAGTACCTGAAGGCAGGACAATAAACAATGGATGGAAACTGATAAAGGAGAGAAGCAGCCCAGAACTAAGAAGAAATTTCCTGACAATTAGAACAATTAAAAAATGGAACAACTTGCCTCCAGAAGTTGTGAATTCTCCAACGCTGGAAGTTTTTATGAAAAGATTGGAAAACCATTTGTATGAAATGGTATCGGGTTTCCTGCTTGAGCAGGAGGTTGGACTAGAAGACCTCCAAGGTTCCTTCCAACTCTGTCTATTCTATTCTATTGAAATAAATTATTGATTTTCATAATGAATTATCTGTTATAGAATTTTAGCTTGATGCCTAACATGGCTTCTTCCTTTTCTTCCTCCCTGAATGGCAGTTTTCATCGTGAAAGTATACAGCTAATATTCTCAGGGTGATAATTACTGTGACTTGTATGGATCCTGCCTAAACTAAGTGTTCTAAGTCACTGCACGTACAAACATAATTGTACATTCTTACCTGATGTAATTAAGATTGAACACCAATATTTTAGAATTAAGGGGAGAAAATCTATTAAAATTGGGCTACAGTTCCCGGAAGGTTCTGATTTGCTCATTATATCGCCTTATTTATTATTATTTTTTAATTTTTTAGGAAGGAAAAGAAGAATTAATAAATACAAATAAAACAGCATTGAGTAATTTATATTGCCGGAAATGAAGTTAGTCTGTTAGATGCATTTTCTTGTTGTAAATAGGTCCAATTACTGCACTCTTAATGATATTGTTTAAGCACTCATTAAATGTGGCATAATTTAATGGGCTCATATTAGTTAAAACCATCATTATAGTATTACTATGGAGAAGGTTTGCAATCTTGTATTTTTCCAGATACTCTGCCTATTTCTGGTTGTCTTAAAAATGTTCAGAAACTTCTAATCCAGCTAACACAAATGCTATAATTTCATGTTCTCTTAAGTTTTTAAATATTTAATTTTCTAATTGCAAAAGTTCATCTGTTTCTCTGATCTATTGGCCTTTTGTAATTAGTATGTAAATTTCCTAGATCACTCCTAGGCTAACAGATAGAATCCCGTTATCATCTTTTGTTTTTCTTGGGAAATATTCTTTCTTTGAGCATATCTTATTATGATATGCTACATGTTGCTATCCTAATTGTATTTATTGTGTATTTATAACTGTATTTATTTGCATTTATTAATTTATTTTCTGCTTTTTTTTTGTTTCTTAAAAAATCAAGGACTTCTATTAGTCATTGGTTATAAAATAAGTAAGCCAGACCATTATAGTGAATTTTCCTCACTTTTGCCGGAATTTTGGGACTAGAACTAATGATTCCTAATGAGTGGAAATATTCCCATTGTAATTAGTGTGAATAAAACATTGTTTTGTAAGTGGGAAAACCATATGGCTCTTATTAGAAAGTTGTATTCAGCATTGTACCACTGAAGGTACTGGAATAAATCATGTATTAATCTTTCAATGAACATCTCAGAATGATGGACTGGGATTGACAGTTACTTGAGTGTGTCCAATGGTTTGGGTACACCCAAAATACTTTTCTCTATAGATATCAATACTAAGCTGTCATAGCATATATTATTGCCATATATTGTTACGAGTCAAGACAGAAATATGTTGGCTTCATTTTTTCTTCCAAGAATTGTTAAAAACTATCTGAACTTTTTATAAAATCATATGTATGCAGAAATATAAATTTAAATGAGTATCTGGAAAGATTAGAATTTGGGAAAAGTTATATTCTTTACAAGCATAAGAAACAACAGCTGCTATTGCTGCTTCTCTTTTCTTTCTTTCTTTCTTTCTTTCTTTCTTTCTTTCTTTCTTTCTTTCTTTCTTCCTTCCTTCCTTCCTTCTTTCCTTCCTCTTCTTCCTACCCCTGCAGCACTGTCTCTAAAAGAGAAAGAAAAATTCTACCAGCTGTTAATCTAGTTGTTTATATGCTGAAATTTGGCTCCATCTGAAAATGTAATTGCTTTGTGTGATAGTCTGATGGGAGATGAACAAATAGCTCTCAGCTCCTGAGGTATGTCACAGAATTGGGTTAAGAGAAGTTCTTAATTTTGAGCTTCTTGTCATGATACAGTTAATAAAAGTAGTCCTCAAATTACCAACTGTTCAAAATTATAACTGCACTGAAAAATGTGACTTATGACTGGTGTTCACACTCACAATCATTTGCATATCCTGTGATCACCATTTGTAACCTTTACAACTGGCTTCCAACAAGCAAAGTCAATGATCACATGATTCGCTTAACAACTGTGGCAAAAAAAGGTTTTAAATGGGGCAAAACTCACTTAACAGCTGCTTTGCTTAAGAATGGAAATTTTGGGCTCAATTATGGTTATAAATTGAAGACTACCTGTAATTAGATTTAAAATAGAAAGAATATTTGATGAAATGCAGGAAGATGCTGAATAGCTTAGGAAAAAAATGTTTGAGTGTTTAAAAAGGATCAAATCTCTTCAGATAAAAGACACCAACAACATCCAAACCAATCACTTGCTGTGGGTGGACCAATATAATAGATCCTGCCTTTCTGCAGTTGTTGGTGGCATCAGAGAGTCCCATTGTAACCAGGACTTGATCTGACCATGACAAGTAGGACACCAAAAGATCCCCCAATTTCAGATCACATACTCAATGCTCCAACAGGAACATCCGATCCAGTATGTGGCACTGTTTTGTGGATAATGAGGGACAGATCATATATAAAATAACAAATGTCAATCTTTCCCCACAGATACTTACTATTAATGTATTATTATGTAAGCTTCAGACAAATGGAGAATATTCCTGAGAAGAAAGTTATATATTTGTTCAGCAGTTGTGGCTGGAGGGGAAATGGTGAAAGAAATGAGAGACAGAATAGTGACAATTAACAAAGTTGTTTCTTCTACTAGTATACTAGTTTACATTATCTACTGTGATAAAAAGACATGGTGCCTCCTTAATCTATGAAAAACTGTTACATTTTTAAATATTTTCCATCTTAACTGTTTTGTAATGAAATCAGACTTGACAATTTCTTTGATAAAGGATTGCCATTTTGGGATCAATGATAAAGAAGTATAACAACAGCAATTTAAAATGTTCTGTAATATATTTGTCATATATTTTTATTTATATATATTTAACTGAATTCCTTTGATCTTTGAAATGTGGAAGCAGCAGAGCCTGTAGCTGCAATTGTGTGGTTTAAAGAATTTACAAGTTTAATTTTTTACAGTTGTGTAGTCAGGAGAGTATTTACCAGAATTTGTTACAAATCTAACAATAAAGCACATTTAGGTATTTCTTATACTTATTATCAGATTCAACTGCACACTATAGGAGCAGGACTATTTATACTAAGGGGAAAAAGGGGCTTATTCCAAAACAGTATTATGAAGGAAGCATTATCTTTTTGACACAGCACCATATGTATGTTTTATTCCACGTCCCTCTAGCTTCAGGATAGCCACACAGATTTTTGAATTCACAGTCTGGTATAACAAAAGTGGTCATTAACATACAGAGTTCTCTATCTGGCTATATTTTGAACTAGTACATATCTTGAAGATCATGAAGTTAACTACACAAGTGGTCTGAAAACAACTGATGTCTGCCAATCAATAGTCACCCAGCAAATCACTTAACATCCTCTCTTTTATAGGGACAGCAAGGTGACACAATGATTAAGACCCTGGGCTTGTCAGCTGGAAAGCTGGCAGCCCAGGTTCGAGATCCGAGTGCCACATGATGGGGTGAGTTCCTGTCCACGCCCCAGCTTCTGCCAATTTAGCAGTTCGGAAACATGCAAATGAGAATAGACAAATAGATACCACTTTGGTGGGAACTTAACAGCACACTGTGATATCATGCTGGCCCAATGACCAATGGCCTTGAAATGGAGATGAGCACCACTTCTTATAGTCAGCAACAACTAGAGCTGTGATGGCAAACCTATGGCACGCATGCCACAGGTGGCACCCGGAGCCATTTCTGAGGGCACGTGAGGCATTGCCCTGTTAGCTCCAGCGTGCATGCATGCACTGGCCAACTGATTTTCAGCCTTGAAGCCTCCAGAGTGCAAAAAACTGCCCAACACACAAACCGGAAGTTCGGGAATGGACTTCTGATTTGCACTTTGGGCTGTTTTTCACCCTCCCGAGGCTTTAGGGGAGCCTCCTGAAGCCTCCAGGGGGAGAAAAACGGTCCAATGGGCAACCTGGAAGTCCGTTCCTGAAATTCTGTACATGTGTTGGGTCGTTTTTCGCACTCCCCAGGCTTCAGGAGGCTTCCCTGAAGCCTGGGTAGGGCAAAAAACAGCCCAACAGGGCCCAATGGAAGTTTGGGAAGAAATTCTGGGTTGCCCGTTGGGCCATTTTTCTCCTTTCACAGGCTTCAGGCAGCTTTCCTGAAGCCTGTGGAGGGCAAAAAATGGCCAAACGCGCCTCCTGGAAGACCAGAGGCTTCAGTGAGGCCTCCACGCATGCGTGGGGGGGTTGTGCGTGCATGCACAGGGGGGAGGGCATTGCCTTATGTGTTGGCACATGCATACATGCCCCCCCACTTTTGGCATGCCTCGACAAAAAGGTTAGCCATCCCTGGACTAATGTAATAAAATCCCCAGTGACTCCCTTACCGTAATCTTTTACCTCTCTTTCATTGTGTCTTGATTTTCACTCTTTACATTATGGGCTGCTTCCTCTAGTAGCATCCAAAAGTAAGAAAATATTGCAGTTTTTAAAAACATTATGCTTAAGTGTGCACAGAAGCTGTTGTTCCCTGAAGGACTTATCAAATAAACAAACAAATAACAAGAGGTAGTGGAAGAGATTGAGTGTCATAGTCATATATTGAAGCAAGCTTCCTCTTAATTCTCCACTTTATGGGAAATCTTGTTTAGAGCGGAATCCCCCATACTACCATGTAATGCTGGATCTTTTGTTCTGGTTGAGCAATTGCTGTTTAAACAAGTTCAAGATAGGATAAGGGAATATGGTGCATGTGAAAGAAAATTCTGTTCAGTGGGTCTTGCTTACAAGTTGAACTGAAATACATAAATGTTTAAATAAACAAAGTCACTTTGCATGCTTTTCTGAAACCAGTTTTTTCCCATCATTACCTAAGTGTAATTTAATGAATTCAAACATTTTTTTAAAAAACCAAAACAAAATATAACCTTGTGATGAACCCCGGTTTATTGAACCTAGTTAACTAAAGATTATAAAAACTGAATAAAAGAATGTGCTAAGGCCAGCCAAACTATCTTTTGAACGTCATGTAGTTAATATTTGCAGTTAATGTGATTTTCTAACTTGTGAATCACTATGTAGAGGGCATCCCAAAAATTTTCCTTCCCATGGCATATTTTTTGCATTCTTAACTGCAACCATATTTAAATCCACAATAACTTTTTTCTGGTCTGCTTCTGAGTATAGCTATGTTATACTACTTGTAATAATAAGATAAGTTACCATGTGAAGAAAAGATAAAGAGAGAATCTTAAGTAATGGATAAGACTCCATCATATCATCTGAATAATAATAAATATAGGATGTAAATATAGGAATATCTCAATCATCTAACTATTCTGTGTGTGTGTGTGGGGGTAATCTAACCAAAATAACTCCACGCAATAGTTGATTTTGCATATTAAAAGATGACTGGTAAGCAATGATAGAAATTGATAATATCTTAGTAAACACCAGTATGTAATTCTCAGCTCTATATTTGCTGAGTTAATGAAGAAATTCGGTAATGAAAGAAAATTCAGTTTCTTATGTTCATGGATTCTCCTCCTTTCCAAAATGAAAAAGTATCTTTTCAATACCTTTTAAAATAATTGGAGAGCATTTGTATAGGACAGATGGCAGCGAGTATTATTAAAAATAATACTACGCATATTGTTTAAGACTTACTAGTGTGTATTTGTAACCAAATGCACATTTTTGCTTAACCCATCACTTTGTATAGTCCACTTTGCATGCAATAATGGATGATGTTGTCCTGCACCCAGCTGCACTTCAGAAGTACTGGCTTCCATTCTAAGCTATTTTATATTCTTCCTAGTGATTACTTTACCACAACTTATTCCAGTGTAGCAACACCCTTAACTCTACAGTACTAAGCATGTCCGTCCCTTTCCAGCTGGGCTGCCATTTCCTCCTAGGCTGCTGATGGTCATAAATTTATTGATTTTTATTTTTTATTTTTCTTCCAGTAAATTAACAACAGCTCACGGAGTTCAGTAAATGTTCTTAGCCATTATAATATCCCTATTCCCATCACATACGTTCCATAGTTACCGTACATCTCTCAATAGGCACCCTTTTGATTTCTGCTCAGATGGGTTTCTTTCCCATTCTATGCCTACTGTATTGCGATAATTCCCTTTGCTTAAAAAAATACAAACAAAATATTAATTGACAACATATGAGTTTTGGACCAAAGCTGCAGAATTTCAGTTAATGCTATTTCTTTCTTTCTATGAACCTCAATGAATTCTCAATTGAATTCTCAATTCATCATTGCCACAAATTTCTATGGAATACGGTAGAAGAATGAATGATAGAAATGTCCCCTTTACTTTAATCATTGTAGCATACTGTAGAAGCAACACTGGTCCAATATCAAGGTGGGCAATGGAGAAAAAGTCTGAGTGTTAAATGGGAAAATATGTCAAGGGGATGTAAGAGCATCCTTTCTACAAACTTGTTTGAAAACAAAGGGGAAAATAGGAACAACTGAAGAGAGAATAATAACTGAAAGGGGAAGACAGACTTGTCCATTCAAGCAGGCCAACCAGGATTCCCATCTCTGAATGGATGATAAGCAAGAAATGGGAACAACCAATCATTATCCCAACCCTATTCCAAACCATTGCAATCTCTTCACAAATCACTAACAGAAACTGGTCTTAAAAGTTTATGGTAGCTCGTGAGATGAGTCTAAAATACATGATTTCTAACATTTTAACTGCCTTCTACAGTATATATTTCCACTAATAACAATGTCTAAGTTTACTATGATTAGAGTATCTTGTCTTTGAACATTATATTGCATTTAAGATTGCATCTCTAAATGTATTTACTGGAACATATATCTCATTAAATTCAGATATACTTTTGAGTAAATACGGTGATTCCATTGCATAACAGGCAAAGTAGCTTAACAGACTGTAAATATAAGAAGATGCCAAAATCTACTGACCCAAATATTGACATTGATCAATCTGCTGAGTACAGATGTACCTTTGTACTTATTTAAATAGTTCACATTAAAGTCTAACTTGCATCCATTCTGTGTGTGCTTCCAAAGGGATCAAAATGGTAATGTATTCAACATCTAGGAATAATAAGCTACTTTGCAGAGAACACTAAAACCTTTTGGGTTTATATTTATATTTTATTTATTTTTATCAACAGTAATATTACAATAGAAACATTCAAGAGACAGCATCTTCAAAATGTATTAAACACCCATTTTTGGAACCTTCACCCATTTTTGGAGCTTTCACTCAACCCAGTGGGCTGAGATGCTTACTGGTAAAAAAAAAAAAAGCATCATCATCATAGAATTAGATCAGCTTTCTCTACGAACACATTGCAAACAAGAAAATATATAATGTATTTAATTCTGTAAAAAGGCAAAACAATAGGCTTCATCTTGACTGAAGCTTACGTAAAACTATTAAGCATTTTTTGCATTAACAAATTGTACAAGAAAATCCTAGTTTTAGATAAGACACAACAGAGCATGAGAGCAAGTTCAGTGTAGTGATTAAATCATCAGGCCAGAGACCATGAATTCTAATCTTAGGTTTGCAGCCATCTGGGTGATCCTTGCCAGTTACACACACTCAGCCCTAGAAGAAAGTAAGTGGCAAACTCTTTAAAAAAAAGATCTTGCCAAGATAACTGCAGGGATGAATCCAGGAAGTTGCTAGGAGTCCAATACTGTCTTGAAGGCAGAGAAAAAGAACACCTGATAATTTGATCAGATGTTGAGATCTGAATAAATGGAATATTATATGTGTTTTCCCAAATCCCATATAGTCAGTGGTGTCACTGATGAGAATTAGATTGCACCTTTATCTTTCCAGGAGACCTCAGTATTTAGAAAGGGAGGTTTATGCATTTCTAATTTGATAGTATGAGAGATAGAACTTTTTCCTTCATAAGGCAAAACAAAAATCAGTCTCCCAAAGACATCTACTTTTCAATTTTCCTAGACAGTTTATAAAATATAGGTCAACAGAATTAAACAAAGAGGAGTAGAATGAACAAGAAAGGCTCCCTGAGAACACCAACCATGAGACCGGAATGTTTTTTCCTAATTATTATCCACAATGGACCTTTTCCCAACAAATTAATTTTTATGTCTCAAGATTTTGATCCTTGGGTTAACAGCATAATTTCTTAATAAAACACTGATCTGCAAGGTCTTGTGGCTATAAAGCTACTCCTGTGTTCCAGGATTGACCCAAAGTTTATTAATTGGAAATATCTTCATCTTAGTTTTATTTCTAAGGCTGGGATGAAAAGAGAAGTCATTGTACAAGTGTAAGCACCACTTTAATAGGCATCAGGAGCTTCTCCCTTTCTGGTGGTAGTCTATCATAGTTATCTTTTGCTAAGAACCTTTGAATGAAAATGAACTCTGCTTTTAAATTATCCCCCTCCCAGTTTACAAGAATCTTTTCAACCTATGGAGTTGGCGAAAGCCTTCAAATTAAGGAAAGTAGTGAAAGACAATTTTATTTCTTAATATAACTCAAGGGAAGACATATCTGTTTAGTCAGCTATCGTTATAATTACTTCATTCATTATCTTATGTATTCACAGATCATTTATTCATTACTGTATTTGATTGTAGAAGACTAAAACAGGAATGGTAGAAACACTGTATTATTAAAAAAAATAACCTGTAGAAAGTGTTTATTAAAACAGCAACCAAAACAAAACACAGGGGAAAAATTCAGCTGTTCAACAGTGGGTGAATTTGGGCCTCCTTTCATGCCCTTAGATTTTGTTTGAAATAAATAGTCTTTTTTCTCAGGTTTCAGTGAACTGAAGTGTTTAATGATAAACAGAGTGATTGTAGCCCAGATTATATTAGCACATCAAGTCTAATAGTCTCAACATGATCTTCAAGATGATTAATAGGGAAGTTCTAATTTTGTAGACTTTTGGAGCAAGTTACATTTAAGCTGGAGTATGTCTGGATAGTAAGAAAAATGTTGTGTATCTTGACTTTGGACTATTGCTTAACTGTTGCTGTAAGTCTATTATTTATTAATCTTACGTGAACTTTGATCAGACGTCTGAGAAAAAGCCACATGGCTATTGTTGGGAATTATAATTGTCTGTCTGCCTGCCTCTGTCTCTCTCTCTCTGTCTCTCTCTATCTATCTATGCATTGGATAGAAGAATCTTAAAATGTCCTCACTAAATTGATTGTGCCACTATGAGGCACTGTTTACCCATATTCTTATAGCTATGCTAAGCCAACTGGATTTAGTTATTCCTTCAATGTGTTATTCCTTCATTCATGTTTCCAGAAATGCTATTCTTTCTATTAAATACCTTTTAGGAACAAAATACTGTGAAACACCTTGAAATTCTTCCGTGGGCTGTTCTATAGTTACATCCAAGAAATGCTTGAATATATAATTTTTGATAGAATAAAAAAAATTAATAATATTTTCTAAAACATTCATTATTTTAAATCAATCATTCTGGCAATGTTGAAAATTCACTCCTTTATAGCTTAAAAGCTATACATTTGTACTTGTAACATGAAAACTTTAGCGCATGCTTTCAAACGTTTGCATGCCTAATGCAGTCCAAAAAGTACTAAGAAAATGCAAATATCTAGTAAATTCTGAGGGTTAGAGGTCACTGCATCTGCTCTTGTTCTTTTGGATGTCAGTTTTCTGTTACCAGGTCTCCATATTAATGTACTTCTGTTTCTGATGAGCAATTAAGTATGCATTTAAATGTAAAATAATAAATGCTCATCATAAAGATGGGGGGATATTGAAGACATTTTTTTCTCAATAGAGCCCAGTTCTAGAATATTTCTTCCCTGCCACACTCCCAACAGTGTTGGTTTTACTCAATGAGCCAAAATCATTTTTTGTTTTTTCCACATTTCCACATTTTAATATTATTAATTTCTCCTTCCTCTTTGCATAGTATTGTATTTTTGGAAAGATTATTGTTTTTATTACTTCTATGGAAACTATTTTGGCAAAATATTAAACCACACATATGGCATGATCCAGCCCTTGTATTGATTACAGTGGGAGAGTTTCTCATTTCAGTCAATTGGATATTAAAATGATTAACATTGATATCCCTTGCTCATATTTCATCCAGTATTTTGGGCAAAACTTTCTTTCTTCCCTAATTTATCTTGGACTGTGTTTCTTCTGAAGAGTTTGCCATCCTTCTGGAATAAACCTGAACACAACTGGGAATGGTAGGCTTCCAGGCAGAATAATCTCTGCTAATTAGTTGTTTCTGTTGTACCAAAATAAATGTTTGGTGCAAGTTGCATATTTCATTTTTGTATTTTGGTGAGTGTCTCTTCGATATAAAAACAAGATATATAGTGAAGACATGCTCCAAGTATTTTCTACTACATTGGAGATCCAATTCAATATTTGCAGTTTTAAGTTAATTTCTGAGGTTTACTTATACTTGCTTTGTTATTTTGATTGCAGAAGCAATTTTATATTAGTGGAATAATCTCTACTAGAATTCATATATTCAGGTTGGTACAGTATATGCCTTTATAGTGCTTTTGATACATCTGAGCATTTTTTTCATGGGCATGTGGGTGTTAATTTGGCATCATGTTCTGAAACAGTTGCTTCCAGCCTAACTTGTAATAATGTAGATAATATTAATGAAACCCTACGCTTAGCAAACATGTATATGCAAAGCAAACACTACACACCTTTGTGTACATTAATACATATGAATCTAAACTGGGTATAAGACATTTTAAAATGTGATTGTAACCCTTTACTGTGGTACATTTAAAGGTAACTTATTCTAAGGCATTGTGCCCAATTTTATTAATAATGCACCTGGAACAAGGTATCCTTCCTTTCTTTATATACTGTGCATGGGCAACTGTGGTGAGAGAAAAGGAACCAGCTGATGAAATGTGCATTGTATTATAACACAAAATCCCTAAGTTACTGACATCAGAATTCATGTATGTAAAGGTGGGTTTGAACAATGACATCATTGTACATGTCATCATTTTGGTGTAGTCTCACCTCTCTGCAAGGTCCATGTAGTTCATGGACTTTAAAAGTACCCTGGCATAAAAAAATTAGGAAATATTACAAGAATTACACAACCTGGAACATTTTGCTATGCAGATCTGGTTAAAGCTAGAAAGTTCTAGCTATTTAGCAACAGGCCAGGAAATTTCACATGCTTGGCATACAAACTGCAAGGGAAGAACCTTTTTTTAATCCTATGTTCCTCTGCAAAGGGATGTTTGTTGTAGAGTATAGCATTCTGGTTGGCACAATCACACTGGACTAGAAAAGGCTTCATGTTGACAATATGTTTAGTCTATTCTATAGCATTATTATTACATATACAACAATGTGAAATCACAGCTGGCAGTTTTTTAGCTCGTGTTGGCCTTCATTCACTTTAAATTCTTCTCAAGAATCAAGGATGTCATAATGTATTAACATACTATTATTATATACGTGCGGATCCAAGCAGTGTGGCCTTTTGTAATTGATAGATGGAAAATTTATCAATACGCAGATTTTCGCATGCCTTCCAATGTTTTTTTGGTACAGTACCCAGTGTGCCAAAATCTATGGGACCATCACCGCAGTAATCTTTCAACTTCAACTTTCAGATTCTTTGTCTTGTATTCTACTATCCCCTGATATTGCCACATCAATTATCCACAATTCCTTATTCTCATTTAGAGTTACATCTGGGGTGTTATGTATCAAGATTTTACCAGTTTGCATTCAGAATGTTTCATTATTGACCCATCTAATTTTTAGAAATATTCATGTGAAACATTATTATTGTAATAAGAACTTTGTTAAGGGTAGTTTTTAGAATTGTCCTTCTACATGCCCAGATTGTGTCCCTCTCCCCTGACCCATTCCTCCCCATCCTGGCCTTATCTGAGCTATGATGGCGCAGTGGTTAGAATGAAATACCGCAGTGCTTCAGGCTAACTCACTGCTCGCTCCAGGTGTTTGATCCTAACCAGTTCAAGGTTGACTTAGACTTCCATCCTTCCAAGGTCTGTAAAAGGAGGACCCAGAAAGTTGGGGGCAATATGCTGACTCTGTAAACTGCGTAGAGAGGGCTGTAAAGCGGTAGATAAGTCTAAGTGCTATTACTATCTGAAACCTAACCAAAATATTTATCTGTTAGGACATATTAGATAGGTTCCAGGTGTTTACATAAATATAAAGGAACTACAGTCTACCAAAGGAAAGGATGTAAATAGCATTCAAAATTTATTGGCTTGCAAGAAGCTATTTTGAATTATTTGGCACTTCTCTGTTTTTCCATTCTTCTCTGCCTAAAAAGAAACAGTTCATGCAACTATTCTGAAGATTATTTAAAGCAAAGATAAATGCAAACCGGTGAAGCCTTGGTAGTTAAACTTAGAAAAGCCTTTTGCGATATTGTGATTCTGCTACTGTAAAAGCACTTTCTGCCCCACTCCTAAGACTTCAGTGAGCCTCCATTTTTTATTTGTCTGATATAATCCAGCACATGGTCTAAATCTTTGAAATGCAGTTGATCAGCATTTTCATTGGCTTTTGTACTGATGTCAGACAAAAAAACCCCAGCTAATCACGTATGAAAGAATACTTTTTATTCCCTCATTTGATCTCTGTGTCAACCAATTATCTTTCAAGGTCATAAAAGATATTGGGGTTTTAGATGTTCATTTATAGGTCATCGCTTTGGAAAACTATTCTAATTCGAGTTCCAGAATTTTCTGAGAAATTACAAAATAGTGTGAGGATTAACATTCAGTTGTATAGCTTAGCTGTGTTGAACGGTAAAATATATTTGGCTGATAATCGTAAAACATTTCAGCAATACTGTACAAACATATTTAAATTGCACTGTTCATTATTTTTCCAAAGAAATCTGCATTAAATCCTCACAGCAATTTTATAAGGAACTGAAACAGTAATTGATAAGATGAGGTCATCCAATAAACCTTGATATTGAATTGTAAATTGAGCCTGGGAATTGCACCACACTGAAAATCATTCTTCCATATAAGCATGTGCCTTCAGATTAAAAGCATTTTAAAAGTTTCAAATGCTTTCAAATTCAGCCAGCAAATTGATATAATTCTTTCAGCATTTAAAATGACTATTATTCACAGATTTCTTTACATATATTCTAAATCTACTGTGGATCACAATAACAAAAACAAAATATAGATTAAGATCATGGTTCTGAAAGGTTAAATCTTTGCCACATAGCTTAGCTACATAGTACAACTAATGCTGCCATGAAATACATTGCTCCAGTATGTTTATCCCAAAAGCATCAATGTTCTAAAATTGTCTGCTAGTTAGCAGATTCATTACACGGGCAGCTTTGAAGACACAGGCTGCATTCTAAATCTGGGAACAAAGCTACAAGGTAGAGAGAAAGAGAAGATGCTGCTGTGGCTGGAGCAAGCCAGTTTGAGCCGGCACAGTTTAGCTATGACAGAGAGAGTAGAGGAGGAGGGCTGGGGGAAGGGCGGCCCTTGCTGGGAAAAATACATTGCTCAATTCAGCAACAGCAGCAGCCGGCTTCTGAAAGGCTCACTGTTGGAGCCCTGTAGGATAGATTAGCTCCTCTGAGCATTGCTGGCTGGCATGATTTTTTCCCCCAAGGTAGTAACAGGGTAGCAGCATCAGCTTGCAAAGCACAATTTGAATTTTTAAATGAAAATTCATGGGGTTGGTTTTTGCTGTGTCATTTAGCTTCTCCTCCATAGTGATGTAATACTTGCACATTGTCTTTAGGAGTATGATTTCATACCCACCATCTTTTTTAGAGAAGACAGAGTCAAGGACACAGCTGAAACATGCGGTGTCCCATTAATTTGGCTCACAACTTACTCGTGTTTAAGTTATTCTAGCAATTGAGTAATCTGTCTTTTGCTCCTTTTCCACGACAACAGATGAGCTACGCTATATGTCCTGTATAAAGGTTTAGGATGAATTCAATCATGTCATAATTTGGGATGTGTTCCTGCTCTGGTTCCCAGCCAGTTTAAAGGATGGTTCCTATAATTGCCCACATGCCATATTCAATTATTAAGCAAATTATACCACCAAACATTTTTGTAGTTAGTACGTAGTACTCTAAAGGAGATTCATAAGATTACAGGTAATCCCTGGGTTACCAGCATTCTCTTAGTGAACGTTCAAAATTACGCGATAAATGCCCCCTGGCAACTTGACAGCCCCCTAGCATTTACGAACAAGTCCCAAAATTATGAATATTGCAGCACCACAGCAGTTGCTCTCTGTTACAAATGACCACAGAGGCTTTGCAACAGGCTTTGCAACATTCACCCTGCCTATTCTCCCCTGTCTTGTCCTCACAGGCACTTCACCTGCGGAGACTCACTGCAAATATCTGCTCTCTGTTGTGGTTTCTTTACCTGCATTTGCAGAGAAATGAGGCCTAACGTACTGCGAGTTCATGCGAGATAAGTAGCACAAGATCTCATGTCATCTTGCACTTTAGGCCTCTATTCTCCGCAAATTGAGGCCTGGATGTTTGCAAATGGAATGAAGGCTTTGGTCCTTCAGGCCTTCCTTCTGTTTGCCGTTTCCTTGATAAAACCTGCAGGGAGATTCCGTTCATGTAGGCTTCATTAGCCCTTTGGAAAAAGCCTTTGTTGGCATCAGTGGAGCTTAGGAGGAATGGGCATGTCCCTCCGAAGCCCAGTTCCTTCCTTTTTGCAGAGGGCTGCTGAAGCCTAAAGGGAGATGAAATCCTCAGTGCTTTGCCAACGAGAAAGCAGTTCCATAAGGCCATGCGCAGCCTTCCGGACCTCCTTTCTCACCGGAGATCAACTTGATGAGGCCTCTGGCAGTGAGAAAGAAGCTCCATAAGGCTGTGTGCAGCCTTCTGCGGTTGCTGTCTTGTCAGAGATCAGCTTGACTAGGCCTCATAAAGCCCTTTGCTGATGAGAAAGGAGAGAGCAGGCAAAGAAACAGGCTGGAGAGGACTTCATATGGTAAGTCACCTGGTGCGGCAGGATGGGGGGAAGCAACTGTGGGGACCCTGGGGGGAGAATTAGGTATTTGTGGGTTGTGGGAGGCCTTGGGTGGTCTGAAGTAGGTGGCCTGTTCACTTACTGCCCCCTTCCCCCCATGGCTTTCCCCATCCCAAGCTAATTTAGCGAATGTGTGGGCAAAAGCAGGGAGTGATCTCATTTAAGGTATGACCTCCCACGAATTCTTGAGTTACAGATGGAATGGGCAGGCTCCATTACATTCATAACTCGAGGACTACATGTACTATCCAAGCTTATGCCTAAGAAATCAGTCTGCATTCAGATGTGGTACTTTGGGCCTCTTTCGGGATTGGAAGCAGTCTATGAAAAAAGTACACTGGGTAGGAATAAGCTAGTTACTAATAATGAAGCTAATTTATTACTTACTCTCACTAGTTACGTCCACCTGAGTAGATAAGCAAGACATACCACAGCCAGTAGTTACTCTTGTACAGTATGCCTTACTCATTAATATAGGTAAGCATCAAGAATTTCCTCTATCCTGCAGTGTTGCACTCTTGAGTGTATTGTAGTAGCAGAGTCAAGAGATGAATAAGGAGTGAGTAAAAATGAGCAAAATATCCCATTGCAGGAGAAGTCACAATTAGTACCCAAAATGGATGTGAGCAAAGGCCATATTGGGCACAGCTGTCACCTATATTTGCGGTATTTACAAACCAGCTCTGCTTAGGGAAGTGCAACCCCATTCCAAACTAAAGTTGGTATCTTCTTAGAATCTGCAAGCTTTCAAACTCAAAGCCCATCTGTCTGACTGCAATGGAGTCTCAGCCTGTTTCTGCCTATCAAAGCCCAAACAGCCTCCAGAAAACCAGGAGCCTGCTTTAACAAAAGCCTGCCACTTTTATCCTTTATCCTTCATCACAAAGATAATATGCAAACTGGGCCCTTCTGAAGCTCTGAAAGTTTCAGTTCTTCACCAGTACTTGGATAATACTTTAATGATAGAGATAATACCTTTAATTATCTTCTCCTGAAACTTTCGAACACTTTTATTAATTTTAGCATTAAATTGGTTTGTTAAATACGTTCACCTTGAACTCTTAGAATTTCCAGCAAGGGCATTTATTTTCAGTAGCAGAGCATTTTATCTAGTTTCTTTTGATTAACCTTTTGTATTGTAGAAGTTAGCTTAAGTCCAGATTCAGAGTTCAACATGGAATATAGTCTGCATTCACTTTTGTCCTTTTGCACTTTATTCATTGTTTGCGGGAAAACAGGATTTGGAAAACTCCCAAGGCCACATCAATCTGTTTCCTACACATATATGTACAGGAAACTACACTCTGTTCATGTAGGGAAAAAAACCACGCAGCCCCGGTACAATGACATATTACACATAACTTTGTATTCATTTTGCTAGCTGGTGTAATATTGCAGTCAGGCATTTATCAGCTGGAATCAAATGTAGTATTTCTCTACTGCATTTTGATTGTTTATTTGATAAAGATCAGACTTGCAGCTCATTATTTTAAAGTAAGGGAAGCTTCCCAAACAAAAACATCAGCAAATCATTCTAATATATGCAACCTTTAATCAGGAGAGTAGTATTTTTACACTGGAAAACCAATATTTTTGGATGCATCCATTGGGATGTTAGAAAAATATATTGCTAGAGCAATAATTCTTTTTTACTTATAAGTATATAACATTTTATATCATTTTCTTAAATAAAATTGTTTTCACAAAGAAATAAGTATAAATAGGATCTCAGTTGGACAATGCCTACAACTGTAATATATCTAAGGCATCTAAAACTGTGGTTCTTGATCTTGAGTCCTGAACAAACTTTGTTTTCATGATTGCAAAATAGCAGAAAAAAGTTTTTTAGTCAAATATGTAGAGTATTAGATACTAATATAGCAGGCTGCAAAATCTGTATGATACATACAGTGATATGTATATTAATGCGTAATACATATACAGATTTAAGATTTAGAAAAGTATGACAAACACAGATACGTACAATTGTATTAAATCCAGTGCTATTAAGTTAAGGTAGAAAAGATATTTTCAGACTTGAAACCAGCTAACCAACCAAACCACAAATCATGGTTTTGAATGTTTTCAAAAGATTTCATGTTGGATTGATTGGTTGTTGAGTTTTAGCTCTTGTGGCTTACAGAGATTTTTCAAATACTGATATTTAGTTGGCTTGTTCAGGCTTTTCTGAATGTTGTTGTGCCTTGTTAATGTTGAATTTTCAAAGCTAAATGGTAATTCACAGAGCTTGATAATATCCAGAAATGGTTTGTTTCTTTGTTTCTTTTGCTGTGGTGATTTTAATATTGCTGTAACCATCAGGAGAAGCATTTTTGTTTTGTTTATAGTAAAAGAAAATAAAGCAAACAAATGCAGCAAGAAGCAGTAAGCATATCTTCTTTTTGTTGGTTCTAGTTTGTCAAGTGCACACTCTTAAAAGGGGGGAAAGTCTGCTAAAATTCTTGCTTTTGCTTAAACTTATATAAATTGACAAACTGGTAGCTCATACTAATGACTACCTCCCACCAAGGGAGTATTTACAATAATAATTAAAAATAGAAAACAATGGTTATTGAATGTTTCATATGGGCCCACGAAAAACAACACACACATTCTGTTTATGTGGACACCTACTACAGAGCTGCAAAGAAATATTTCAATTGCCATAACCCTGGTGACAAAAAACAAAATGGGAATTATATGAAGCTATCATATGTGACCTTCAAAAGCACGAGATAGCCTGCATTATTATATTACCTGTCCTTCTCTCAATTTTATATTATAGGAAATCTCTTTGGTAAGTTATTAGTAAAGAGGTAAATGGCAGAATGAAACTGATTGTCCCAAGCCTAGCCAATGTTCTTGGCTTTCACTGGAGCTGTCGTTTCCTTAAAACCACTAGATAAAATAAGCAGCATGTCCAAGCAAACGAGGCTTACACTTTCTTGAGGCTATGCAATTTCTCCTAACTGGCATAAAAATAAAACCCCTTTTCAAAGTTTTTGTGTATCAATATGGTACTTCCAATTTGCAAATAGCAATACAAACTACTCAGTTGGAATAAATAATAAGTGTTATATTCCCCAGTTACATTAAGCATATCTCTTTGTCCATATATGGTCAAATCATATTAAAAATACTATCCTGTAGTTCAGCTCCAATGATTTTAACTGTTGTTCCTTCACATGAATCACACATAGGACTGTTCCATTAGCAGTCATTTAATAGGAGGTATGTGGGTGGACAGATTTGGTATCAATGTTAGCTTTTTGCTTAAGGTTACCCGCAGCTTGAGGTAAATAATTACTTTTGGAAGAAAAAAAGGTAAACCACCTCTTGGTGTGTTAAAATCCTAAAAGCTCTTCTCATGCTGACTAGTAAGCAACATAAAAAACAAGCCTCACACAATTCATCACAATGCCTCTAGCAGTTCAGCATCAAGTACACATAAACCACGGGAAAACTAGATGTTAAATATAGTTGCTTCATTGTTATTGTGACTGAGGATCTTACTGGCTTGTTATTAAGCTCTCATCTTGTACATCATTTTGTGTTCATTTGATCATTCAGGGACAAAGTCTATTTTCAATTCACTTAAGAATTGATGCAATGCTGGATGGATTCTTATTGATTAAACAATCATGCTGCAAGTCTAACATTAACCTCTGTTTAGAAAATTGTTTTTATGTGGCCAAAGTCAAATGGCTCCTAAACTATTGATGTAGATAATTAATTTTATAAATCTGATATATGAATTGAAAAAATATACTTTGAATGCTGATCTGATTTCTGAAATATGATTTCAATAAGAGTATACTTAGAATCTGGTTGCAATCTGTAATGTAAGTAGTATGATGCAGGTGGAAGAAAGATTTGGTGAAGGAAAGAAAATGAAAGGGATTACATAATTACATTGTAGACACCCAAAAGACAACAGCTATTTTGGGGTGCATTAACAGGACCATAGAGTGGATTAGAGGTAATTGTTTCACTATGCTCAGGCCTCACCAAAAACCATTTAGAGTGTTGTATCCAGTACTGGGACCCATAGCTCAAAAAGGGCAGTGACAAATTGGAGTGATTTCAGAAGAAGGCAAACAAATTGGTGAAGTGCAAACTCTGATCAGGGTATTAAATGATGTATGCAAGTTTAGTTACAGAATGCACAACTATGGGGCAACGTAATTGTTTTCCAAGTCCAGTTCTGTCAGAACTTTGAAAAATAAGTCTTAGGCAACCTTCCTGTCCCTCCATTTATAGATAACAGTAAAAAATAAAAATAAAAATCCCAGATTGTTCATCAACTATGACAAAGTTGGGAATGTAGAATGTTTCAGAAGTCCTGGTGCATCTGGAGGATTCCAGATATTAGGGTCTGATTTTATCTGTGGAAGCATTTGAATCCATGATAATTGATTGCTTACTTGATAATTAATAATGTTTAAACCTTAAGTAGTTTAATTTGGCTAAATCAAAGATAGACAATTTGTGGAATAGGTCAGATGTAGTTTGTAATTTAATCTAAATCTGCAATGTTATAAAAAGTAGTACAAATTCCTTCCCATCCTAAGGCTATTTAAGATATTTTTTATTATTTTACGGATTTTTAAAAATTGACATCAAAGATTAAGTCTGCTAGATTATAGGTGTATAATGTTTTATGAAGTAATGTTTTAGATTCATTGGATGAAGTAGAATAATAATAATTTTATATTAATTCTTAAACTGTATCTAGTGGTTTTGGAGGGAGTGTGAATATCTTTATTAGATTCCTTTTCAGCCAATATAAGGGAATTTAGTGATAGAATATTTGTAGCTCAGGACTTAACTGTGGGGTCCTTAGCACTCTCAGAGCTTGGTGCACTGATGATGTTACTTAGTTTGGTAATGAAATGTCTGCAGGAAAACAACCAAGCTGAGAGAGCACCAATGACCCCAAAGGGAATTTCCAGGCCACTAATGCCCATGACGTACAGTTTAAATGCTACATATATACTCATAAGTAAATCCTTCAAAATTTAATGGGTCTTCAATTTAATGGGTGTTCAAAGCAGAAAACTATGAATATGAGACATTTGTCCAAAAAAATTGAATTGAAAATAATCTGTTTCCATTACCATATTCTCTGTGACAGTCCTCTTATTTAAAAGTGAATTATTAGAATGAAACATTTAAGATTGTATTCATGGTGTGTAATCCAAATAACATTTCCCCCGTTTATAAGCTCTCCAGAACTCAGTAAAATGATTTTTTGTAGAGAAACATATACAGAAGAGAACCTACCTATTTTTTGGTAGTCACTTCCTGAAATCTTGGTCTCTGAAGATGGATACATCATTTTTAACCCAGTTAAATCAAAAGCATTCTATTAGCAATCATACATGTTTAGCTACAAGTTATTTTCATTCTGTTTCATACTCCTAACATAAAATCAGAGTCTATTGAGTCCCTGTGACTCATTGTACTTTCCCTGTTTGCTCTTTTGCCATAGAAACACCATTGTGCCTGGCACTATATTTTGCATGTTCCTTCTTGACTTCTTGAAATTTGAATCAAGTATCTTAAAGAAAGAAAGCATGTATTACATAGACTTACTTGACTATCTTGTTACTCTTTGTCAGCATTTTTAAAGGAGAACAGCAGATTTTAAGTTCTAAGTTTGGCTTTGTATTATTCATCTTAATTGTTGTTTACAGCCAAATTGTCGGTAAGTTTGAGTATATAAACAATGTGTTCAGTCCTTCACATCTAACTGCAAAAACATCTTTATTGCCAACAGAAAGGACAAACCATGCTAACACACTGTCTAAACTGTTCTTTTAAGAAACTGGAAAATGTCAAGAGTTATAGAAGACATATACATTGTCCTTGCTGCTGCTACTATTTTTAAGTTATGAAAGAAGTTTATAGGTCTGGGCAAAATACCATTATTTTTACAGTTTCTAACCAACTAGTAAAAATGATCAAACTCATTAGTGTTTCTTTTTAGATAATTTTATTGCATTGTAAGATGTAAGATGTACCTATAATATAATATATTATGGGTATAGGAATATTTGTACAGAATTAACTAGAGATTTTTAACACTATGATGATTTAGGAGAGAATTTTAACACTATGATGATTTAGGTGAATTAAACTTTTAAAGTTAAGGAAAAAGTTTATATCAATATTAACTATGCTTTTTGAAATGTTAATGTTAATAACATAAGGTTACTTCCATTGTATGTCAAAACTGAAAATCCGCTGCAAGTGCGTTAACATTTTTTATATAATAAAGATTTCTATTTAAAACTTAAAAATTATTGAACTCTCTCATGACTATAGTATTTAAGTCTTGCAAGATTATGTTGGTTTGCTAAGAAATATTCCTACAGTTGCTATTTGGATATATATGTACATATGTACGTTACAAAAGTTACAAATGTGTTCTCAACTTGTAGAGATAAGATTTCTACAGAATAAAATAATGCACACATGGCCAACCTGGGAAATAGAAATTGGGAGACAGTGGGAAAGAAAGAGAAAAGAAATAAAAGAAATGAAATTGAGTTGGTTTTGAGTTCAGCAAAAAGATGCCATAAATTTCCTCCTGTTGTTTTCACCTAAAGATAAGAACAGTCTGTATTTATTTCCCTCAAGTTGAAACTTTGCAACATATGCATTGTACATTTATAGGCCCAAACATTAATATCCTTATCTAAATGGAAGTTATATTCTTTGATTTCAGCAAAGTGTTAAAGCACATTTTTTTAAAAAGATGTGAAAATTATTTTGATGGTTAGCAGACCATTTGCGCTGAGAGAATCTTCTTTGATTCTGATAGTATAATTAGTATTTCCCCACTTCTAATTCATTGTATGACCTAAAGCAGAGGTGTCAAACTCGCGGCCCACAGCCCTGATGTGTCACGTCCTGGCCACACCCACCCCAGTTTAGCAAAGGGGCAAAATGTTGTGATATGTCATGTGACAACAATGTGATGGCGTGAGTTTGATACCCCTGACCTAAGGGATATTGACTAAAGGAAAATTACTTTCAAATCATAGTTTAAATCAGGGTATTTAATGTCTGCCTATGTCTGTATCTTAATTGACGACTTCCAATAAGACAACAAGATGGAAATAAACACAGTTATCCTTATCCTGTCCCGCCTACCCTTATTAATGAAATAGGTTTATCATCATAGTAATGGCTAGATGACCATATAAATTGGTAGTATGGAAATCCTATATTATCATGCATGAATGGATAAATTACATATACACCGAAAGGTTTGGATTTCCTGTTCATTTTATTCTGAGGGTTTATATTTCAATTTACAGCCAGATGATTTGTAAGCCAGTGTCATGGTTCCAAGTAACACCCCAAACAAAGTAAAACTCCGAGTCAGGCATTTCCTCAAAGTTCCCTTTTATTAGAGATGTCATATTGGCAAATCTGGGAAACCCTGAATCTGAAGTCTCCCAGGTTTTCCCCACCCAAAAGAAAGTCCAAGTCCCTTCTCCTGCACCCACATGTTCATCGCATGGTCCAATCAGGTCACCATCCTAACTGGAGTTGTTTTCCAGTCACGCCTTTCCAGGTGCCGGTTGAACATCTTTCACTCCCAGTGAAAGAATGTTGTTATGGCTGTACATCTCACCCTGTTGCCATCCAACCTCTCTCCCAGTTCCCACAGCATGCCCATCCACCAAGTGTGGCAGCCCTGAAGATCCAAAGAAAAAGATGGCCTCCGGGGCTGGCAGCCAGCTGAATAACTGGAACAAACAGTGATGTGCGGTGAGGTTTATGGCTGGTGAGGCACTGACACAGTGGTGGGTTTCAAATTGTTTTAGACTTGTGGACTTCAACTCCCAGAATTCCACAGCCAGGCATGCTCAGTTCCGATTTAAAGCGACAGAATTTGTTTTTCTCCTTTGCGAAAGAAGTTTCCTTCTTTCTTTTTCTTCTCCCTTCCCCTCCTTTCTCCCTTTCTCTCTCCCTCTCTCAAATACACACGCACACACACACACAGAAGTTGGATTGGACTATCTCTCCTACCCCCTTCCCTCTCTCTCACTCACTCCCTCTCAAACAAACAAACACACACACAGACACAAAGTTGGATTGGAGGGAAGAGCACCAGCGAGAAGGCCACAGGAGGAGGCAGGAAGCCAGTCAAAGAGCTATACAGGAGCACAAACACTTTCCCCCAGCCCCGGAAGGATCCAGCCCAGCTTCACTGATTACTGAAAAGGCAACGTGGCTCTGCCTGCAATCAAATTACATCCCAGGGAGAGCACAAGCGAGCCAGAGTCCTTCCCTCCAGCCTTTGCCCAAAGCCCCGCACCAGGAGGTTGAAGTTTGAATTCCTCCCCCTCCCTCCGACCCACACGTACCTTTTCCAGCTGTTTCAGAGAGGATTTCAACTCTGCTCTTGCCTCGGGTCCTCTGAAGAAGCCCCGCCCAAATGAGCACCCTCTACTATGAGGCAGGAGAACTGCGTGCCTTACCTACGTCAGGAATTTTTAGCCTTTTAACCCTTGCTTAACTCTGCTCGAGTGATCATAAAATGCCTAAAGTCAGACTAGATGAGGCATGCAGTTCTCCTGCCTCATAGTAGAGGGCGCTTTTTTAGAGGCTTTTTTAAACAGTTAAGCAGAGCTATCCACGGTGAGGCAGCAACTAGTTCAGCCTGAGCTCAGCTCTCGCCTTTTTCCTTTTACATTTTTTTTTTCATGATGACAGTGGTGAGGCTGTGCCTCCCCTGCCTCCCCTGACTGCACATCACTGTGGAACAATAAGGCTCTATGCCCAAATCATCTACAGCCCAGCAGCCTATACTTTCTGGATAGTGGATCAAACCAGAGCATGTTCCCCTTCAGTTCTAAAATTGTAGAAAAACTAGTCTTGCCAATTTTTGTTTTTATTTGTTTGTCTGCATGTCATGTTCTGTTAGCAAAGAAGAAATACACTTCCTTCTGTGACAATGTATGGTACCAGGTTAGTTAATCCTTCCTTAAACTTCTATGGAGAAAATAGGCCTTTAAGGTGCAGCAATATTTTTCCATTTTTATTTCTGAGGACTATAAACAATTGACTGACGGGGTAGGTTAAAATTCTGAATAGAGCAACTCATTTTATGGCTGAGATACGCAAATCAGAATCAAATCCTTTTCTATTTTGGGAGCAATTTTAGCCTGTGTTTTTATATGTGAAAAAAATGAATCACTTCTTAGCACTAATAATGTATTTGATTCAGTGGCTGGTTTCAAATTTTTTTAGAACCTCTTCTGTAGGTGTGGCCTGCTTTGTGGGAGTGGCTTGCTGGCCATGTGGCCAAGTGGGAGTGGCTTGCCAGCCATGTGACCAAATGGGAGTGGCTTGGCAGTCATGTGACTGGATGGGCGTGGCCAACTTGTAAAATGTGGTGAAACTCACTTAACAATGCTCTTGCTTAGCAACCAAAATGTTGGCTCAGAAACTCTGGCATTTGAAGCACGTAAGTCTTTGATGTAAGCTGTCAAGTTACAAGACCATTGCACCCCTAACCCTTTAGAAAAAAAAATCCAGGGATGTTCAAACTTGACAGCTTTAAGACTTTAAGGTTTATATAGGACTCTTAGAGTCGGGCGGGGCGATTGGTGAGCCAGCCAATCAGTGAGCAGTGGGCGGGGCAAGCGTGGTGCAGAATGGGCGGGTGGAGGGAGCTGGAACTGTTCTAAATGGCACGGTAGATTTGTGGAACCTCTTCTATAGAAGAGGTTAGAACTGGCAGGAACCCATCCCTGGTTTGATTACAGAACAAAAGTTTTTAATAGTTGTGAACCATACAAACTGTTCTTGAAAAATTATTTAGGTCATTAAACTAAGAAAATATCTTAAAGGAGTTTGAAGTCATTATTATACTGTACGTAGTTCTGGAACAAAATAAGTATTATTATTATTATTATGGTTTGTCACACAGTCAGCCAGATGTTCAGATTGGATTTGACATTTTTGTCTACCTATCAAATCTTTTCCAAGGAGCTGGGATAGGCAGATCCGGATGTTTGATAGTGTTACAGATATCGTCCCAGGATGGAAGCCGTTCTGAGTAAAACCATTTTTGGCAATTGACCGATGGTGAATTTGTCAATGACAATGGTAGTCAAGTGGTGCTCCAGTTGTTTTGGAATTGCACCCAAGACCCCTACTACTATTACTACTATCTTGCCTGCTTCTGCCACAGTCATTCTATTTCTATTCGTAGGTATTTGTATTTTATTATCTTCTCCAGTTCTTTCTCTTCTATTCTGCTGTTTCCAGCTATTGCCACATTCATTATACAGACTTTTATCAATCGGTATTATGTTTGTTATATGTTTTTTGTAAGAAACAGCAATGATTAAAATGAGGTTTGGTCAAAATACATTTTAATAATGCATTTTTTATTATTAAAGTGTGACACAAGTTAGTGACACTGCTGCTATATTTAAAGCCATTGTTAACGGAAACAGAAGCATTAAGGAGACTATTTTAATAAGCCAAATTCATGAAGTACAGTAGAAATTCATATGCTCCATGTTCCAAAACCAACATTAATCACAGTATGGTCTGCACAAGCTGATATTTCTGTCTTTATTTTAACTCTAAATAATAAAAATGAAATGAAAGCAATGAAGAGAGATCTGCAATGTCTGAAAATGTCTACATTCACCAGTATTGGCTCCTTAACTAATTTAGTTATTCACTTATTTTAATTTCCTACTATCTCCAAAGACTTCAGAACATTGTACAGTGACAAGTGCAAAATACAAGATGGGAAATAAAAGAATACCTCATTGTCTCTATTCAAGAAACCCATCTAGCGGAAGCTGAGAATGTCTCTACTGGGAACTTAGGGATCTGCTGCCAATCAGAAGAGACATTTGAGATTCAATGTGGACCAATCAGAAGAGATATTTGAGATCCAATATGGACCACATTTGTATCTTCCATTGTATAAATCAGTGCTGCATATTTGGTAGAAATTCACACTGGCAAGGAGGCTCTATAATGAGGGAAGTAGATGGAGCAACTTTTACTCTGTTTTACATAACTAGACAAATTCACTTTAATGACTAGAGGAAAGGAATAATTTATAGCAGGAGATAATATACCAGATTAAAAGAATCTGAATTACTATTTTAGATAGGAGCAAGGTTTCAATTTTAATTTCCCAGATTGGCGTTATTAATTTCAAGGCCTCAAAATTCTCGTTAGGATTTAGGATTTCAACTTTTTCTTCCATTTATATTTTTAATTGAACCCAAAAAGGAGGGAAATATTTTTTCCATGGTAGTATTGTTGGAAGTAAAATTGGGTCCGGTTCCAAGGCAGGAGAAAGATGCTGGAAATAAAATGAGGCAGGGTGCTGGAAAGGAAGTCTCTATTTATGTTGAAGCCAAACACTAGTGACTGTGGCATGTTTCTGGGGTGGCTGATAAAATGGGATTGAGAGTAGATGGGCTTTTATACATTATTTGGAGCTTTGTAATTGAGATGCCTGTTCCTGTGCAAGAATATGTCCTTCAATATTTTAATGGCTGTTGCCAGATTCCTATGGGGTCATGTAAAGGTCATGGCTGGCTCTACAGGCAAAAGGTGAAGAAGTACAAATCCTAGGTGTTTGTCTGAGCTAATCTTGTCAACCTTTGCCCCTTGCCTCTTGTGTTGCTTATTTGGAGTGTCTTTGCTTATGAATGGATTGGCCGCATTATAGCTCCATTCCTAAAGACCAGCCTCTTCAAGCTTCCAGCTTTTCCTAAGATTGGAAAACCGGGGCTGCTTTCTGCCTTTGTTAAGATTTTTCTCCTTTAGGGGAAATATTCTATCCTACCTCTTTTTAACATTAAGAATAAAAAATATCTTAATCTGAGGAGGGAAGGCTTCCAACAGTATTAATTTTGAAATGTTTTTGCATTAAATATGTCTCTGATCATACTTTGAAGCATTTTGCTATTGGATACAAAAGTGAGCAAGCATAGCATTTCTGTTCCTATCCTTTGGTGGGAATTACATCAGGGATGTTGCAGCTGTGTCCTTTGGTCTCTTTAGCCACAAACATGACCATTAGGGCAACCTGTTAGAAAATCTGATGTTAAAGCAGACAGAGGATACAGATAACCTTATCAAAGGAAGGGGCTAAGTAATCTATTACATATGAAGGAAAGCAGAATGTAAGCGGGTTGGAACATTTTTTTATGTGCATTGCACTGGTTCTTCGGACACAGTATAGGTAATCCTTGACTTACAATTGTTTGCTTAGCAAGTGTTTGAAGTCCCAACTGAAACAAAAAAAGAGATGACCTGGATCCAACATTCCGATGGTCACCTGACAATGACAGTGGTTTCAGTTGATTCAAGTAGAAAGACAATCAGGGCCACCAGAAAACTACTCAACAGCCCACTGGTTACTCCCCCAGATGCCTTTCTTTCCCATCTTCTAGTGACTCCTATTTGCAAGGCATGGTGGAGATGGACCTGGGGAGAAGGGGAGGGAGGCTTTCTCCTTGCCTGCCTTCATTCTCATGGTCCTGGCCCAACTGCTTGCCACCTCCCACAAAGACCTCAAACCCTCCTGGAGAGAAAGCTTGGAAACAAGGCTCAGCATGGGTGAGCATGCACCAGGGGTTGGAGATGGGGGCTGGGGATGGCATGAGCAGATTAAGCAGAGCTGAAGCCTTGTCAGACCTTGGTACTTCTCTTCCTGGACAAATGCTTATGTGTGTGAGCCTCAAAAACGGAAATCCGCAGATGGGCTGACAGCCCCTCAGAGGATCGCAGACTAAGAAACCCTGATTCAAGGTTTTATTGAGTAACACATTGTTTTTTGAAATGTTTCACTTATAGATCCTGTCAAGATCCTTGGTTAGTAGCTTTATTTTAACAGAGTATACCGTATATCTGAGAGTTACTGAACAGGGATAATCCAGCAGTCATGTATTTGCATAAATCATTTAGGCCAAAGTGCATAAAAATATTTAGTTCAAGAAAAAAGTTTTAAGCATGGTATATGCATATTCAAAATAGTATGGTGGGGTGCTTGACTAATACATAAAATATTATGAATTGTGAGTCTGATATCTTCCTTATCATTGTGAATATATTTTTAAACTAATGTCACTATAATTCTCTTCTAGATATCATTTCTGGCTTCAGCTTACACAAGTCAACAGCTCTCTGAAGAAAGTTGCTCTGCTTTGGGTTCAGTTACCCACTATCTCTACCTTTGTCAGTTCAGTTGGATGCTTATTCAGGTTAGTAAAAATTCTGTTTTGGCAATGAACAAAGAGCTTCTCGACAGTTCCTAGAAGGGCTGAGCCTTTTCCTGGGTTTATGCAGTTGTTGTCCTTTTGCTTTTGGCTGATATTCATTTAGCACATATTTATATTTAGGGGGGATATTTTTTTCTACAAAAAGAAGCATAAATGTTTCTTCTTCTTCTTCTTCTTCTTCTTCTTCTTCTTCTTCTTCTTCTTCTTCTTCTTCTTCTTCTTCTTCTTCTTCTTCTTCTTCTTCTCCTCCTCCTCCTCCTCCTCCTCCTCCTCCTCCTCCTCCTCCTCCTCCTCCTCCTCCTCCTCCTCCTCCTCCTCCTCCTCCTCCTCCTCCTCCTCCTCCTTCCTACCTCCTTCTCATCATTCTGCTCCTCTTTATGTCCCACCTTTGTTTTTTTACAACTGAAAGTATCATATATAATGGTACATATAATAGAATGGTACACACTGTATAATTGTGTGTGTGTGTGTGTGTGTGTGCAAAATATCATATATAATGTTCCTACTTCCTATTTTCACTGCAAGACTGGGAGTGACTGGTTCAAAGTCATCCAGCTGGCTTTTATTCCTAAGGGAGAATTAGAGCTCACAGTCTTGTGGCTTTTAGTTCTGCATCTTAACCAATATACCAAACTGCCTGTTGCCTATATACAGTGATGACTCCCACTGTAATCACAGTGTTTATTTCCTATTAACATATTAAACTGTTGCTGCTTCCTTACCTCAAATACATATTTTCCTCAGCCCTCATTGCATTGTAAAAATATAGAAGACTCTTTTCTTTTTAAAGGAGCAACTGGCAGATAAAAAGAGTTGCCCATGCTATATCTACTGAACTCTTTGGATCTCAGTACTGGACATTTCTAAAGAAACACATTCTGCCTTCTGTATCCTCAATTTCCATATTGTTCTTAAGGAAACTGGCTGAATTTATCCATCTAACAACCAGAAGTCAACTTGAAGGAATGTTTACATCAAAATTCCCTGTAGCTAATACTATGTATAATCCTTTCCAAGGCTCAGGTTATTTGATGCTTTATTCCAGTTCTCCAATTAGCTTACATAGTGGATTAATTTTTCTTTAGGTTATTAAAAAAGCTTAACCCAAATCTTTGGAAACTGATATATGTAAATCTGTGAAAAATAGAGAAAACTGTGTTGTAATATGCTTAATATATGTAACATTTCATACAACAAAATTGAGTAGTCAACATCATATATTCTCTAACCCAGGTCGTAAGAAAATAACTATATGCTTTATATGTTGTAAATAGGATAGGTCCTTGAAATTCTGGATCTACTTTTGCTCTTTCTTTTAAAAAATAAGGAGAATACAGATTACTAAACAATTCTGCAAGGACGCTATTGGAATCGTCTAGGATACTATTTGATAGTACTTCTCTACTGAGCCTTGGTATCCAGTCTTGGGAATTGATTATATCTAGTTTATCCATGGTCTTATGCCTCATAACAGCTATTCTGCTCTGTAATAAAGAAGGTGCTAATTACATTCCAGCTTCAAGGGTTGATTGCACAGCCAGTTGTTTTTTCGAGTCTTCTTCACTATGGACCATAATGTATAATTGGTCTATCTGAACTTGTGCGACCAGCTTCCTCTTAATTACGTTAAGTGTTGAGTTACAAGCTGTTTCTCAGTTAGTGAAGTTGCAGATCTTCTGTCCAGTGGTGGGTTTCACATTTTGTTACCACCGGTTTGCCGCACCCGCACCTGCTCACTTCACAGGCGCATGCACCCAGCCTTCTGCACATGCGCCTGGCCTTCTGCACATGCACTTTACTCCCCTGTGCACCTTCCATGCATGTGCCCAGCCTCAAAAATGTGCCGAAATAGGACAGCATAGAGCAGGAGCGAGTGGGCGGGGACGGGCTCACCCGCGATTTCCACTACCGCTTCAGGTGAACTGGTCCAAAGTGGCTGAATACCACCTCTGCTTCTGTCCATCCATACTTTTACATTGCTTTCATTTATTCCCCCTTATTAGGTCTTCTCTTGTAGTAGTATTCCATCAATGCCAGCGTCTCTTGTCTTATCCATGAATGATGTGTTTCACTTGTCCAATTATTATCAGATTTTTCTGGTTCCTCAACATCTGATGTGAACTTTGTTCATCTTTGCACTTCAAATAAAGTGCAAATTATTTCTGATTTACTCCTCAGCACACTAGAAATTTCTGCATGAGCTAATTCTTCTAGCAGCTAGGATACTGGCTGTACCTTTTTGAGTCCACACAACTGATTGTTATTATTACACCATAGCAACAGAAAAATATTGCTAAAGTTAGATCTGCTGTTTGTATTTGATCTATTTAATTCTAGAATACCAAAAGATGAGAGGTGCATATTTATCAAGATTAAAAAATGGGATTACATATCAGGAATGTACATACAGGAAATAGCAAACAAACCAAGCTCACAAAGTTTGCAAGGTCCAGTTGAGTCTGTATTATCATTTATGCAATAAGAGATAAGATGATACGTAACGGTGATTAAACAATTACAGAAAACAAGGGTAAGGACACATAGTACCAGTTCTTAGAAAATTGCATGGCTGAAAACACTTGTTCTAAGAGGTAGAATTAATGGGATCATAGCTCTTTCACTAAATAGAATGACAAAAATAAATTTCAGGATTCATCTGTCTGTAGCTGAAGCATGGCCTAGTTTTATTACAAGGTCATGCAGTAAGATGCATTCTACCTAGCACTTTGTTCTTTTAATGTCAGAAAAAGAAAGCAACCTAGTTATAATAATAAATTAATAAATTTGAATTTATTAGCCGCTCCCTTTCCAGATAGGACTCGGGGCGGCGTACAATAGAACATATAAAACATAAAACATATATACAAACACATAAACATACATATATACAAAGACATACATGCACGGAGGAGGTAACAAGTTACATCACATTAGACAGTTAAAAATCACCGTTAAAATACCCCAATTATAATAACAAAATTTAAAATTTAAAATTTAAAAAATTTAAAAGGACTGTCAGGAGGAATAAGAAAAAATTTACGGTTGAGCCAGGCCAGATAATTGAAAGAGGTGGGTCTTCAGCTGTACATGGAAGGAGCGGAGATCGGAAATAATCCTGATGTCACGGGGGAGGTCATTCCACAGGGCTGGACCCATCACAGAGAAGGCTCTGCTCCTGGGTGTCGCCCCCCGACACTGTTTAGTGGACGGCACCCGGAGAAGTCCCTCTCTGTGTGAGCGGATTGGTCGTAGGGATGCATGGGGCAGGATGCGATCCTGCATGTAACTAGGTCCTGTGCCATGAAGCGCTTTAAAGATCATAATCAAAACCTTGAAACGCACTCGGTAGACCACAGGAAGCCAGTGCAGCTCGCGCAGGAGAGGTGTTACAGGGGAGTATCTAGTCCTCCCCATAATCACCCGCGCGGCCGCATTCTGGACCAACTGTAGTCTCCGAGTGCATCTCAAGGGAAGCCCCATGTAGAGAGCATTGCAGTAGTCCAGGCGAGACGTCACTAGCGCATGGGTGACTGTGCGTAGGGCATCCCGGTCCAATAAGGGGCGCAATTGGCGCATCAGGCGGACCTGATGGAACGCCCCCCTTGCCACGGCTGTTACATGGTCATCCATGGACAGCCGGGCATCTAGGAGGACGCCCAAATTGCGCACCTGTTCCATGGGGGCTAGTTGCACGCCCCCGATGGCCAGAGATGGAAGCACCTGGTTGAACCGGGAGGCCGGAAGCCACAGCCACTCCGTCTTGGAAGGGTTGAGTTTTAGTCGGTTGCCATCCATCCAGACCCGTACGGCCTCCAAACACCGGGACATCATTTCAACGGCCTCATTGGGGTGGTTCGGGGTGGAAATGTATAGCTGAGTATCATCAGCATACAGATGATATCCCACCCCAAAACCACGGATGATCTCGCCCAGCGGTTTCATGTATGTGTTGAACAGGAGAGGCGAGAGCACCGATCCCTGTGGCACTCCACATGTGAGTGGCCTCCGGGTCGATCTCTGCTCCCCTGCCAACACACGTTGCGTCCGGTCAGAGAGGTAGGAGCCAAACCACCGTAAAACGGTGCCCCTGACTCCCAACCCCTCTAGCCGGTGCAACAGGATACCATGGTCGATGGTATTGAACGCCGCCGAGAGATCTAATAGGACCAGGATAGAGGAACAACCCCTATCTCTGGCCCTCCAGAGATCATCAACCAATGCAACCAAGGCCGTCTCCGTGCTGTGCCCGGGTCGGAAGCCGGACTGGCGTGGGTCTAGATAATCATTTTCCTCCAGGTGACGTGGGAACTGCTGTACCACCACACTCTCTACAACCTTCGCTAAGAAAGGAAGGTTGGAGACTGGACAATAATTGACTAGGTCCGTTGGGTCCAGGGAAGGCTTCTTGAGCAGGGGCCTCACCACCGCCTCTTTCAAGGCGGCCGGTAGAGACCCCTCACCCAACGAGGCGTTCACTAGGCCCAGGAGCCAGTCGCGCGTAACCTCCCAGGATGCCAGTACAAGCCAGGAGGGACACGGGTCCAATAAACATGTGGTGGGTCGCAGACATCCACGCAACCTGTCCAAATCCTCGATGGCAACCGAGTCAAACTCCTCCCAAAGCGGTCCCTCAAGACTCGCCACGGGCGTCTCTACTGAACCACTGAAAGGGGCCCATCCCATCCGGATTTGAGCGACTTTGTCCTGTAGATATTTCCCAAACTCCTCTGCTCTGCCCTGTAAAGGGGCTTCCCGCGGTCTCTCAAACAAGAGGGAGCGAGTCACCCAAAACAGGGCGGCAGGGCGGTTATCTGCGGACGCAATAAGAGCGGCGCAATGTTGACGTTTTGCCGCTCTTAGTGCCACGAGGTACGTCCTCAAATAGGCTCGTCCCTGTGCTTGGTCAAATTCGGAACGGGAGGATCTCCAACGACTCTCTAGGCGTCTCTTGTGGCGTTTCATCACCCTTAGCTCCTCGGTAAACCAAGGGGCCAGGGTGGTTCGTCGCCGCAGGAGAGGCCGCAAAGGCGCCACCCGGTCTAGGGCCCCGGTAGTCGCACTATTCCATGCGTCTACCAGGTCCTCCACTCGGGGGCGGGTCAGGTCCACAGGAGGTGGCCCAAGCTCCGTCTGGAACCTATCTGGTTCCATCAGGCGCTTGGGGCGGAACCATCTAATACCTTCCGGTTCCGCCTCCTCGCGGCGGGGGGTAGCACCAGGGAAGTCCAGCCGGAGAAGTGAGTGATCCGACCATGACAGGGGAATAATGGCTGGATCCCCTATTCCCAGATCACTCATCCACTGGCCAGAGACAAAGACAAGGTCCAGCGTGTGGCCTCCCTCGTGAGTAGGGCCCTGAATTAACTGGGTCAGGTCCATGGCTGTCATGGAAGCCATGAACTCCCGAACCCCCTCAGACGCTTCTCCCATCGACGGCAGATTAAAATCCCCCATCACTAAAAGTTTGGGGGTCTCAACCGCCACCGATGAGATCAGCTCGAGGAGTTCAGGCAGGGCCGCTGACGTATAGCGAGGAGCCAGGTATACTATCAGCAGGCCCAACTGCCTCCCTGGGCCCCATCTCACGACAAGGGACTCACACCCGGATGTCTGTGGCACGGTGAACTCTCTCGGCTCTAAGTCTTCCCGGATAATCACTGCTACCCCGCCGCCCCTTCCCTGGGCCCGAGGCTGGTGAAATGCTCGATAACCTGGCGGGCACATTTCCACGAGGGGTAAACCTCCCTCGTGTCCCAACCAGGTCATGAATGAATGAATGCAGGGCACAGAAAGCTTCATAGGCTTATTAAAATGATGAGCTGCTAATAAATACATATAAGTGCATACAAACATATATCCACCCTCACACACTCACAGTATGTTATTTAAAATGTCCACTACATCAACTATCCTTGATTGTATTAAGAAAATGTGTAGCCATTAATTTCCTTCTCTGACCTTTCCAAATGTTTGCCAAGGTACATTTAAACAATTGCCTATTTATCACTAAATGCTGAATTCTCGTGAGGCATGAGCTGGATAAATTTTTAGATCATTTTAAAGTTAATGTATTGGAAATAAATTCAATGTGACTTAATACTTACTGCTTACAAATGGTTCATTTAGGAGAGAAAAAGATTTGGGCTTCAAAAGTTTTGGGGTTACTTTATCACCAGTGATTCCTACATACATTCATGATGATGATGACGATAATGAAGATGATGTAATGTCTAGCAGAAGACTTTTTTTTTAGCAGCTGTCAAGTATTGGCATTGTTTCATTTTATCTAAAAGCACTATACAAATAGGTTTAATGATATGGGCACTGATGTAATCAGCAGTTCGATGTGTGATTCAGAATAGCCCTTACATATTCCAGTCTGACAAATGCAGACAGTCTGTTTTGCATGTTATGCAAATTAACTGCTAATTCGGCAATTCAGGTGACAGGGCTAAAAATTAAACAATACGTTTCTGTTTGTCTGATCAAAATTAGCCTTGCTCTTTTTTTACACTGTGTTACACATGCATAAAACTGTCATCTTCTCCAGAGCCTGCAGCTCAACACAAGTGTCTTCAGCAGATGGCTATCAACCCTGCAATGTGCGGGGGGTCTCGCCTCTCATTATAGAGTGATGCCTTTGGTTTCATGAACATTTTTTCCTTATTAAAATATTTTTCTTAATGTTCATTCAGAACGAATCTCTATGTTTGTTTTGATTTATGACATTCATACATCTCTGTTTCTCTGGGAACCTGAGGCAACTTATAAGAAGGGAGGGAAGGTTTCTCTTCTTCATTTTATATCCCTTTTGCAGTTCTGTGAGGATGTATTGAAGAGGTGCCTGACCCAAAGTGGTGACTTGAACTTATTTCTCCTGGGTTCTAATATTTTATCTGTTGTACATGCTGCCTTTTGGTTTAATCTATGTCAACTGCTTTTATACAGTAGAGGCAGGCCCAAGGATATTTATATTTGATACCAACTAGTTGCAAATATAGATTGCAATGGACCCATGCTTATTTGTTTTTTAATTTTTGAACAATAAAAACTTCAGTAACTGAGCTTAAACTTGCTTGGGATAAGCATACATCCAACATCTGACAAAAATTAAAAAATAATTAAAATAATTAATTAAAAAGAAAACAAAAACAAAAACAGCAAGGAAAAAACTCAAAGGACAGACTCGATGGACCACTAGGTTTTTTTTTTCTGCTGTCAGTTTTCTGTCACTAGGGTTGGATGTTGGCATAAGTATATTGATAAAAAGTTGTTGTTACAGAACTGTTAGTAAAATACTATTAAGCATATTGATTGGTTCTCTGTTATTCCATAGGCTGTTAATTTTTGGTATATCTTGGTGATGAACGATGAACACACAGAACGGCGTTATCTAATTTTTTTTCTTTTGGGTTGGGGTCTTCCAGCCCTTGTTGTGATACTATTACTAATTATCCTGCGAGGAATCTATCATCATAACGTACCACAGATTTATGGCCTGATTCACAATGACCTGTAAGTACACACTTTTATTTGTTTATTTATTAAATTTATATGCTGCCTATCTCACCTGGAGGTGACATACATAATACATGTATAGTTAAACTACAAATCCCCTCACCTTACATAGCTAAATTAGTTTAGAGAAAGCCAATTTTAAGAATCATTCTCTTTTTCCTTTCCTGTATTTGATACGAGTGGATTGCATGACATTCTGCTCATCTAATTTAATAAAGCAGAAGAGAAATAATGGCAGTGTGAATAACATTGAATGACAGGAGTCATTTATAAATGAATCTTCTTCATAACTATAGACATTTGTAGAATTCTAAGGCCTACTCAAATGCAATTTAGAAAACATGACAAATGGCCACTGTCAGAATATCCTTCATGTCCATATAGAAAAATTGAAGTGTTATAAATAGGGATGTGGCTGTACTTCCAATACGAAGCAGAAAATATTATTTGGAGGAAGTGGGTTCATTCCACCACCAATTGCATCTTTTCATGTATGGTCCCATATAGATGCTCATTTGAGTAAAAACAGGTATTGATTGAATGTGGCAAGATACTTTGGACTTCTTGTTGGAACACTGTTGGTGCCTGCTTAAACGAACAAGTTAAGCAGTACCTAGGTTATAATATTTTGCAGCTTTCTGGCATTGCTTAACGAAAATATCACTGGGCAGTCAGAACTATCATAAACTTTCATGAAAACTTAAAGACAAAATTAACTACTGCTCAACTGTCATATCATATATCTTAAAAATTATTGAATATTTATATGTATTCAAAGTGTCTTAGATACATAGAAATGCAATTTTTTGTTATTTGTCAAAATTGTAAGACATTATTATTGGATTTTCTGCTATATTTTAAAGGAATATATTTTCTGATTTTGCATATCACCTGTTATATGGTAGAGTTTCTAGTCAAAGCAAAACATACACCCAAATCATGTACACAAGTGTTCCTTAACCTTGTTTACTTTCAGATGTGTGGACTTCAACTCCCAGAATTTCTCTGTCAGCAAGGCTGGCTGAGGAATTCTGGGAGCTGAAGTGCACAAGTCTGAAAGTGACCAAAGTTGAGAAGGACTGGTGTACACCAAAAGTGGATCACTGAAATGCAATGCATTGTGAGTTTGATTTATGTTGAAATCAAAATGTGCTTAATACATATTTATTTTTGGACACCCTGACTTTATTTTGCAAACTGCTAAGAGCTTTTTTTTCCTTGAAGGCATAGCATATAGTTGTTTAGTATTATTTGTTGTCCAGTTGTTTAGTATTATTGACAGCAGAATTAATGACAAACATTGCCAAGCGTGAGTCTCTTTGAAAGTTTCCTTTCTTGATATTAACCTCTCCCAGTCTATCACCATGACCAGCAACTGTGTCTTCCACTGTGCCATTGATCTTTGCACAAAGTTTCTAATGTTTCAATTGACTCCTGTTATTTCTAGGAACTTGGTTGTCCAATCATGTGGCAGGCAGTTAAACACTTTCTTGTAATCAATCCAAGCTGTATTAAAGTTGGGCTTCCTTCTCTTGCAGTTTGCCAAAATTATCTTATCAATTAAGAGCTAATCATTTGTTCCTTTGTTGCTTTGGCAGTTTCCTTTCTACATAGGTGAAAAGAGCTTGTTTTCAGTTAAACGCTACTGGGCTGCATCAGCTACCACACCAGTTAGGAATCTCATCTTCTGGGATATTTTATGTCTTTCCCAGTCATGTTTATAATTCTGTATATATATTTTATAATAATTCTGCAATTATGTTTAAACAGTACATTTTAGGCAAAAGAAAAATTCCTTTTACAGAAAAAAAATCCAATACAAACAAAAACATAATTTGCCTATTTAATCCTCCATGGGCGCCTGAACATGGTGGCAACAACCATGACTAAAGCCTAGAATGAAGTGGCTCCAAATTCTGATTCACTAAAAGTATTCCCAGTGATAGAACTAACAGAAGTTGCACCTGTTGCCTTTCCCTTGTTTCGTAAATGAAAGTAGTGGTGTTTTTGTTTTAGGCACCCCATCCTATCCCATCCTATCCTATCCTATCCTATCCTAAGTGAAAGGCAAAGGAAAAACAAATTCTACATTGGATAGTAACAATGGAGTAACAGAAAAAGAAACAACTAAAATTGAGTAAAACATAAATAAAAATGTTGTAGGAAAACTTTCTTGTAAGAGAGTCTCTGCTTCCCTTCTGTTTATTTCCACAACAAATTACCATAATATAAATACATATGTGTTTTTGTATGTGTTTATATTACCTTAAACATTATGGGGTAGTAACTATCTGAATCCTTTCATCTATTATTGTTATTGGTCTTATAATATTCTTCCTAAAAATTATATAGTAAATATGGGAGTCATTCTTGTCCATGTTCTCCAATTTTAATCTCCTAGTCTGCTAATGGTGTTCCAAATTTGTTCTTACAGCTGTCAGTATATAATGTATATCTTAGTAAATTGTGACATTTTTATATCAGTACTATGGCTTTCTCACCTATGTATACGTTTTCATGAGGGCAGTATTATGTTCTGGATTTCCTATTTTTTATTGCACATTTTGCAGCCTGTCTTAAATGCCACAATTGAAGGCTTTTCTCTAATCAGTGACTTATTTGTGACATTGACTTATTTTTACACCAGCAATAATGTACTGTGTTCTCCTGTGCGTTGCTTGGAGAATCCAACCATGGGTTCAACTTTTGTTTGTCTGCCGGGTGCCTGAGTTATTTTTGATTCTTTGGCCATGCCTCCTAGGCTTGACTGCCTCCAGTTTCTCAATTCAGTCAAGCCCATAAGGTGTGACTTGGATCTTTCTCAGTCATGAGCAGAGAAAGAGAAACAAAAACAATTAGTGTTTTATCTTGTATTTGACATTTATCTTCAGAACAGCATTGCAGGCTAGGCACTGAGGGGGCGAGCAGCCTCATCGCAGCTGCTGAAATGCCCATCTGAAGGCAATAGCATCGCTTTCCCTTCAGAGGCCCATCTCAGCCGCTGATTGACTGCTCCACGATTGTGGCAGCGCTCCTTTGAAGCTGCGGCAAGCCACAACAGCACATGCTGGCTTCCAATGGTCCGCATTGGCTCCAGAGGAGATTGAGGAGCGCGGAATCGCTCCAGGCTGTAGCCAGCTCAGGGAACTAGCTCGGCTTCATGCCTGGAGCAGTTCCTGCTGTCATTGTTTTTCATTCGCGACATAATCACAGCCACCGTTTTATGTGCCTCTGCACCAGCACCATTTTACAAGCCCAGGCCTTCATGGTTCATGACAGACCTGCATTTACCAGCCTTTTCAAACCAACTTTTTTTAAAATCCCTTCTTTACAAGGCCATGTCCATTACAAAGTTGGATCTGAAGAGCGGCTATTCAGAACTACCCAAGAAATGGAAAGGCAAGAGAGATAGCTTGTTCATTGAACCACCAGCTGAACCTGAAGTGTTCCCTGCTCCTCAGTTATTCATTGATGTGGTCCAACATCAATGGTCACAGCCTGGTTCCATCACAGTTTCCAGTATAAGCAACAAGAGTCTGTATTCTGTGGGACCTGACCTGGAGGCTCTTCTCCAATGGCCTAAGGCAGCGATGGCGAACCTTTTTTGGCCCGCGTGCCATAAGTGGGGGGAGCGCAGGAGGGTCGTGTGTAGGTGTGCTGCACCCATAATGCAATGTGTGACCCCCCAGTGTGCATGCGTGCACTATAGGCGCGACCCCCCCATTTTTGCATGCTTTTTTCACCCTCCCCTGGCTCCAGAGGCTTTATAGGAGCCTGGGGAGGGTGAAAACAGCCTCCCCCGCCCCCCGGAAGCCCTCCGGAGGCTTCAGGGACCTTCAGAAGGCTTCACTGAAGTCTCTGAAGCAGTCAGAACGACTCTCCGAGCAAACCGGAAGTCACTTCTGGTTTGCTCGGAGGTTCGTTTTAAGCGCTCCGAAGGCTTCAGGGACCATCAAGAGGCTGCCCTAAAGCCTCCGGGGCAGTCAAAACGACCCTCCGAACAAACAGGAAGTCCATTCCTGAATTTCCGGTTTGCCCGTAGGGCCGGTTTTTTGCGCTCCGGAGGCTTCAGGGAACTTCATGAAGCCCCCGGGGGGCCTCTGGGGGGGTTGGTGGGGGCTCTTTTCGCCCCCACCCCAGGCTCCTATAAAGCCTCTGAAGCCTGGGGAGGGTGAAAAATGGCTTTAAAAAAGGGTGAACTCAGCTGGCCAGCTGACAGGGCAGTGCCTTGCGTGCCCTGACAAATGGCTCCGCGTGCCACCAGTGGCACGCGTGCCATAGGTTCGCCATCACTGGCCTAAGGTATATTTCCCACAGTGGCCACTCTCATGTCTTCTGCTTTCATTCCCTCAGATCTTATGGAGGAGATGAAGGTAGAAGACAAGAAAGCAGGGACTTCATTCCGCAAAGCTCACCATGCCTCAGCCTGGACTATCAAAGCAGCCACCTCGGCTTCATTTTTTAACAGAGCCATACTCATGTGGCTTTGCCAGCTCTTAGATAAGATTCCTCCTGAAGGTACCAGGCTCCGCCAAGATTTAAATAAGGTAGTGGTAGCCACCAAATACTCAGCAGACACCATGCTCAAGTTCACATCTCGAGCCTTAGCTATCAATATTACATCACATGGCTCTGTCATTGGCAGTCAGACATGCAGTCCAAATGGCGCCTAGCCTCATCTCCCTTTAAAGGGGACAAACTCTTTGGTGAGGCTCTTAACCTGGTCTTGGTGGAGACCAAAGACAAGAAAAAGGTCCTTCCTTTTACTCAAAAGTGGACAGACCACAGGGTCTCTCCCTATTCATATAAACAGCCCTTTCTACCAGCTGAATCTGGATTCCCTGCTCCCCAGATTCAGCGACCTTATTCCCAAGGGGAAGATAGGAGGACAGGAGTGTCTACAGAGACAGGGGCAGGCAACAGCCTTATGTCAGATGACTTTTCTGCGGGGCTGGAATCATGCCCTTCCAGAGAGCCGACTGACTCCCTACTCACTCTGCCCCTTTGTGGTCACTTACAAGCCTTCCTCCCCCAGTGGAAGGAGACCACCACAGATGCTTGGCTGTTACAGACAGTCAGGCTGGGCCTCACAATAGAATTCCTGTCTCCCCCTTCCTGCCACTTCTTAACTTGCCCTACCCCCAAGGATCCCTCCAAGAGGAAGTGCATGGAAGCCAAGATTCGCCATCTCCTACAGATTAGGGCGATAGAATGGCATCTTCAACTGGATCTCTTTCAACATCTATCCGACAGATTCAGACGACCACGAGGACACCTGTTCACCTGACCAGAGAATGCTCATCTCCCAAGATTTTTCTCCAGGTACCCGACACCGGGAGTAGAAGGAACAGACGCTCTCCACAGTCCATGGCCGCAGGGCCTACTCTACGCTTTTCTGCCCCTTGCCCTCATCCCATGGGTGGTTAGGACGATTCTCACAGAGGAAGCAGAGGTCCTGCTGGTCACTCCGTACTGGCTCAGATGTCCATGGTTCATGGACTTGATCAGCCTCTCAGTCTCCTGTCCATGGCGGATATACCAGAACAGGATCTCTCTCAGCCGGGGGTGCTGGTCCATCCAGAACCTCAGTGGTTCCTGCTAACCATCTGGCACTTGAGAGGGATATCCTGAGAAAGGGGAAATTATCCAAACGAGCCATCCAGACCATTCAGCCCTTGAGGCATGACTCTACGAACCGGATTTACGACGTGACCTGGGCCATGTTCTGCAGATGGTGCTCTACCATCCCTATCAATCCCATCCTGGCCTCTGTTCCTCAGTTGCTTGAATTCAACATGGACTCGACAAGGGGCTCACCCTAAACATGCTCCCAAGGCAGGTCACCGCTTTGTCCATGATTCTAAGGACTGAATCCAATCGCACTCTGTCTCAATGTCCAAGGGTGTGTAGCTTCCTCCGGGGTGCATCGAACTTGCAACCACCAGTCGTTCAGCGCTATCCCACATGGGATCTTCCCCTGGTCTTACATGCTCTCTTCAATCCACCATTTGAGCCTTTGAAGACAACATCTCTTTGTCTTCTGATACTTAAGGTTGCCTTCCTTGTAGCTGTCACCTCCATAAGGCGAATCTCAGAGCTGATGGCTCTTTCTATTCGAGATAATCTGTTTATCATTCGTCAGGACAGGGTCATCCTCAGGCTGGACCCATCGTTCATTCCTAAAGTGAACACACATTTTCACAGATCTCAGGAGGTCATTTTACCTGATTTTTGTCCCAACACCAGCAACCCCACCGAAAAAGGGTGGCATAAATTAAATGTCAGCAGGGCGAACTGCCACTACATGAAGAGGACACCTTCCTTCCATCGAACTGAATGTTTCTGGGTTTCCTTCCAGCCCACTTCAATAGGCAAAAAAGTGTCTCCTTCTACTATTGGCAGATGGCTGTGGGGCCTGTATTGCGCTGGCCTATGAACACCAATCCAGAAAGGTTCCAGGCTGGATTATGGCTCACTCCACACACACCACCTGGGCTACTCAAGCATCAGTGGAGGAGATTTGTAGGGCTGCTACTTGGGCCTTTCCATCACCGTTCATCAAGAATTATAAGCTGGACTCATTTGTCTCGTCTGAGGCATCATTTGGGTAGAGAGTCCTACAAAAGATTCACAAAGTAGACAGGGCCATGCAATGTCCCACCCATGAGACATTAAGCTTGGGTATATCCCATGCTTGGATTCTCCAAGCAGCACACAGGAGAAGGACCATTGTCTTACCTAAATGGTAAGGAGAATCCAATCCCACCAATGGGTCCGGGCCCAGCTTACCTGAAGATGGTCATGGCACATCACATAGTTGATCGTCACAAGCCTTCTTCTGGTCATGTCTTTGTTGAGAAACTGGAGGCAGTCAAACCTAGGAGGCATGGCCAAAGTCTCTAAAATAACTAAGTCACCGGGCAGACAAACAGAAGTTGAAGCCAGGGTTGGATTCTTCCGCAGCGCATAGAGAACTACCATTCCGGTAAGACAAAAGTCCTTCCATCTAACTCAGTTTCCAATCAGTGTTGGGTGATCCTAAACATTTTGCTAATTGTGAAATTACAGGTATGGTTTGCATAATCTATTAAGTCTCATTTTTTTGGTATTGGAATGTTGATTGACCTCTTCTAAGCTAGTGGCCACTGTGCTATTAACGTAGCTTAATTACAACCTTTACTGATTTCACTTCAGTCGTCTGCCAAATTTCAGAGGGTATTCCATCAATTCCTATAGCCTTCTGATTTAAAGACTGGAGTGCTGATCTAAGTTCATCTTCTATCTTCATGATTTAGCTTTAAAAAAAAGGCCGGGGGAAAGCCTGTTCTAAAGTGGAGCCTAAATATAGATAATTAATTGCTCTTTTTCTTTTGATAAATATTTATGAAACTAATTTGGGTAGCTGTTTTTGCTTGCTTCCTAAATCTGAAGCAAAATTGTCATGGATGAATAGATGGATGGATTGATGGATAGGTAGACAGACAGAATAAAGGATTGGTATCAGAATCAGAGCTTTTACACGTAATTGGATTTTCCATTGCAGTAAAAAAAATGTATTCTTTCATAAAAACAATTAAAATCAAATGGTTTTATGGGCAATCATGCTAATCTCAAAAGGTTTTTTTTGAATAAATAAATCACCCAGCATTATACTATTCAGATCAACGCTCTTGAGTAATTGATACGGTACATCTGAGAACTGTTTGTTTTGACTCATAAAGCTGCTGGCACTCAGAACAGAAAATATTTTAAAGAAAATCCCCTTTTTGTGCTGTATTAGCATTTAAAGGGCTTTCCAGGATTTGCAAACACATTTCAGAGAAGGGAAAGAAAAGCAACTATCTCTAAACAATAACCAAGGGAAATCCAGATAATCTGGTGCAATTTGGTTTTTCTTTTTCTTTCATTTAAAAATAGATCTATAGAGGAAGATTTATTAAATGAATTGCATGGTTTCATACCCCGTGAATTTTATATTTTAACTTTCTATTTGATAAAATTATGAAGTGTTATTTCTGAATTTGGAGATAGCTTTTTGTTTATAAAAGTACCTGCCATATGCAGTATCTTCAGTTTCCAAATAGTGCAGCTGTATATAATATACGTTTATGTTATTCCATTATATTTCAGAACTGAGAAGTAACACAGTGTCAGCCTGCTCCAGAGATCAACAGTGATAGAATGAGAGGTAGATTTAGCTCCTTCCCTGGCCCATAAAAAGTAATGGTAAAGTCTTCAGGTACCATAATCTGAGACAAGTGATCAGATCAAAGTAGGGAAGGATAGAATGGTTAGTTCAGGAAAGTCCAAGAAGTTCACTATATTTAAGGCCAAGAACTTCATTATGCTTGTTTTAAGCATTGTATTTAAACAGCAATTATGGTATATAAGATAATTTTTCATTGATTTCCAAGCATCCTGGATTTAATTCCTTTTGCTGACTTGGCACCTGGACAAGCCAATTATGCCATCCGCTAACCTCAAGGTAGAATAGAATCCAGGTGGGCGTTGGTAGGTAGAAAATCTTTATTTGGGGATTCAAATTAATCCCATCATTAGGAATAGCAGGGATAACTGTTCCATCTTTATGACCTCTTCAAGAATTGGATCACTTATCTAGGAAGGCTGCATATGTAGAAAGGGCTTCCCAGGACAGAGATTTATCTCCAGCTTGTGGAGGGTATTAAGGACAGCAGTGGAAGGGGCTGATTAAATCTTCTGTACATAGAACAACTATATTGTTCTTGATTTCTTTTTCCTGAACCCACTTAATAAACTACATGAGAATACTGAGGAAAATGAGAACGACCCAGTGATGGTGAGAGCATAGCAGGGTCATTATTCACACAGATTAGTATTCAGCTACCTAGTGAAAGTTCTTTAGGGTGGCCATTGCTTTTGTCAAGAACCACCATAGACCATCTGCATGAGGAGCACAGAGTTGAGGCCAATTGTAGATACAGCTTCTTTTCTTTTTTTAATTTTCTTTTCACTCCTTCTCTTCATTATTTCTTTCTTCTGCATCATTGCAGTCCACTGGATAGAACGCTCTACCCAATCCTCTGAATATAAGCAAACATCTTTGAAAGGGTTCTTGGTTGCCTAATCCTAGTATAGATACATTGAAATTGCTTATAATAGATTATTATGGTTAGAATTGTTTTAAGTTTGGAATGAGGAAACTGGGTTCTCCCCCTGAATTATAGCATCCAGAACTATAGCTCCCTCACTATTCACCATCCTAGCTATGGAGGATACCCCAAGCTACTCTCCTGCAGCATAGGAATTTGCCATGATTACTGCAAATTTGGGGAATATTTATTCCAAATATCCTGTAGATATCAGTTTGAAAAATGCTAGTCTAATTAATTGCATTTTCATCTCAATCATCAGGTAATTCATTTGAGCTTGGGAATCTCCCTTCCTCAATATTGTAAACCAAGCATTCCTGCTGTTAAAATGTTACTTAAAAAAACCCAACGTATCAACGGAATTTCATATATGTGTTTTACTAACTGGTTTTGTTCTGTCAAGAATATTTAGGATTTATCTTCTGTCTGCATTAAAATATATTGATATGTAAGTTTAGTTCAAAGATGTTGACTAACAACATGTAATCTTTTACTTTGCTTCTGGGCTTGAAACAAGTGCTTGCAAAGCACTGGTTTTATGCCTATAATTTTGGAATAAACAGTTGATAAGAAAAATGGGAAACTCCAAGATGGAATTTTGGTAAATTCAATTATTATTTTTACTTTCTAGAACCTGCCTTATGAGTTATAAGTAAAAAAGCAGTGCACACATTTTAGCTATAACAAATATATTGCTCTTTAACTACTTTGAAGGTTTTTCAGGGCAATTTATATTTTCCCTGGGGAGTATCAGATCCTTACTGGTATGATAACCACATTAGGTGAAATTTCTAGTCCCATAAATTTGAAATGTAGGCAGAGTTATGTACTTTTATTGCCAAAGCAAATACATAAGCTCTGTTCATACAAACTGTTGAACACTGACGATCAGGAATTTTCTGCCATTCGCCAGCCATAATTGCTGGTACAAACTGTGCAATCATGCAAACGTAATATTTTCATCTGAAAGTTGAGTCATGGCAACCGGACTTTTTTTGTTTGAAACATCTTGCTGCTTATCCAAGTAGCTTCTTCAGTCTGACACGATACTTCATCAACATAATACTTTGATCTATTCACTGTTTTCCTTTGTGAACAGGAGTGCACGAGTCACAGAATTTTTTGGTTCAGAAAGTTCAAAGATAACATGGAGAAGGAATTGTTGATCTGTCTGGGCAGTAACTATTGGTCATTACACTATTCGATACCTGTCCATAACATCAATGGCTAATCTTTGGTGATTATTTAGGAAGAATAACTCTTGGTAATTATAGTAATCAAACTCAATTTTGGGAAACACGATGGCATTAGCTAGCCCGAACAGATGTATGATATCTGCACAGTTCTTCTGAGAGCAAGCAAACATCTACAAATTTTTTTATTGTGTTCACAAATAAAAAGTTGTAATTAATCTAATTACTAATAAACTTTTATGATTTTAGCTGGCATTACTTTGTCTTTGATTTAGATGTTAGCTTGCTTGTTCTACAGGTAAGGGCACAGTGGTGGCTGCTAAAATGAAAGTGGAAGTTTTGATCAAACATTTGTATGAATATTTGTATTAGTATTTGTTCAGCAATTTGTTCAGCATAAACAGACAATAAGAAAAGTTGGTTGATCAATCCGTATTTCCTCCTTCTCCCTTGGAAAAAGAAGTAGATGTAGTTCTTTTGATAAGAGGACTGTGATTTAGGTCTCTGCAGCAATCTTTAAATGGAAGATTTTAGATTATTTACAGTTGAACAAAAACTACTGTATTGCATTCTGAGATATTATATTGTAAAACATATTGTGACAATTGTTTTAACACTCTTGTCTATGTGAATTCACTAAGTATAACAATAAACCTACTTTCATATTATCAAACTGTTCTTAAAACAGAATACCCAAAACTTTGATAATTCTACAGAAAGTATTACATCCTAAACAGCTCCCAACATTAATAGGCGGTCAGCAAAAACAAAAACAAACAGACACTCAAATGACATTTACTTATATTATAAGCTGTCACTGCTCCTCATTGAGCAGCACAATCAGGTCAAAGATTTGGCATGCAGTGGGAGATATATGCAACTAACATTGCAAATAGGAAGGAAAGGCCCACGCAGGAATAGGAGATAAGGGTTGAAAATAGTCATGTGCACACGTTGGACTGAAAGCAGGATATGCATAGAGACACAATATATGACGGATCCAATAGAGCCCCATCCTGGAGTATATATATAGTCACAGTGACAGCTGCCAAGAGTATCAACATAATCTGGTTTTTCTTTCAATCATTAGCACTACCTATTATTAAACACCACCTAAACTTTAGGGTGCAATAGATTCATAATATAAGCTGTGTAAAACAATATGCTGGATATTTCACAAAGAAGAAATTAATAATTGCCTGAAGAATATTTGGACATCATAATTCTCTCTTTTGGGTTTGGAGCCAAACCAGCATAGAATCCTAGCCAGTATATTTGCAATAATAAAAATGTCAAGGAAATAAACCTTGTGCTTGTCCACATTCTATTTTTGTATGCCCAACAAAATGGCAACATTATAGTACTATGAAGCTTGCTATATTCTCTGCACTGCAGAGGTATAGTAATACAAATTCTTGCAGATGAAAGCTTGGTTTCCATAGATGACTACTAAACTTGATCTTCCACGTGCGACAGAGTTTCCTTCCTTCTGTCTAAAATGTTTCATATTCACACATATGCTCAGTCTATTTTTCATGTGCACAAAGTAATAGTTTTTGACAGTTATATACAGTCCATTGAGACTTAAGATTAATAGAGAAAAATAGAACATTAACTTAGGTCACTTTCATAAGAGAGCTCATTATCATCTATTGAATAATTCTGGTAAGTGATGTGACTCCTATGGAGACCTCTGAACTTAGCACTTGCTAAAAAAACTGGCTTTTCCAATACTGGAGATAGGTCTGCTCAGCATGGCTGGCTACCTTTGGAATACAGTGCTTAGTTTTCAGAAAGCAGTAAAACTGTAGCTATTTGGGGAGAAACTTGAGCACATAAAAACTAATGAGCCCACTAATGCTTTTGACCCCGCTTTATCTTTAATTTTTTATGTTAGCTTAACTTTGTTATAATTTACTATTTTCTAACTTACATGTAATTCACTTTTAAGTTATTATTATTTATTCTGCTAAGTGTTATCCAGCCAACATACTCAAATAGGCAGGATACAAATCCCATAACTAAATAAAGATTCAGAGCACTACAAGTTCCCTTCTCTCCCATAGGGTATTCCCAGCCATAATATATAGCTCACTGCCAAGATAGCTCAGACCCTTCTATGCAATAGGAAGATAATTTGTGGATGATTTGTACATTTAATTAGTACAATAATTTGTTTATATCTGCTTTTTCTCATATTCTTGCATTCTAAAAATAGTAAGGTTAGCAGATGCACACTGTATTTTTTGCAATAGTAATTTATACTATAAATCAACTCTCTTCACAATAAATCAGTTTAGAAATGAAAGGACAAAAGATAGAAACTTTCGCAATGTTTTATTAACCAGTACAGAACTAGACTTCTACGTATACTCATTGGAAATAGTAAAGATGACACTGGTAATGATATTTAATTTTAAAATCTGCTTATAAATATTCAATCTTAATCTTCCAGAAAGATAAAATCTGGTAATTGTGCATTTCCATAAAAGTGTGGATAGACAGAAATTAATTGTAAAAGAGAAGCATCTTGATAGAAGTTTTGAATGGACATACAGCATTTGCTCTTGCAGAATCCCAATTACAAATAGTCCTTGACTTACAACTTTTTGCTTAGCAATCATTCAAAATGAAAATACCCACTGAAAAGATTTACTTATAGCTAGTTCTTGCATTTATGACAGTCACAGCATCCCCATGATCACATGATCAAAATTAAGGTGCTCGGCAACTGTCGTGTACTCTATTTACGATGGTTTTACAGCATCCCAGAGTCATATGATTGCCATTTTCCCAAGTCAATGGGAGAAGGCAAATTCACTTAATGCATGATTCATTTAACAACTGCAGTGATTCACTGAGTACCCATGGCCAAAAAGGTCCTAAAATTGTGTGCAACTCACTTAAAAATTGCCAGCTTCACTGCAGAAATCCTGTCGTGGCCCAAAGGTGCTTTTCAAAAGGCAACTGGACTTTCTTGGTTTTTTCTTTGAAAACATTTCATTTCTCAACCAGGAAGCTTCCTAGGTTCTCTTTTCAGAACTGAAGAAGCTTCTTGGATAAGAAGCAAAACCAAGAAAATCCAGTTGCCTTTTGGAAAAAGCACCCTTGACTTGGATGATTGAGAATCTCCATAGACATTTGTCCTAATTGTAGTTGTAAGTCAAGCTTTTACTGATCTTATAGTATTTCTCATTATTAGCCAGAATTCACCAATGGGGAGATATTCCTGAACACTTTGTGGAGATTCAACATTTTTTTATCTAATGAATGTACAAAAGGGCAACAGTGGGGATTCTAGGACATGCCAATAGCTTATTTTTCTGATTTGAAAAAAGTGAATATAAAACAATTGGCTATTGAAGTTGGTAAGGAGCAGAGGTTTATAGACCTACGTTGGAGTTAAAAAAAACCTGCTCAATATCCAATTCAGTCCAAAAGTTATTTAAATACAATTAAGTTTTGTGAACCAAATAATATTGCTATTGGCATTCTATCGAACACAGGTAAGATCCTACTTGCGGACCTACCTTGTGGCATTAAGGGTGGCCAAACGTAGATATTGCGCCACTCTTATTGCGTCCGCGGATAACCGCCCTGCCGCCCTGTTTAGGGTGACCCGCTCCCTCTTGTCACAGAGGACGCAGGGGGCACCCTTACAGGGCAGAGCAGAGGAATTTGGGGAATATCTGCAGGACAAAGTCGCTCAGATCCGGAGCGGATGGGCCCCACTCAGTGGACCAGACGGGCCGCCAACAGCGAGTCTTGTGAGACCATCTTGGGAGGAGTTTGATTCTGTTGCCCCCGAGGATTTTGATAGGTTGCGTGGACGGCTGCGACCCACCACATGTTTAATGGACCCGGGTCCCTCCTGGTTGGTACTGGCATCTTGGGAGGTGACCCAAGGCTGGCTTCTGGGCCTGGTGAATGCCTCATTGGGTGAGGGATCCTTACCAACCGCCTTGAAGGAGGCGGTGGTGAGGCCCTTACTTAAGAGGCCTTCACTCGACCCAACGGAGCTAGCTAATTATCGTCCAGTCTCCAACCTTCCGTTTCTAGCGAAGGTTGTTGAGAATGTGGTGGCGCAGCAGTTTCCACGACACCTTGACGAATCCGAGTATCTAGACTCACGCCAGTCCGGCTTCCGACCTGGGCACAGCACAGAGACAGCCTTGGTCGCGTTGGTTGATGATCTCTGGAGGGCCAGAGATAGAGGTTGTTCCTCTATCCTGGTCCTATTAGACCTCTCGGCGGCTTTTGATACCATCGACCATGGTATCCTATTGCGCCGGTTGGAGGGGATAGGAGTCGGAGGTACCGTTTTGCGGTGGTTCGGCTCCTACCTCTCCGACCGGAGGCAATGTGTGTTGACAGGGGGACAGAGGTCGACCACGAGGCCACTCACTTGTGGAGTGCCACAGGGGTCGGTCCTCTCGCCTCTCCTGTTCAACACATATGTGAAGCCGCTAGGTGAGATCATCCGTGGTTTTGGGGTTGAGTATCACCTCTACGCTGATGATACTCAGCTGTATATTTCAACTCCAAACCACCCCAACGAGGCTGTCGAAGTGATGTCCCGGTGTTTGGAGGCCGTCGGGGTCTGGATGGGGGACAACAGACTTAAACTCAACCCCTCCAAGACTGAGTGGCTGCGGCTACCGGCACCTCGGTTCAGCCAGCTGATTCCATCGCTGGCCATAGGGGGTGAACAATTGCCCCCTGTGGAACGGGCGCGCAATTTGGGCGTCCTCCTTGACGCCCGGCTGTCAATGGATGACCATGTGGCAGCCGTGGCAAGGGGGGCATTCCACCAGGTTCGCCTGGTGCGCCAATTGCGCCCCCTACTGGACCGGGATGCCCTACGCACGGTCACTCATGTGCTGGTGACGTCCCGCCTGGATTACTGCAACGCTCTCTACATGGGGCTGCCCTTGGGACACGCCCGGAGACTGCAGTTAGTTCAGAATGCAGCCGCGCGGGCTGTGATGGGGAGTACGAGATACTCCCACGTAACACCTCTCCTGCGCGAGCTGCACTGGCTACCTGTGGTTTTCCGGGTGCGTTTCAAGGTGCTGATTACCGTCTTTAAAGTGCTCCATGGCACGGGACCTAGCTACTTGCGGGATCGCGTCCTCCCACATACATCCCTGCGGCCAATTCGCTCACACAGGGAGGGGTTTCTCCTGGTGCCGTCCACTAGGCAATGCCAGCGGGCGACACCGAGGAGTAAGGCCTTCTCTGTGATGGGCCCAACCCTCTGGAATGACCTCCCCCCCGACATTAGAACCACTTCTGACCTCCGCTCCTTCCGGCAAAAACTGAAGACCCACCTGTTCCGATTAGCAGGCCTGGCATAATTCAACTGTCCCTCCTGGCAAATGTATTATATCTGGTTATTTTAGGGGTTTTTTAATTTACTGTATCTGTTTTTAGGGGTTTAAATTTATATTTATATCTGCTTTGTACAGTTGTTTTAACTGCATTTTAACCTCCTCCATGTCAACTGTCAACTGTACACATTTAATTTTATTGTATGTTGTTATATTTTGTATGAACTGTACACCGCCCCGAGTCCCTTTTGGGAGAGGGGGCGGTCTAGAAGCATTAAATATTATTATTATTATTATTATTATTATTATTATTATTATTATTATTATTATTATTATTATTATTATTCTATATTTTAACTACATAAATAAAACTTCACAGTATTCTAGTAAAGTAATCAAACAGTACATTTTTCTTGAAGATAAAATATTCCTGGATTGTCAGTTCTCATTTATTTACATCCAAAGAACCCACCATAATTGGGCTTACAGGAGGCAAGTATTAATTGATTTCAGCTTTGGTTTCTGAATGGGTGAGGTCTAGGCTTATTCACTTCTCCAACTGAAAAAGGGAAAATAGTGGGAGGAAAGTTATTACAAAAGGAAACCTACAGTTGTTTTGTCTAAAATGGAAACTTTATTATACGCCAATCATTTCTGGTTTTATGTATGTTTTTAAAGAAATTCTGAATGTGTTAACCAATGATAAATTTACAAAAATGCATTTTTTTTTAAAAGAGTTTTGTACAAACAAATTTTCCCCGTTTTCACCCCCCCCTCCACACAATATAAATCTCATACAAATGCTATACCCCCCCAACCCCCCCGCAAAAATTCACATTCAAATATTATACCAAACACTTTACCCCCTCCCCTCCCCCCATCTTAAAATAGATTACTCATAACCCCTCTCCTCCCAACAAACACTATATAAATTTCTCTTAAATTAATAATAACACATTGATCATTTTCTAAGCTAATTTAACATCTATAACTCTTAATATAAATTTCTCCTAGCCTAACAATGTTTCATTAATCCCATCTTCTAATTTATTCATATATATATATATTGCCCCACCCTCCACCCTAACCCTCCCCCACCTCCCACACAAACCCACCCCCCTGACTTCCGCTGTATACCACTCTAACAATTCCAAACATCCCATATACTATTTACTCTGATCATCTATCGGTCTAAACATTCTTACCTAAAGACTAGATAATAACTCCTAGTCTGATATTTATTCTGTATATAATCAATCCATTTTGCCCACTCCTGTGTATATTCCTCCTGTTTCTGAGCTTTTAAGAAAGCTGAGATTTTTGCCATTTCGGCGAACCCCGCCACCTTCTGAATCCATTGATCAATTGTCGGTAAAAAATCTTTTTTCCAATGTTGCGCAATCAACAACCTAGCTGCTGTAACCATATACAAGGCCAATTTTGTTTCCCCTTTGGTAAAATCCTTAACTATACCCAATAAAAACATTTGCGGAGTGAATTGTATTCTTTTCTTAAATACATTCTGCATAACCCACCATATCTTTATCCAAAAAGCTTTCACCTTGTTACAAGTCCACCATACATGAAAAAAAGTAGCATCTAGACACCCGCATCTCCAGCATTTTGGTTGAACATTTGGGTACATGCATGATAATTTTTTAGGATCTAAATACCATCTGTAAAACATTTTATAAAAATTCTCCCTTAAATTCTGTGACTGTGTAAATTTAACATTCTGAATCCATATTTTTTCCCACGTTTCCAACATAACCACTTCACCAAAATTCTGAGCCCATTTAATCATACAATCCTTAACCAATTCATTTTCTGAGTCTCTTTCTAACAGTACATTATATATTCTTTCAACTTGTTTTGGACCAGTCTCTTTTATCTGCTTAATCAGTTCCACTTCTTTATCCATAAAACCGACCCTGCGATCTTCTTCCCATCTCTTCTGAAGCTGTATATAATGTAACCAATTTAAGGTAATTCCTTCTTCCAACAGCTGTTCCAAAGTTTTTAACTTCCATTCACCCCCATCAGCAATAAGCACATCTTTATATAAACAACCCCCGAGTGACTTAATATTCATAATCCCCATGGTGTCTGCAAGATCCAACCAAAGCGGTATTTTATAATCCCAATTGGGCCGGTGCTTCTTCCATATTCTCATCAAGGCACTACGGAGAGCATGGTTGTTGAACACTTTATCCACCCTGTCTTCATAAAAAAGATATGCATGCCATCCCAGAGCAAGATCATGGCCTTCTATATTCAGCAATTCCATTTTTGTTTTCCCGAACCAATCTGCTACATGCGTTAATACCGCAGCTTCATAATACAATCGAAGGTTTGGGAGTCTGAGGCCGCCTCTTTCACGTGTATCTTGCATAATCTTCATCTTTACTCTCGGTTTTTTCTCCTTCCAAACAAATTTATTTAATGTTATTTGCCAATTTAACAAGGTTTTATCTGACTTAAGCACCGGAATCATCTGGAATAGAAAGATAAATCTAGGTAGAATGTTCATTTTAATTGCTGAGATCCTTCCAAGCAAAGACAATTGTAACTTTTTCCACGCTTCAAGATCTTTCTGTATCTTTTGCCACAACACTTCATAGTTATTTGAGAAAAGTTTTGTGTTTGATTCTGAAATTTGTATTCCTAAATATTTAACTTTAGAAACTATTTCAAAACCTGCTAAACTTACAAGTCTCTTTCTTTGAGTCTCTGTCATGTTTTTAACCATCATTTTCGTTTTGTTTTGATTTAGTCTAAACCCAGACACCATGCCAAATTCTATTATGATATTTTTCATCTGGATTATCGATTTCAAAGGATGTGAAAGGGTAACAACCAGATCATCGGCGAATGCTCTAGTTCTGTATTCCTTTTGCCTGATAGCTATGCCATCTAAGGATTTTGAGTCCCGAATTGCGTTCAACAAGACTTCCAAAGTTAAAATAAATAACAATGGGGATAATGGGCAACCTTGTCTTGTGCCTTTTTGTATCTCGAAAGTTGTTGACAAATCTCCATTAATAATAAGTTGTGCATTTTGTTGCTGATAAATTGCTCCAATCGCCTGCCGCAATCGTGGTCCCATATCCATCTTTTCCAAAGTCTTGGTTAGAATGTTCCAATTCACTCGATCGAAGGCCTTCTCTGCATCCAAGAAAACCAGCACTGCAGAGATCTGCTTATTTTTATCAAGATAGTCAATTAAATCTATGAGTTGCCTTACATTCTCCTTCATATGTCTGCCTTCAATAAATCCTGCTTGATCATGATGAATAATCTCTTGAATAACCGGCATCAATCTGTTGGCTAGTACCTTAGCAAATATTTTATAATCTGTGTTCAGAAGAGATATCGGCCTGTAATCCTCTGGTTTCTTAGGGCCCTCTTTGTCTTTAGGAATCAATGAGATAAAAGCCGCTTTCCATGAGGAGGGTATTTTACCTCCTTGTTGTATATTACAAAATAATTGTGTAAGATATTCAATCATTTCCAGTTGTAAAGTTTTATAGTACATTGCAGTCAAACCATCAGTCCCTGGAGCCTTAGCTAATTTAAGTTGATTTATAACTAAAGTGATCTCGTCAGCAGTTATCAGACGTTCCAGATTTGCCTTTTGAAGCACAGAAATTTTAGCAACCCTTTTTCCTTGCAAAAAATCATCTATTGACTTGTTCTGTATATTATCCTGTATATATAGCTTAGTATAATAGTCCACAAATGATTTTTTAATCAGATCTTGTTGATATACCATCTTCCCTCCATACTCAATTTTATCAATAATTCTATCATTCGTATTCCTTCTCAAAGTATAAGCCAACCACCTACCAGGTTTATTAGCGTTAGCAAAGGTGTTATGTTTGGCAAATTGTAAGTTAGTTGCTGTTTGTTCTGCTATAAGCATCTGAAATTGATCTTTCAACAGCTTTAGCGCCATCTGGAGCGCCTGGTCATTCGGGTTTGTTATAAGCAACTGTTCCTTATTTTTTATTTCATCTTCCAATTCCATTCTCCTTTTCTGCCTAGTTTGTTTATGTTTAAAGTTCATATGTATCAGGACCCCACGCATGTAAGCTTTACTTGCATCCCAAACTGTTTCAATGGGAGTACCCTTATTCATATTAAAACTGAAAAATTCCTTCATGTTTTTTAAGTTCATCAACATTTTTTTCATATCTAAATAAATTCTCATTTACTCTCCAGGACCTTCTTGGCCTCTTCCCTAACTCAATTTGTAACCACACCGGGCTGTGGTCCGTTAGTGTCCTGGAGAATATCTTCATTTTCTTAGCTTTAGGAAGTAAATCCGGTGTTAGTAAAAAGAAATCAATCCTTGAAAAGGATTTATGTCTATCTGAGTAAAAAGAAAAGTCCTTCTCATTTGGATGTTGTGTCCTCCAAACATCTTTTAATTTCAAGTCGTCTTGTAAGTCAAAAAAGGCCTTTGGTAATTTGGTAGAGAGTTTAGTCTTTGTACTCTTATCTATCCTTGGAGAAATCACTCCATTCCAATCTCCCATTATTAGAATACTCTTAAAATTCCAATCTAAAATTTTTAAATGAAGCATCTTATAAAAGCTTTCTTGTTGTTGGTTGGGAGCATATATTCCTAGCACCAAAATAGGACCAAGGTCTGTATCAAGTTCAATTGCTATATATCTACCAGTATCATCCACCTCTATGACTTTGGTTGAAAATCTTTTATTTATGTATATCACCACTCCATTTTTCTTTACCAAGTTAGAGGCAGCGTAAGATGTTCCCAATTTTGAATTCACTAAATACTTCTGATCTTGCAACCTAATATGAGTCTCTTGAAGACAAACAACGTCATTATTAAATTGCTTCAAATAATAAAATATTTTTTTCCTTTTTTGTGGGGAATTCAATCCATTCACATTCCATGATAATAATTTAAACATCTTTTGGCCTGATCTGGAGCGTTGAGAGCATTTGCTGAAGGTCTCTTTCCACAAGACTAATCTTCGGCCCTGCTCCTCCCATGGCTCCGATTTGCTTCTTACCTTCCTTCTTGGCACATTGTACTTGGGGCTTCCCCTGCTTGTGAGATTCTAGCATTTGTCTAGTCGTAGATCTAGTAACGCGTTGTTCCACTGGTTTGAGTACTGGCATTTCAATGAGGGTTTTGGATGGTTCCTCCTCCAAGAAAGAGCATAAAAGAGATCCAGAGGGGTCCACTCGTGATCCACCAGGAGCACCCTGAACTTCCTTCTTTTGCACCTGATTTCTTTGTTCTTCTTCTGTCTCTTTCTCAAACTTCCTCTGCTCTAAGACATCCAAATCTGCTGGTGTTGGTGTAGATGTACGTGGGGGGGTTGCATTTTCCTTGAG